>NC_080791.1:86081552-86390718 GCF_028018385.1 Neofelis nebulosa
TAAGAAATAACATTTAGATTTTTTTAGTGTTGGCTCCAGTCATTAATATCTGAAATAATTTTTTCCTCATTCTCTGCAATATTTTAAGAGATTTATTTCTGCTAAAAAAAACAAAAAACAAAAAACAAGTAAATTCCATTCTTTGTTCCTATCATTGCATTGGGAATAAATATGAAAAGAACATACAGTAGAGTTTTATCAACTGAATGTTCATCTAGTATATGGTGTTTCATCTATTTTTAAAAGTTTTTAAATTAGAAAAAAAATGTTAGAGAATGAGAACTATGTACATTACATAATAGTTTTAAAATATAAATTAAACCCGCTTTTATTTATACATGTGAATAATTTTTGCTAAAATTGCATTGTGTTTTATATAATAAACTAACCTAGATAGGTATTTTATTCCCCATCTGAGTAAAAAAGGAATATGAAATAACCATGAAAGTATAGCAAGGGAATAAATTTATTTTTCTGATATACTAATAGTAACTGAAACTGGTCCTTATTGCAGTTCTAGATGTGTATCTACCTGTGAACTTGTTTTCCATGTAATACCTTCATAGTATAAGATTATACACATACGGTTGCAGGGTTTTGGAATAGAGTGTGGCTACTACTGAATCCCTTTAATTGACATAAGTTTGGAAATTCTTTTGACTGTTTTAGAAGTAAGGAATATGTTCCCATTTTAATTTTTTTACACCTTTTCAGATAGTTTTTGCCTCACGATTTTAAAATATAACCAATATGATCAAATATGATCCTTTTATGTGACATATTGGTATTCAGTTACAAAGTCTAGTTTATGTTCAAAGAAATCATTTGTAAAATATTTAAGATCGACTGTTAAAGTATATTAGCCAGTTAATAGATTTAGGATGTAAATACTTATCAATATTAGTGTTACCTAAAAATAAATTTATAATGGTAACTTGAAGATACTTGTGGCAATTTTTCATTTAGATACAGAAACATTAAATGCTGGTAATATATTCTGTAGTTTATAAATATTTAATTGGGTAATTATTTTCGGTATTCGCTGAAACTGATTTTAGAGCAACTGCTGTCTCTTTAGGACATAAGATAGAATGAAAGACAGGAGGAAAAATACCACTACTTGATATATTTTTAAAGGAAAAACTTCATTTTTTCATCATCATACCCTAAATTGTGAAACTTGTCAGTATTGAACTTCAGAAACCATTTGATGGTCTTTTTCCACAAATCATGCTTTCCTGTGCTTTTAATGCCTTAAGAAATTTTTGTATATTTCCAATGTTGAGGGAATCAAATAGAAATGCACAAATATGTATATTTCATTTAACTTAGATTTTAAAGCTTACATAACAATTACAAAATCACTTCCCTTCTTTATTTCATTTTGGAGTGTAATTTTGTGAAATCAAAGGAACATTCCCGTAGCATACCTGCACACCCTGGCTGAAATGACAGCAAACTAGAGTTTCTCCTTGAACCAGAATGACTCTTCCTTCTACAATAAAAACCTTAGCCAATTCGGTGTAGCAGGTTGTTGCTTCTGCATTTTGAAGATTTTTCAGACTTCCTTATAAAAGATTTGGCTCAATGGGAAAGTTAAGTGGTGGGGGGAAAATACTCCACATATAAAAGCAAATGAGTTTTTAAAGAATAGAAAATAATCTCTATGAGAAATTACTTTTAAATTATTCACGTGAAAATTAAACTTAGCTCTTGTTAACATTTCCGTAGAAACATACATTTTAATTAAGCCAAATAAACAAAGAAAAGAAATCCCTAAAAGTAGGCATAATCATTTATCTATATACTCACAAACATATTGCTCTTTTCTGGTCATCAGTATTTTTTCTTGCTTTATTTGCTTCATTTCCTTTAACTTTATTTCCCCTTATTCATAGAGAGTCTAAGACTAAATTGATTCTCTGCTTACTTATCTGTGAAGTCACTTCAGCAGAGAGTTACTCTTTGGAGTTATGTCCCCATCCCTGATCTGTATCCCTCAGCTAGAGCGCTCGGTCTGGTGCTGCCCCATCACTGCCCTCAGGCATGTAGAGAGAGGGCTCTTGCTTTGCCCAGTCTGTTCACCGAGCTCCCTTTGAAATTGGTGAGGAGGGAGGTCTATGGAGGGTGGAAATAGAGGTACTGGGTGACTATTTGAAACCAGTGTAATTTGTAAATTTGCCATAAACTTTTAAGTAAGAGTTGGGGTGGGTGGTTTCCAGGGTTAGCATGCTTTCAGAAATCAAAGGGAAAGTGGAAGTTTTCATTTTGTTTTACAGGGCGGTGATATGAAACGGTTTGGTTTTTTTTTTTTCCTGAATTTTACCAAGATTTCAGTAATTGATCTATAGACTTAAAAGCTATTAAAATATTCATGATAACATTGTCATATTTTTATGTATATGTGTATACATATTTTTATGTATATGTATAAACAGGCATACACACAAACACACAAAAACACACATAATAGCACTTATCAAGTAATTGTACTTAATACCACCTGAGTGTTCATTTAAGTTTGGAGCAAGTAAAATGTGCACTACCTCTGAGAGTGTGCCTTTATCTGACCATGAAAAGTGAAGAAAATCTCTACTGTAACAGATACTTCTCCTTCAATGTGAAAAGGTTGTATACAGTTGGTACAGAGAAATACACGTTTCATTTTGCCAAACCCAAAGCATACTTCCCAACTGCCTTTGTATAAAAGCTAACACAACATGTCAAAAGTAAGAGCAGAGCCCTCAGTATACACCGAACTGGTGAAAGAAGTTACGGACAGTTTGACAAAGATAAGACGTAAAGTTAAGTTTTGTATGATTTTCTTTTCATTCACATTCATACCAGGTAGACTTTGTCAAACACCTATAGTAGGGAGGAACTTGTTCATGCATGCAGAACAAAATAAAATAAGATTAAAAGCTCCAGGAAATCAGCCTACTTCAAAAAACCATTAAAGTGTGCCTATCCCTCAAGCTTTACAAATGTGTTAATTGTCGTGTTTCAGTCATGTAAATATGTTTCAGCATAAAGTAACCAAGATTTCCTGTTATAGAAGCGCTGCTATCTGGGGGTGTGGGGGTAGGGAGGGACGAACCGGGGACTAAATAACTCACTGTAATGAAACCTGCCTTTGGGCAGCACATGCTTCAGTTCTGAATGCCCAGAAATACTTCGCAGACGCTCTAGGCTGCCTAGCAATGGGGATTTCTAATTCTGGCTAGCTTGACAAAGTAAATACAACTATTGAACATAAGGCAGCTCCTAATAAAAAACAACAATTCCCCCTTGTAAACACCTACATTTGGCCCCATTAAAAATTCTTTCTTCATACCCAGGAACTAGCAGACCCTGCAATGTGGGGGTCTTAAAGTAACTGAAGAGCAGTCAGGAGATTTAATGCCGTCAGGATGTTTTACGTTGCCATTTACACCGAGCACTTCATACCCCATCTCAGGACTTGGTAGAGCAATGTTCTGCATACACTGCAGGGCATTATGCAAGCAAACACATTGGCCATTATGCTCTCAGTACTCATTCATGGACAGCCAAAAGGAAATCAATATATTTTTTACATATGCTGTACTTACATATAAAAAAATATATGGTTGCCACATTTCCAAAAGGAGTGTTCATCAAAAGCTGCCAACTTTGAAAGTTATTTAGTGGATTGGCATTACTCTGATACCTTAAGCAATTATCCAATTTCAGAAGTCCCTGATTTCGGCTTGTTCACATCTTAGAATTCATCTATTCCATAAACGATCAGACAGCCCTCTGCCAGTCCCTACACTGAATAGTGGATCTGCTGTAGTTCTAAAAATCTCTGGGATTTAGGGATCAACCTTGAATTTACACACACATTTATCTGCTAACAGTTTACTGAGTCAGAGGTTTCAGATTATAGTAAGGAGCAAACATTAGTTTGAATTCTAGTAGACAAAAACAAAGGGAGTGTTACATTTTGCCACCTCCAGAACAGTTTCCATATGCTTTACAAGAAAAAAGGGATAAAAAGGAATTCTCATAGAATTAGTCTGAATTTATTTTTAAAAGAAGTTTGTTTTTTTTCCTCAAGCTCAGCATTTGGTTCTAAAACATGGTATGTTCCTAAAATATCTTACTACTGTTAAGCCACCTGAAGGGTAGTACCTAAAATACTGCTTCTAAAATGTTTCCTCACTTGTAGGGGGTAGAACAGGGGCTTCCTGGACAAAGCAGGCTTGAAGAGCCTATCAAAATGACAGTCTGTGCACAGGAAGATCCTGGTCTTCTTCCATTTACTGCCATAGCAGCAGTAGGTCTGAGCCCTAGGTCTCAAGCATCTCTCAGCTTGGCCCTGCTGAAGCTTCATTCAAATTCTACGCACTCTGGAGCTTATATGCTCCTGCCTGCATTGTGTGTTCCATAGCCACACAAGCCTTGGGGTAAGCAGCAGTTGGAGACCAGTAAAAACACTGCCGGAGTGAGAAGCCCTGTACACAATTAAGGGAAGATGAATGGAAGGAAGTCAGTTGGGGAGATACGGAGAGTCTCATTGAGGTGATGGTTCACAAGCAGGGGATCGCAGGAACAGTAGTGGCATGTGTGACTTCTCCGTCCCATCCCTTTATCCCAAAGAGGAAGCTAATGAGGGCTGGAGGGAGGCATGTGTCAACTATTTCTACTGTACAAGTTTAGGTAACAGTTTAAGCCACCTTATTCCATCTGTTACCTAGATGGTTGTTGTTGTTTTTTTTTTTCCAATCCTACTCATGTTAGAACATGAATGAGAATAAAATATGCCAAGGAGCAAAAGAGAAAGCAAAAAGAAAAGGGAAAGATACTGCCTTTAGTTTGTCTGGAAGGTAAAACCCTTTTAAGCAAAGTTCTTTGGGAGTAATCCAGTCTGTTCTCTGTCCATATATGAAATAAGAGAGGAAAATAGCATAACTCCCCCACATCTTAAATCTCCGCAAGTTCAGGAACACTGGGACTGACACTTGGTGGTATTCTTATTACACCACAGTCCAAAAGATTCTGGCTCACATTTTAAGTGGATTAAACTCAGCACACCATCTCCACAAACAGTACTGCCAGAGTTTCTCCTCCATGAACATTTCATACAGGGCCCAACCACTCCAACTAGAATCTTCCTGTTGACTTGGCACAACACTGACAACCACCACTTCCCACAGGAGGAGAATGGGAGTAGGGGATACTGTGGACCACTTAGGAGATAGAATATTTCTTCTGAATCAGAAGAATACAGGATCTAGAAGAGCCAGTGTATACCGCCTTTGGGAAAATTCTATCTTTTTTTTTTTAATTTTTTTTTTCTTAATGTTTTTATTTATTTTTGAGACAGAGAGAGAGCATGAGCAGGGAAGGGGCAGAGAGAGAGGGAGACACAGAATCGGAAGCAGGCTCCAGGCTCTGAGCCATCAGCACAGAGCCCGATGCAGGGCTCAAACCCACAGACCGTGAGATCATGGCCTGAGCCGAAGTCGGACGCTGAACCGACTGAGCCACCCAGGCGCCCCAAGAAAATTCTATCTTTAATAGAATATATCTGTTTGCAATTCTTTACTGAAAATGTCTATGCATGGTTTTATAAGGATATTGGTGAAATAGCCCTGGTATTCAGAGCTACCCTATGCTCTAAGAATTAAGTCCAAGTCACTTACAAACCCTCCACAGATACCTACCTACCAAGCCAAATCTCATAGCCACTCCCCTGTTTGTTGACCGCTCCAGAAAAGCTGACTTTTTTCCTATCTTGCAAACATGCCAACTTTATTCCTGCCTTAAGGCTTTTGCATTTGATTACCTTGGCCTAGACACTTCTTTTTCCAGGTCTTCATAGGTCCCTTCTCAAACTGAAAATCTTAGCTCAAATGTACTCTCCAAAAAGCCCTATCACCAAATAAAAGCGGTACCGCCTCCAGCCAATATCATATCACTATGTTTTATTTCCTTAAAAGCACCTGTCACTATCTGAATTATCTTGTTCATTTGGTTGCTTTCCTATATGTTACCTGTCTCTCCTTGAGTCATGTAAATGTCTATGTACTGTCCCTTTCTGAAGTTGTAAGTTCTTTGAAAGCAGGGATCTTGCCCGTTCTGTTCACTGTTTTATCGCTAGTACTTAAAGGAGTTCTGGCACATAGAGTAATGAATAAGAATATGGAGTTGGAAGCCAGACTACCTGAGTTCAAATTCCATTCCAGTGTCCTGACATGGCGACATTACTTCTGCTCTTTTCAAACTTGGTCACATGATCGACAACTAGCTGAAAGGGAAGCATGGAAATGCAATTTTTATTCCAGATGGCTGCCCATTCAAGAGTTCTTCTACCAAAGGGAAAAGGAAGAGTAGATATTGAAGGATCATCATCAGACTTTGTCATAGTCCACAACCCACTGGAACCCAAATATCCATGCACAGCCTTCTTCCCACACACTTACTGCCTCTCTGGGGGTGAGTGGAGAATCCTACTGGCTGGGAACTGCAGGAATTCTCTGCCCTGGCAGTAGGGGACTTCAGCCCAATTTATAATCCCCAGTTCGGCTCTCTGGAAGGAACTCCCTTGTCTGTTATCCTCTGTATCCTTTAAGGAAGTTATTCCTTGTCCATTAACATTCATGGCTACATGAAGTCACCATCAGAGAGGATAATTTTGGGGGGCTGCACAGTTCTCACAGCCCACTTATTGATAGATCAGGTTTGGGGACCTAAGATTATTCTAGGGGTTGAATAATCATAGACTTTTGACCAGGTTTGTGGGGTTTTTTGACACTACAATCCCCTCAAGACTTTAGAAGGTTCCCAGTCTGATAGCTTCCCTTCAGTCCCTCACGCAAGTAATCACAGCCAAAGAGTTGTCAAGACAAAGTTCTAGGTTCAGGAGACAGGAAACAGATACCATCAAATTATTTTATGCAGAGGAAAAGTTTATACCAGAAAATTGGGGGGCTAGCAAAATAATTGGGAGGGCTGAAGGACATCGCCAGAAAACTGGCCTTCAGGGAAGCTGCTGCTTCCTCAGTCAGAAAGGTGAGGAATTGGGAGGCCACCCCAACTGGGTGCTGGTAACTGAAAGCGCACACCTCCGAGGTGGTAATCTTGTGGCTGGTAGGTTCTTACTACCACAGCAACAAGGATCCCTCGACCCCCACGAAGCAAGTAACTGGGCACTGAAACACTGGTCTGGCTTCTACTTCTGCACCTGCCTCTCAATTCCCATGGAGTTGTTGACTAGTCACTGGAATACTGATGCAAAAAAAAAAAAAAAAAGTCCCTGCAGTAGTACTGGCAAATTGCAGTAGAGCAGCAGGAAGATTCCTTCTGCTTCACCTCCACCTTCTGAATCTAGTACAATGCTTCTAATTGGAGAAGCATAATTCACACCTTTGCAGCCTCCACCAAGAGGTTGGAATGGATACTTGTCCACCACAACTGTTGCATTCTAAGGCTTGAGTCTTTTAAAGTTTATTTATTTTTCAGACACACACACACACACACACACACACACACACACACACACACACACTTACACACAGTATGAGCAGGGAAGGGGCAGAGAGAGAGGGAGACACAGAATCTCAAGCAGGCTCCAGGCTCTGAGCTGTCAACACAGAACCTGACTTGAGGCTTGAACTCACAAACCACGAGATAACGACCTGAGCCGAAGTCAGATGCTTAACCGACTGAGCCACCTGGGCACCCCACTGAGTCTTATTTTCCGACTTTTCTGTTCTACCTACGTCCCTCTCTTTCTCCTTATGAGTAACTAGCTTGACGCCATCTAAAATAATCAGCTCGAGAGGGAAGGCCATACCCTTCATCTCATTTTCATCTCTGAACTGGATCCCATTTTGTAGCCAGTCTCTTAATGAGGGTATTTCACCAAAGCTCAGGAACACCCAACATCTCCTGTGAAGGTTGCCTGCTTCAGCATGTAGGGCAGAAACAGTTTTTTTGTTTTTGTTTTTGTTTTTTCAATCCTCGGAGCCCCACATTACCAAGGCTTTCATCATTTTGGCCTCTGGGGTACAGGCAGAGTGCCTCACACAGAGGCGTGTTCCTTTCTGACGCTTCTTCCAAAATCTCTATCTCTAGCCTAAGTTCCTTTCCTATTTGTAAGTAACGTTGCTGAATGTGGCAAGAAGCAACTAGCACAACAGTTTTCTGAATTTCTCCACCATTTCACCTTGGAGCCACTGATCAGGAGGTAAAATTTTTGCCTTCCAAGTTATCACAGTCATAACAAGGGTCACCAGCCTTCCAGTTTGCAATCTGACCTCACCGCCCACTTTCTAACCACTAAGCCACTTAAATCCCAGAACTCAAGCACATCATTTTTCAGTTACCAAATTCTGCATAAATGGGATACAAGTTAGTCTGTTGTTACAGAGATCCAAAACTACTGTGGCTTAAATAATACAGAGGTTCACTTATGTCTCACTTTAAAGCCCAGGGCAGTGACCCAGGGTCTTTGGGTGCCCACATGGTGTCAGGAAACCCTAGACTAATTTTCTCATTTTGCTCTACCCTCCTCTAACCATAGCTTCCAGTTGATGGTCCAGAATTGTTGCTTCAGCACCCACCCTCAAGTCCACATTTCAGCAAGTGGGAAGATGATGGGTAGGCTTTCCCCTAATATTTGTGGAGCCTAGAGCAATAATGTGAATGTAGGACCACATAATTATTATATCAAGTTATCAAGCTGAGAAACCATGAAATATTCATTGTCTTCCTTCCTTCACAAATATAACTTCCTGGAAAACCAAGTTTAAATTTATGATATGGGTTCTACTCTAGAACTTGGAGACAGGGGGAGAAATGGCCTGCCGCCTACCTCCTTTCTCTTCCTGTCTCCTTCCCACACACAGGGCCACATGCAAATGCTTGGGGACACCCATCCTGTACACAAACTCCATCCACACACCACACAAACAGTGGTCCCAGGGTGTGCACACAGACAACATGATCCACCCTTGGGGCACGAACCTGGGAAAGAGACCGTGCTGACTTTGTAGCTTGTTGGACAAGGAGTTCTGAATTCTGAATACCCAGAGTATGTCCTATAAAGAAGGGGCACATCCTCTTTGCCCTGAGATCCCTTACCCCAGGAGGAAGGGTGGATCAGGGCCCAGGACAGTGGCCCTCTCGCCGAGGTGAGGGAAAAGGGAAGTCAATGGCACCTCCCCTCTTTCACAGATCTGACCGCAAACTTAACCATAAGTGGCCAGAACTTAGTCACTCAGCCTCATCTACTGGCGAGGGAAGTTGAGAAATGTGACAACTTATTTTGGGAGAGAGAAAGAGTACGTGCGCGTGCACACTGGGACGGGCAGAGAGAGAGGGAGGGAGAATCCCAAGCAGGCTCTGCACTGTCAGTGCAGAGCCCCACCTGGGTCTAGTTCATGGGGCTTCATCTCATGAACTATAAGATCATGAGTGACCTGAGCCTAAACCAAGAATCAGACCCTTAACCCACTGAGCCACCCACACACACCCCAGAGATGCTTTTACTGGCTGCAAAGGAAGAGAATAAGATTGGGAGTAAGCTAGCAATCTCTGCCACAGACACATGCCTTTTCACAAATCACACTTTTGTTTAGACAAGTGAGTTCTTCACAATCTGCTTTCAGAGAGGTGAGTTTGGAGGCAAGACAATACTGTCAGATATAATTGACGGTCAAAATAATTGCACACCTGAGCATTTTTCAATGGGCAGCCAGTATGCAATATGCCAGCTCTGAAATTTTGTCTAATTTTCAGATCAATCAGGAAGAACCGAATGAATTGTTTTCAATTCAAAGGATATAGTATAATTATGACATTCAATAAAACAATTTTAATCTTAAACCCTTTGAATGAATTGCATTTTAAACAAAAACTAAAAGTTAAAACCTAACCCATATTTGGCAGACTTTTTTCCAGAAATATGCAGCCACTACCAAATGTACACGTACCAATCCAAAAAGAGCAAAAATCAGTTCTGGCATTGTTTTCCCCTGGCCTATTCATATATGAGAATAACACAAAGCTCACCAAAAACTAAGCAGACATATCTTCCACATGGCAAGATTTTAACCAGGTACAGAGTAACTGCAATGTAACATTACATTGTAATGATGGAATATTAATGGATAAGTGTAACAATGTAACAGTGTAACAACCTATAGTTGTCTCCCAATATCCATTTGCTTCATCTTCCATAGGAATAGGGTTGTTAGGGGCGCCTGGGTGGCTCAGTGGGTTAAGCGTCCGACTTCGACTCAGGTCATGATCTCGCAGTTCGTGGGTTTGAGCCCCACATCGGGCTCTGTGCTGACAGCTTGGAGCCTGAAGCCTGCTTCAGATACTGTGTCTCCCCCTCTCTCTGCCCCTCCCATGCTCATGCTCTGTCTCTCTCTGTCTCTTAATAATAAACATTAAAAAAAAATTTTTTTTTCAAGGAATAGGTTTGTTACACCCTTTTACACATTTTGCAACATCTCCCAGCCTCCCTTGTCACCAGCCAGGTGTAGCCATGTCTAAGTTCTGGACATGAGTGGAAGTGATGTGTTAACTTCCAGGTCTTGTGCCTTCTTGGCCCCTTCTTCCCACCAGCTGAGAGAAAGCAAACACATCAGCCTTGGAGCCAGAAGTGGAAGAAGCACCTGTTGAGGCTGGCAGACCAGTCCTCACAGCTCAGAATTGCCTACTTCTGTGCTATAAAATGGGAGAAAAATAAACTTCTACCTTTTTTAAGCCATTTATTGGAGGGGGTGGGAGTGTCTCTATACTCCAGCTACTCGGCCTGTAGTCTAGTCCATCCCCTACCATTCAGAGCGGTGCCTTGTAACACAGAACTTGGCTTCAGGAATCAGCAAATCATCCTCCAGGTGAGGGCATCATTCGGCTCTTGCAAGATTCTGGAATGGAATAGTATAGGGTGTCTGTTTAATTTGTTTTTTCTCCTCATCATGTAAAGAGGGAGAAATGCTTTTAAAACTCAAGTAGAGAAGCTTTATCTTCTGACATGTCCTTTGTTAGTTATTTTGACAGCAATGAGGACATGTGCAAAAGATAGATTTTTAAAATAAGATGGACCCCAAATTGCTTCTGCAGTACAGCTGTGCCTGCTTTCACTGGCCCAGAAGCTGGGCATGTGACATGCCCCATTTTCACTACTGCCTTACTAAGTATGAAGGAAAGTGTTTAGACTTTTTAAATCTTTCCAGAAGCCAGGACTACGATCTCAGTTCCCTTTTTGATTTCTTTACAGGGCCACAGTAGAGGGCAATGTATTCTCATTGCTCTGACGCCAGCACAGTGACCGAGACCTGCTGGCTAAGTATCATATTCTGTTGTTGTCGCTTACGATCATGTGTAGTTCATTACATATGTAAAGGAAACATTACATATGTTTCCTTGCCTTAATAAACGCACTTGTTTTTATCGTGTTGAGCCATATGTACTTTTATGAGCCATCTCAACATTTTTTTGGATTAAGAAATCTGAATATATTAGTGTACTTGATATTTCAGAGAACACTTGTACATCTCATTTGATCCTGACGACAGTCTCATGAGGGGAGAATTATCCCCCTGTGATAAAGGAGGACACTGAGACAGGGGTGAACTGACTCGTCCAAGGTCACACTGAGAGTGAGTGACAGAGGGACATACCACACTTTCACTGGCTGCCTCTGTTAAGTGACCAAGGTAGAGCCTCTGTGTTTTAAGGTGTTTACAAGGTTTCATTTAAATCGGCTATGAGAGCACCTGGCTGGCTTAGTCGGCAGAGCAGGATCTCAGGGCTGTAAATTCGAGCCCCACACTGAGTGTAGAGATTACTTAAAAATAAAATCTTAGGGACGCCTGGGTGGCTCAGTCGGTTGAGCGTCTGACTTCGGCTCAGGTCATGATCTCGCGGTCCGTGAGTCCGAGCCCCTCGTCGGGCTCTGTGCTGACAGCTCAGAGCCTGGAGCCTGCTTCAGAGTCTATGTCTCCCTCTCTCTCTGCCCCTCCACGGCTCATGCTCTGTCTCTCTCTGTCAAAAATAAATAAACATTAAAAAAATAATACATAAAATAAAATAAAATAAAATAAAATAAAATAAAATAAAATAAAATCTTAGGGGCGCCTGGGTGGCTCAGTCGGCTAAGCGTCCGACTTCAGCTCAGGTCATGATCTCACAGTTTGTGGGTTCGAGCCCTGCATCAGGCTCTGCTCTGACAGCTCAGAGCCTGGAGCCTGCTTCAGATTCTGTGTCTCCTTCTCTCTCTGCCCCTCCCCCACTCACACTCTGTGTGTCTCTCTCTCTCAAAAATAAACATTAAAAAAATAATAAAAATAAAATAAATTGGCTGTCCTTTAAAGAACAAAAGAAAAGTCTATTAGAAAGTATTGTTGAAATAGTCACACTGATTTCTAAGTAATACAAAGTGTGACCCTTCAGGAAATGTCAGAAATATAAAAAGGATTAAAACAAATCTGTATTCATCTGTGAAGGGTTAAAATGTACGACCTCAAAGAGAAAACAAACAGTGCCTGGTGGTTTGGTCTTGGCAAAATAGGAAAAATATAAATTGATTAAACTTATTTTAATGGGTATTTACCTGCGATTTGTCTCAAGTCCAGGTGTAATCTAGGTTCATTATCTTGCCCCTTCTGTCTGAGAACGGTGAGTGCTGAGCGCAGGTCTGGCAGGCTGAGAGAAAAGGAATTAGGAAGGGAAACTCCAGAGCCAGGAAACCCAATCCTGCGCACCTACAAGGACCCAGTGTAGCTGCCGACTCAAGAAGGAACAACATACGGACAGTGGCTAAGCCCAACAAAGAGACACAGAGGTAGGCAGTGGGGGAAGATTCTCGAAGTCTGGCTCTGGTTTGGTCCCCCCACCCCCACCCCCGCCCTGAGCTGCAGAGCAAAGTGCTCCTGCTGCTCCTGCTTCATTCTGACCCAGGGCTTCCTCCGGGCCTAAGGGTGCCTTTTGGCAGGAGCTCCCCTAATCTGCCAGAGTATTTTGCCAGCCCCGATGTTTGTAGCACCAGAGAAGAGGGACCCGTTAACCCAGTGGGATCACTGCAGATCACCTAGGCCTCTGTGAGATACTGGGAGCTGTCACATCTTTCTCAAATCCCTTTGCCTCCGTAGAAATCATCATTGTAGACAAGGCATCAAGGGGGAAAATAGGCACCCAGCCAGATAGGCAGCTCTCGCATTAGCAGCACAATCCCTTCCTCCCAGAATCTGGGGAAAGAAAATCAGGTGGGCAAAGCTTCCACTCAAGATGTAGGATACGTTTTTGGCCCTCGCCTCCGAACTCCAGGTATAAAACGAGAAAGATAAATACCTTGATTTGGCTTACGACGTTGAAAATGGTATGGTTTTTTGTTTTTGTTCTTTTTTCTTTTTTTTTTTTTTTTTTTTAACAATCTGGTTTCTATTTAAACCATTACTGAGGAAACAGCAAGGTCTAAAAGTTTATACGTCCCCACGGCCTTGCAGCTTTATTCTAAAGGAGGCCACATGCGATGAGGAGTGTTTTACAACGTATTTTTTTTCAGAAGACAGATCTGGGGTACAGCGGCATCTGACCATTTACATGTCAAATGTGTAAATGCTTTGGAAGCCTCCAAGGAAAAGTCCCTCACACACCTGGCAAGCCGGAACCTGATCTCTCCTTCTTCCTCCCTGCTTCACATCGTACTGACATGGCGCACAGGGGGAGGCTCAGAAAGGAAGAAAACAAAACCTACTGGTTGGGAATTTAGAGTGCATAGGAAGCTCATTCAAGCAACAATCACCAGAGCCAGCAAGATCATTCACCTATTTCCAAGAGCCATCGTTGGGCTCTTTCAAAGGACATAAGTATGCAACTCGCGTTCACAATGTAGCATTTGGTCAGAAGCATTTCATCATATCAACCAAATTTTTTTTGTACTCAGAAGTTACACACGAATGATAGTTGACTTTTCTTCCAAGCCATTCAACCTGAAAGATTTCCAAGCATGTCACACGTCACATTTAGCTACTCTTGCTATGAAGGGCTTTCAGCCAACTGGCCCACGTTCATTGCCTAGAGAAGCAGAGGAAGAGAAATTTTTAGCAAATAGGTAAGCTCCTGAAATAAATTGTATTATGCTGTTCTGAACACACTACACTAGTTTCCTCATTTAGATTATCAGAACAGTATGACCCTTCACCCAAATGTATCTTAAAGATGTATTAGCTCTACCGTTAAGCAAATCACCATTTCCACATGTCAGAATCCAATTCATTATTTAGCACCTAGCCCATCTCCATGAAGCTTTTTTCTGCTCTCCTTCCCCCACCTGGTTTCTGCTTTGTCTCTGCTTGTCTTGTAGACGTGTCTTGGGCTTCTCACTATGATGGTTACCAGCTTGCTTGTCTTACTTGTGTTCCTGGAATCGTAAGGAAATGAGTAATGTAGAAGAGCTCTGTTCACCTTGCTTCAAGTAGATTCTAACTATTTGTTGACTCCAGTTGATTTCCAAAATAGCCTAATCACCATCTGACATCATCCTTATGAGGTCCCAACCAAAAGTATACACACACACTTTTTTTTTTTTTTATGGTGAATTTTCTTTGAGTTGCAGATAACTTCAGATCATGCATATATCCTAGGCATTTTTCCTTTACTCCTTAGCAATAGATCTTGAAACATTGAAGTTCAGACATATAATTAGATATCTCTTGGGGCACCTGGATGGGTCAGTCGGTTAGGCGTCCGACTTCAGCTCAGGTCATTATCTCATGGTTCGTGAGTTCAAGCCTTGAGTCAGGCTCTGTGCTGACAGCTCAGAGCCTGGAGCCTGCTTGGGATTCTGTGTCTCCTTCTCTCTCTGCCCCTCCCCCACTCACAATCTGTCTCTCTCTCTCTCTCTCACTCTCTCTCTCAAAAATAAATAAACATTAAAAAAATATTTTTTTTAACTAGATGTTTCTTTCCCTCCAGTTTCTTCACACGAACACTGACAGAGTTAACACTGAAAAGACATTCATAACCTCAGACTTTAGAGTCATACATGTCTTTTAGATTCCTGAGACTTTCATGCTTTCTGGAAAAAAACCAGGCTGTGAATAAATGAAAGAATTGTTTAAAACAAAGAAACAAGTATGTCTTTATTTGAGCTTTTAAAAGTCATTCAAGAAATAGACATTTAGTTATTTAATATAAGACAGGTTGGGTGCTATGGATACAAATGAATATTACTATATGGATATCATCATATGGCGAGTACAGCTTTTCTCAACACTTCTGCCATCTTTGTTGAACATATGTCCATCATGGTGTCTTTCATTCTAGGTATATTGGCATTAAAAAATAAGTACAGGCAAACCGAAATCAAAGAGTATTTTTGTAAATTTTTTTAATGTTTTAAAATATTTTGATCCTCTGTACACAGCTTGTGTTTACATGACAATAAACAGGCCTTTTATCAGTAAAGAAACTAACCAGAACATATGCTTACAGATCATAATATTTTGACCAAAAAAAAATGGTTCTACCTTTTTCATCTTACTTTTTTTTTTTTTTTTCATATTGAAGGGAGTTTTCCAAATGAAGGGTTTCAGATAGGTTGTCTCCAGGTCAGTTCACCACAAGGCTTTGGTTAGACCTTGATGGACCCATCCTACCTCACTTACCTTTAGCCTCCTACTCTCACTGTGTGCCTCACACAACAGATATGTTCCCTTGAGCTTGGATTTTTATGAAAATTGAATAGGCTGGGGAACTAACAGTTAAAAGAATTTGATAGAGATCCTTTTGAAAACCAAAAAAAGTTCTTTTATTTTCGAGAGACAGGCAGACAGAGCAGGAGCAGGGGAGGAGCAGAGAGAGAGGGAGACACAGAGTCCGAAGCAGGCTCCAGACCCTGAGCTGTCAACACAGAGTCCGACCCGGGGCTCGAACTCACCAACTGCCAGATCATGACCTGATCGGATGCTTAACTGACTGAGCCATCCAGGTGCCCCAAAAAAGTTCTTTTAATATATGAGTATTTCTCCTTAATTACAGTAACTTTTGTGTAATTATGGTCAGTTACTGCATCTGCTTGAATCAGCATCTCTCTGCAGAATAGTTAAGATGGGGAGCTGTTCAAAGCTAAACTATACTTTTCAAAACATGACCGATGTCATGCATAGAAACAAACTTACCAAGACCTGAAATTGATATCATAGCTGACTTACCTGAGTATATAAAAAATATTGACCCTTTGATTGGTATCTTTTTTTTCACTGTGTCAATATTCCTACAAAAATTTTAAGTTCCTAAGGAAAGTATAGCCTTGAAATAGAATCATCAGGTCAACTTAACAGACAAAGGGAAATAAGCATTTGTAGGAATCCATAATAGCTGAAGCTACAGTCAATTAAAAAATAGCATTTTGGAATCTTGGCAAAAACAAAACAAAGCCAAAAACCAACCCTGCCATTACTGTAACAGTGTTATTTTTCAAGTATGCCTTTTATGTATGCATTTACATGTTTTCATTTGGACCTAAATAAGAGACATCTTAACATGTTTAGGTTTGGACTCCGGAAATGTTGCCCTAAGATCCCTGGTCCAGTTTCCGCAACGGCTACAATTTGTAAAACCTATAGTGGGAATAAAATGTGATTCTCTTAGGCTTCATTCAGTCTGAAGAATTGTTTTAGCAGGAATTTTATATGCAAGACTAAATGCTGATCAACAGAGCATAATATTGTATTCTGAAGTGTGCTGGCTAAAGCAAAATTAATTTTTTTTTTCTTCTTTCCTTCTCCTGAAATCTTCTGCCATAGCGACTGCATTTGCCTCCAGACTTGTCAGACACAGTGAGCCGCTCGAGCAAACAGGATCTGGCAGAGCCCTCCAAGCTGCTGGGCCCAGGCTGTGGCGTGATGGCCGGAGGCAAGAAGCACCTGGACTTCTAGTGACTCCTCCTTAGTAGCTGCGCGCAGGATTATATGACGCTCTCATTATGACTGCTAATAGCTTATGTAAATATTTTTCTTAACGAGTTGACCCTCCAATCTTTGGAAAACAGGATTGCAAAATGAGGCCACCGTTCTTCATTTTCCTTAACCAACCTTTTCTACAGAAAGAGTACAGCAAAAATGCTTTCATTTGAAAATTTTGTTTTATGCCCTATCTACAGAAAACAAATGACCTTGTTTTTAAATAAAACGTCAAAAACTCAAAGTGCCTCACAGTGTCATTAGTGTATGTGTATTAAGGCACTTAGTTCATGGTGAAGTGCATATGACGGCGGGTAGCCTGTAAAACAGTATGAGCTTCGTAATTGCATATGAAAAACATTTTCTCTTTATTTCTGAAAAAGTCACTTGCCCCCAAAAATGCTAAAGTTCTTTTTTTTTCAAAATGAAAAATTCATTTGCTAACATATGAAGACCATTATAAAATGATTTTGCATTTATGCATCCTGTTATTAAACTGATGAAGGCAAAATAATATTTCGGGATTAAGATTCCATTAAAGATAAGCAGTCTGCCATAGTGGTTAAAAAATAAAGAACTTGAGTGACAGAAAGCATGGAAGAAGAAGTTGATGGTCTTCTGTTTAGTAATCCCAAACAACTGAAGTCAGCACTATGAAATTACGTCAACAGACATAATTCAGGAATGAAATTCAAACTGACGGCGACATTAATGCTAGGGGAAAGCATGTATTGAAGCCTGGCGAGAGATTTTCACAGAACGCAGGTCTGAGACAAAGCAGAAAAGTAAAACTAACTCAGATTTCCATTGCATCAGGTAAGCCCTTTGTGAGTTATGGGCATTGGTTGGGAATGTACATTTATCACCACATAAATGTGCATTTTGGAGTATATAGCATATCGAAATAGTTTCCATATAAAACAGTAGGTTTTTGAATCATAGTTCCATATCCTCAAAGCTTTTGACACATAGACAAAAAGTGAAGGTTGAAAAGTAACTTGCATTTAAGTAAAGAATCTCAATTTATAAAAAGCTGTTCAACATCCATTAGGAGAAACCGAATTTCCAAAATACATCTTCAGATATGTTAGAATAAATTTTGAAGCAATTATAACTAGCATTTTTAAGCAGTTTGCTTGTAATACACCACAAATTATACTTTATTTGCTCTTGACAACACTGTAGAAAACAAAGACTAGGTTTTTAAAACTGTCTAACCAATATGATGAATGTCAGTCACTTAGAAAAAAAACCCACTGTAGCATAAACACATACTGTATACAGGTTTTATTCAGAATTAGAATAATTGAATCAATGACAGTGATTTGCCAGGATGTCAAATCTCTCCATCATATCCTGTCACTACCAGTTTATTTTTTGTGATCAAAATCAAAAAGACAACTATTTTGTCACCCGCTATTTTATTAGTACTAAAAATCAGGTTTCTTCTATTTTTTTTAGAATGTCTGGTTTATTTTTTTCACTTCTTTTAATTCGAAAGACACAAATTCTTCCCCATTTTCTTTTCAAAATAAAGTTTCAGAACTGATCTGTCAGTTAAAATTAAAGGGCTTTTATATTAAGCAAAAGTGCTTTTAAATTTTAAAGCAACTTCAAAAAATCAATTTAGTCCATAGATAATAAATAATGTGTAGGTACTCCACAAAAGCATCGCTATGTCCCTTGAGAGCATTATGAACAATCTGAATAAATTCAAGTGGATATTTTAGTTGGGTTATTATTTTAATAACTCTAACCCTTTTCTTACCATCTTGGGATTCGCTTTGTACAAACACACAATGGAGCAGTTATATAGCATTTGACTCTGACAAGGAAACGTGAGGTCATCAGATATGTAAATCGCTTGTTCAAAATACTTGAGAGGTCATTGATTTACTCCCCCGGCTACCATGTCTGTAAAATGAACACTCAATTACTAGTTAGTATATGCTATGCAAATAGACAAACACCATAAAAATTGAATGTGCATATCTGAACCCTTGTCTTAAACATAAAAAAAACTTTTCAAACTCTGTAAAAGTGCATGTTGAACAATAATAGTAGCTGGGCTTTCCAAAATTCAGATCCAAGTGCTTTGTTGTTCTCACTCACTAGGCAGGCGTTGTAAAAATAAGCTACAGAGGGATGTATATTTTTGTTTTCCCTTAGTAAAAACCCACCCTAAACGTGTTTTCCTTTCTTCTGAAAACATTATCAATTATCCGTACGCTGATAACTTACTACATAAAAATACTGGTCTTCAGTAATGCCATAGTAGGTATATAGGCCGTTTTGATACATTACGAACTCCATTAACACATTTTTTTTTCAGTTATCAACTTGTCTCAAAGATATAAATATTTCAGTAACCATGCCAAACACAGTATTTGAAATGTCCTCATATCTTTTAAATGTTTCTAAAACTTCATAACCCTATATGGTATTCATTCCTTACACTAGAGTTGCCTTTCTTTAACGTGAGGTAAATACTTTGACTGCTTCACCCTGTTCTCAGGTGCTGAGGTTCTAAGACCTTCTGAATTTCTTCTTGGTAGCCATCAGTTACCCCTTTTCTCTCCCTCTCTTCCATTTGCTTTTTTCTCTCTACCTCTGGGGTCTGCAAATACTAACACTAGACAGAAAAAAAAAATTTTTTTTTAAAAACCCACCACTTCAAAAGGAAGCAACACTCTGCAATCAATTCCCTGTCTTTTAATTGTAAAGAATCAGACATACGCATACACATACAAAAGGGAAGGGGGGGGGGGTGGCTATTCATTTGTTTAGAGCCCATTATGAATGCCAGTTCTAAAACATCCTGTTAATGCTTTCCAAACATAGTCACCATCAACACCACCGAACTTAAATACCCTAAGTACTTACATTTGGAAGTTTAAAAATGAGCAAGTGAAATCATTCAGGACCAAGCAAAAAACAAAAACAAGGAAACAAAAAATACCACAGATGAGGTTTAATCTTGAGAAACAGAAAAGGGAAGAATTTGTGTTTGGCCTTCTTGAGCCAAACGTCATAGAAGAAAAGCCTTTTTTGTAAATCTTAACATTAAGGCCCAGAGCAAAAAGATGTAAGCAGAAGAATACAGACCCCACCCTATATAGCAAAAAATTAACAGAACAAAGCTAGAGCTTAATACTGTCTGAGTGAATTTTCGGAAACCTAATTCTCATTGGGGAAAAAAGGTAGGGAGAAATGATTGTGTAAGCCACAGCAAGAAGCCAGTTGCTTACCAGTTAAGAGTTAGGAAGCCCAGCTTTGGGGGGAGGATATTCTGGAAATCCATTGTAGTAAAAAGCAGTTTTTCATTCAGAGTAATTTGAATGTTTTGCATTCACTCAGCTCTAATTCTGTTCACCTGGTCTAAGTCAGTCAAGTTTGGAGAAAAACATACGCCATTAGTCTTGTGATTCTACTGAGGACATCCCAGACAGATAGATGGCCACCATCCTGGAAGATGGCATCGAAGCATCCCTGCAGCGTTCCCATGGATAAATATATAAATATGCCTATCAGTAAATAAATAAAAGTAAATTATTTCCACAACGAGGGCACCGCTTCCACACAGCGCCTGCCGTGCTGGCCCCGGGAGAGGGCCCGGAGCTCCATTCAGAAGGACAGCTCATCTCCCTAGGGCGAGGGCAGGAGGCAAGGCAGCCGCTCTGTCCTGCTGGACCAGTGAGCTTCTGCAGCCGGGCAGCCATGCTTCAGACTAAACCAGGCTGCGCCACTGCGCCCTGGCAGTCCTGACCCTCAGAGGACAGGTGTACGTGCCCGAGCGCACACACACAGACCCTCGGCTCCCGCGAAGCTCCCCTTCTCGCGTTCCCAGCTCCTGTGCCCCCAGTGCCACACCCAGTTCTCCCAAGTCCGTGCTCTCCACACAGCGGAGCCTTGGGCCAGGACTGGCTGCCCGACCCTGACCCAAATCATAGCCAGTTGGAAACCACCCCTCCTTGCGGGGAAAGAGTGAGCCAGCCAGCAGCTGCAGCACACACCACACGGCCCTTCTCTTGACAGTTCCCTGGGTACATGTCCCTCAGGGAATACAGGCTGCAAAATGTCTGGAGGTAGAAATATCTGCGCGGGCAACTGTACCAACAGTGCGCATGCGTGCACACGCCACTGCAGAAGCGTGCGAGCGTGCACGAAGGTTGACGTTGACGAAAACTAAATGCGCAGGTAAAAAAACTGCACTCAACCTCGGAAGGTGTCTCTAAATGTGCAGTAACTCTGGTGGAATAAAATGATTAATATATAGCATGCCACAGAGATGAATCACAATGATCTGTTCACAAATAACTCCTTAACCAGAAAATAGGAGACGTGGAAAGAGAAGGCTGTTTTTTAAAGCCTCCAATTAATTTCTGTATTTCTGATCACTTGCCTTTGGGGATTAAAAACAAAACAAAACAAAAGAGCAGAGTACAATTCAGTGGAAATGTGTCTTTGTCCCCAGAGGTTTCTGCCTGTGCAAGCATTTCTTCTAGACCGCCAGAACCCCCAGCCTTTGACTGAACTTTGCAGAAAACTTATCTATATTGACTTATATGTTGCACAGAACAGACAGAAATAAAAGTCTCAGACAGGCCTTTTTCACCCAACAAAGCCTTATTTTTTTCCATCCTTTGCTTGGGCTCAAGCACTCCTGCCCTGCGTGCCGCCACTTTAAACATGATCAGATCTGTGCTTCATTGCAAATAACAACTGACCAACAATAGGCCCCGCTTCATAGATTTGGGAATGTTTGGCTTAAGCTGCCAATGACTGAAGGCCTTTAGCTCCGATCGGCCAGTCACAGTCCGCTTTGTTGTTGTCTGTTGATGTGTCTGTGCTCATTATTCCTTGACATGCAACATCCCCCCTCCACCCTCCAACCATCCACAACCGCACAGAAAGCGAGATTCAAATGGGAACAGCTGTAGTGGTTCAATGGGAAATGATGCCTCTTGTGCAAAGGGGAGGGAGAGGGAAGGGAGAGGGCCTATTTGAGAAAGGCAACAGCTTTCAGAGAGTCGTGTATAAGAAATCTACTTTTGAATATACTTCAGTGAAATCGCTGTTGAAACAGGCTGACAATGGAAATCTGCCCAGATTGAAAATGCCAGCCCTAATTCAAAAGACAATTCCCAGTTAATAGCTTGTTGCATTTTTAGATTATTTCTAGACTTTGAGTTTTTGCATTAAATGGCTAACCGGGGAATGTGACCATTTTTATATATGTGTGTTGTGGGTACAAATGGGCCCAGATCTACACACGGCTTTAAGTGGGTTGTGTTTTTTTTTCCGAACACATTTGTAATTAATGAAGCGGTAAGAACTATTTCTTTAAGAACTATCAGGATATAAAATAGAGTATGTATGAAGGTAACCGTTTGTTTAGAATGATTATCTAACATGGAAACAAAATTTGTAACACCACACTATAAGGTTAAAAAGAAAATAGTATAATAAAGGAAATACAAAGGCTTTGGCATGGTTTTTACAATCAACAATGGTTAATTTTGATATGTAGTTGTGAACAACTTCAAAACACTTAAGTTTAAAACTCTTGCAAGCACTTTTAATTGATTAGGAATGAATTCTAGATGCACAAAATGATTGGACTGTGAACAGTAATACAACTATATCTAAGAACAATTAATTTTTGCCGGCCAAGAAAGAAACGTATGATCGCATGAAAATGTGTATAAAACATCTATAGAGTATTCTTGTCAAATATAAATGAAATTAACTTTATTATAGAAATCATTCTGAGGATTTCTAGGGAAGACAAATACTTACATTTTGACATAAAACAAATTGGATTTTTATCGAAGACACACTCTACCTTTTAGCTATCAACTTTTTTCTTCCTTGAATTTATATCTTACCCTTTTTGCACATAAACTTCATCTGTTAACAACCTTTGGAAAACCAACAGATATTCTTACATAAATCTAGTGCATGTTGTTCCAGGTTTAATTATATGCAAAGGAATGATACAAACTTGGAACATCAGTCCATAAACTATGAACAGATGGGTAGAAGTATTTGATATAGCTTGATAAAACTCTTAAATTCGTGGCAAAGCTTGTTGATCATGGTTTCCTTTTTTTTTTTAAACAACTTCATGACCAACACAGATCAAACATCCATCCAGTCTACGTTGTTCTTTTTTTTTTTCATAACATACAAATGCCCATTTACAAATAATACACCAAAATGAATAAAAGTTTGGATACCAAAATGAAGATTTGTTCCAACTGATAGCGTGCCTTCTGTATACAAAGGTCCTTGCTTCAAGTCCATTCCCCAGTGGTACAACACAGGACACAATTGCAGATCTGAAGTGCTTCTAACAGCCATTTTCCTTTCCTTCCTGAACGCCCAACTGCTGTGTCCACATAGTCACTGACTGAATTAACACCATATATCTTTTTTTTTTTTTTTTTTTTTTTTTTTTTACTGTAATCTTGGCCAATATTGAGACATATCAGGTTCACTTCCAGGAACTTGAACGGGAACTGACACACCAGGGGAAATGAGTCCTAGAAGTGGATGAAAGAAATAGCCATGTAGAAATTCCCTTCGAGAGACAAGCATGGAGCATGAATTTACAGGTTTAAAAAAAAAAATCTCATAATACTTTCTAACATTCTAACTGTATTTAAAAAAATACTTAAAGTCTCACAAGCAAAAGTAGAACCTTCAGAAACAAGATTACATGTTTACACATATCTATTGATTCCAAGTCCACACACACACACACACCACCTCCATTTGTTTGCATGGTTGGAACTTTAGCATTAAAACTATCTCCAGCAAAGGGGGCGCCTGGGTGGCTCAGTCGGTTATACGTCCAACTTTGCCTCAGGTCATGATCTCACGGTTCGTGGGTTCAAGCCCCGTGTCAGGTTCTGTGCTGACAGCTCAGAGCCTAGACCCTGCTTCGGATTCTGTGTCTCCCTCTCTCTGCCCCTCCCCTGCTCTCATTCTGTCTTTCTCTCTCAAAAATAAATAAACGTTAAAAAAAAACTTAAGTAAAACTATCTCTGGCAAACCAATGTGGTACTTCTTCAGTTGCGATGAAAGGCATGGAGGGGCTGGGAGGGTGAGAAGTCTTTTGACAACACTCACCATGCCCCTCACTCGGAAGCCCTCGCTGCTGAGCTCTGGCTAATAATCTCTCTTCAGAAAGCTGACATTCTCAGGCCTTGTCTTCATATATAACTTCTGTGACCAAATTCAGGAAAAACAACCTTGCTTTTTGTCTACATGGTCTCAAGTTACTAGTACAGTTTGACTAAATGTCCCCTTCCGATCAGTTTTCCCCCAGAGAAGTGAGGAAAACAGCAAAGAGTTAAACAAACCATCACACACGGCCAGGAGGTTCTTTTTAGAGTAACTTCAAGTGAAGTTAGATCACCTGGCAAAAGCAGCTGCAAAGGCCACCTCTGTGCAGTCTGCAGGGAAGGGTGGCTCACCTGTGGAAGTGGTGCCCGAGGTGCCCATTGGCTGACTGTTCATGTGTGTCTGCATATGTGGGGGGGTGTAGGTATCATAACTCCGCCCGTTCACCGAAGGGCTGGTGGGCAGCATGCAGGAGTACGAAGAGGTCTGGCTGGGGACTGGGGGCTGAGAGAAGAAAGGCAAACCTGTGGTTACCGAGAAGCACGTCACACAGCCGCATCCCCGGGCTCTGTCCTCCCCAGGAACTGTGCCAACACGTCTGATCATTAAAGGTGCCCTGGTGGAAAGTACTGGAATTCCGTATCAACAGTCGGGCCTACAACCAGTCCTTCCGTTGACCACCACTAGAGTAAAGTTGCCTAAAAGTAATATAAATTCAGACAACTGTCTAGCTAGATGGTTGGCACTATCCATAAAATTAATAGGGTTTCTGTCCATTTTCATCTTGGACCTCTGCTGGCATCTTTAGAGAATCTATAGCATGAGGACTTCCATTAAAACACACCCCCTCTCCCGCAAATCCAATCTATTTGGGAATCTAGTGACCCCCAAATCCTGTATCTCAGGCTTTGGGCAGAGAACTGTAGACAGAGTTCTCCATAAAGTCTGCTTCAGGGACCTTGGGAGCCTTCCATGGTGGGACTCATTGGATTAAAGATTCTTTGAAGAGACACATCAGTAATGATCTCCGATGAACGTGGTTAGAAGCATCAGTTAATACCTAGCCCCATCCTGCGAATTAGCTGTGACTTCCTTACAGACCTAAAAACCCAGATTGGGTTTTATCCACAAAATTGGGTTACTGCCCTCTAAGTGTTTGGTCTGGTGGTATTGAGGAGACAAACCTTTCTCCTAACTGAATAAGAAATACACAGAGCTGGGACAAAATCCCTCATGAGCTTCCATGGGGCTATGCCAGGCCAGCAAGATTGGGATGGATTAATACAAGCATCATGCCAGGAATAAGGGAGACGATGGCACTACTCCGTTCTGCAAACTGCAGAAATGTTTAACATCTCAAGATCCACATTCTCAGAGAGGGTGATGCATTAGAGAAAGTTCAGAGGGAGACACCCACTCTTTGTAAAATGGCTGAAGATTTTGGTCAACAAGATGAATTGATGGACAGACAGACCAGCACACCCCAACTCCAAAATTCAGAGAGTAATTTTCTCTGAACAGGAGAATCATTAGTAACTTTTTAATTTTATCTATGCTTTACAAAAGTATATATGTTTTGTTTCATATAAGTTGTGTAACTTTTAAAAGTCAGAGTTTGAAATAAATTGACCCCACACCACTTTATAGGTGGAAATAACCTTAATAAAAGAGTAGCACCTATTTAATTGGTTCTAAATATTTTCTCATATACAAACTTTGTTATCTTTGCAGAAACCTAGATATTGCTACAATTTGCAAAACCGAACAAGACACTCAGTGGCCTTATTAAAGTCAGAGGATGAGGGGCGCCTGGGTGGCTCAGTCAGTTAAGCGGCTGACTTCGGCTCAGGTCATGATCTCGCAGTCCGTGAGTTCGAGCCCCGCGTCGGGCTCTGTGCTGACAGCTCAGAGCCTGAAGCCTGTTTCAGATTCTGTGTCTCCCTCTCTCTGATCCTCCCCCGTTCATGCTCTGTCTCTCTCTGTCTCAAAAATAAATAAACATTAAAAAAATTTTTTTTAATAAATAAATAAAGTCAGAGGATGAGTGGTAACCTCAGGTTCAAAGAGGCAAGCAGGCCTTGAGGGCCCTGCCAGAATTTCAGCTTGCATTTGTTTCTAATTCCCAAAATCATTTCCTCTAGGCAACCTGACTTCTGGAAAATTCCAAAACAGTTGTAGTAATACCAACCAATGGGCTGTTAATCCCTTAATTCACATTAATTGCATTATGGCTACTAATATCCCGATGAAATAAAAATAAACATGTGAATAATTCCTCTGAAGTCACTTATCTAGCTGCTCGTACATTCGTCTGGAGACTGGGAAACATTTATTTTGCTGTTATTTGGACTCGAAATTCATCAAAAGATGTTCAGTGGTGAGTAAACAATCTGTGTAACCCCAGAACTGCTTCCAGCAGGGGCTCACGCTGGCCAATCTCACACCATCCGGCATCTTCTAAGCATTGCACAAACAGGAGTCCTGGGAAAGTCACCAACAAGGCCCACCGGAAAGAAGGCCAATTTTTTTCCCATCAAGAATCCATCCAGCTCCAAAGTTCTAGTATAGTCCACCTGCCCTATACAACTTGCATCATAAAGGGCTAACCTACTACAGGGCCTTGCACACATAGGAGCTGATAAACATTCGAGACAGAATGGAGGGCAGAGGCAGGTTCTTCACACCGAGTGAAGAACATCAACCTACCCAGGCAGCGAGGAGCACCACAAACTCATTACGTGATCCATGACAAAGACCACTAAATTTTTAGCAAGCACCTGCATTCCTTTTTTCATCATAAGCTGTAGAAAGAAAACTCACCATTCCTTTATATCAAAATATATCCCACAAGGCAAATATAAATCTTATTTCTGATCCTTTTTTTCTTCCTCACTGGTTTGTCACATATACACTAAATAATGTCCAAAATGCACACACAGGTTATATATTCACTTATATGAACACATTAATATAAACCCGAATTTACGTATACTAACCCCTTGCTATCTAATAACGTGTCAGCATTATTTCCATTTTCTGACACCACTTTCACCAGTACGCAAAACATGCCCCATTCCCACCCAACGTTATCAAGCTAACATCTTCTCAGAGCAAAAGGCAGATTAATTTGTCTTTTGTGCTTTTTTTTAAGAGCACGAATCAATCAATCCATCAATCCAACTACAAGACTGGACTGACTGTTTTCACCTCAGCCTTGACTGGTTAAGCTAATGGCTGCAGTGAGAAAGGCTCCCAAGGGCGCATGCGTGGCCAGTGGGGTCTGCAGGCCCTGACCCGTTCTCCACTTCTTCTCTAAGGCACCCGGTAAGCAGACGGCCGGCGGCCTCACTTACTTGCATAGGCAGGTTATTCGCCATGGTGAAGCTGGGCATGGGTGGCAGAGCGCTGTACGTGTTTGTGAGGGCTGTGTCTGTCCGGCCCAACATGGAGCCAGAGGTGAAG
The DNA here is from genome assembly GCF_028018385.1 of Neofelis nebulosa. Lineage (NCBI taxonomy): Eukaryota > Metazoa > Chordata > Mammalia > Carnivora > Felidae > Neofelis > Neofelis nebulosa. The sequence continues at coordinate 86,109,086 of NC_080791.1, forward strand.
GAGGAAACTGCAGGGAGAGAGACACCTCAGACAGTCATGCGGGAAGTCAGAGCCAGGGCAAACAGGTGAGACACACTTAGTGGCAGTAGTATTCAAATTACCAGGCGTGGTGGGTTGTGGGATTGGCTGGTAGACACTGGTGCTGAAACTACTGCTGATGGGGATGTGACTAGGTGTGTTGCTGGCCTGTCTCCTCTGATTCCTCAGTTTTTCTTCTCTTCGCCATTTGGCCCTCCGATTAGAAAACCATACCTGGAAATCAGATGGACAGGTTAGGCCTGTGCCTACTCCCAACTCAACCTCCCCCCTGGCACTTGCTCTGCTCCCCACCCCCATCCCCCAGTGACAGCAAAGCATTTAGGCGACTGAATCTCTTACTGTTTATGTCAATGAACGGTGTTCCTTAGAAGCACCTTTGTCTCTAGAAAGGGCAAAGCATGAAACCACATGTTCTCTGGGTACCTGTATTCTTGCTTCAGGTAGATCTATTTTGGCCGCTAGTCTTTCTCGGGCAAACACATCTGGATAATGGGTTCTCTCAAACTCTGAAAGAGTAAGTGGCGTTTTCTATGTTGCACCGGAACTATGCAAAATGTGTCAATGAAGCCTGGATCAAACTGGTTCCCGCCTCCCCATTTCTGTCCCTTCCAACCAACTCCCTTTAAAATGCTGCTACTATGAACACTGACTGTACTTGAAAGAGCTATCCCACCAGAACCAAGTTAAATTTCCTTCGGAATGACATTCATTCGAGGACCCTTCTGTGGCCTGAATTAGCAAAACCATCATTTTTTCTTTATGAGAAGTCAGACTCTTAGTCTTTGAATTACTGGTACATGAAAAGAAGAAAGAAAACACACACACACACACACACACACACACACACACACACTGAAAAGATGCCCAGAAAAAAAAAGAAAGAAAGAAAGAAAAAAGAAAGCTTTTCAGTCCTCTATGCAAAGGGCCCTGGCTAAATTTAGCTCTTTGTACTGAAGATGTGGCATTTAGTTTGATTTACGGCCTCCCTACTTTGAAAAACTCCATCACCTTTCTCCAGGGCCTCAATTTGCTCTTGGGTAAAGGATGTTCTATTTCTTTGCAGCTTCCGCTTCAGCTGAAGTCGCATTTGGGCCTCATCTGAATCTTCTCCATTGGAACTGATAGAGTTGGTATTCTCTCCCCCTCCTTCCTGTTGCTGGCAGCCATCTGGAACAAAAAGAAAGGGACAGTAAGAGAAATCTGGAATAACTTGGAGCCTCCAAAAGGGGCCTGGGTATAGCCATAAACTCCAAGAGCAGTACATTGTGACAGTCTCAAGGCATTCCCAAGGTAACTGTCAGTCTTCCTCTAATAAAAGACATTAGTGACGTACGCTATCTTATCACCATTGTCTTTCTTTCTGTTTTCATCAAGAAGAGACTGTACGATATGGACATCACAGAAGGGCATTTCTTTTAATAACAAAACAAGTGCTGAAGTTTCCAATTACAATGGTCTTTCATAACTAACCTTGAGTCCCAAATGCCTTACCCATTTCCCCTTTCCCTACAGAATTTATTTACCTATAGCTCTGTTGGGAAAATAGAAGAGTGATGTTCAAGATTTCAGCTGATCTATAATCAGTAATTCCTATCGAATCAATTAGATGTTGATAGGTTTGTAGAAAATGCTATTAAGAAACCAAACCAAGCTTGTAATCTTTTTAAAAAAATATTTATCTAGTTTTTATTTGAATTCTGCACAGTCAATTTCATTTTAAAGGTTGTGAATTTAGAAATGCTTGCATTGTTCTGCAGTTTTATTCAACTATTGTATGAGTGCGCTTTGCCTTGACACCTATTACGAGCACAGCTGTAATTATATCATCACCAAGAACAGGCTATAATTGCTGAAAATGGAATTTTATATTTAGATAAAAGGACTGTCCATTCTTTGTAATGTGTTGCACCAGAGAAAAGTAAGATTTCTTTTAAATTTTTAACGTGTAATTTTAAAAAAGAAATAGTAGAGAGTTCACTAACTAGCTAAATATGCTATGCCGCAGCTGAATCCTTGGCATATCATTTAAGTGGTACATTTTTAATTAGGGCATTTCCACCACTTTTACTGTAATTTCTATCATTAAACAGGGGAAAGTTTTATTGTTTTCCCTTGCTGCTTCCAGGGCAAGATGTACACTTGGGCTAGCTGTATCTCGCCTTGCCTCTTGCTCCTGAGGCCACAGCCTGTCTGAAGGAAGGACTCAGCCCTCACCGGGCCTCCAGAGCCACTGCAAGCTGGGTCCTGGGTCTTGGGTCCTGAGGCCCCCAAGGGATACCAAAGGGGCTGCCCCCCCATCCTAGAAATTTGGCCGGTGGCGGGGGGGGGGGGGGCGGGGGGGGAGGGGCCTCTAGGAGCTCCTTGGTGGGAATCGACTTGGCCAGGAATATCATTTATAACCAGGAGACAATAGGCAGTGCCTTCAAAGAGTTCAGGGAATTGTGACAGGATCTAGTGGGATCTTTTCAGAAACTTTGAAATGTTTTAAAACCCCAACTTTCTCCCCCATTTAAACAGGCGGATTCATCGGCACTGGCCACCATATGGGCCCTTGGAGATCTATTGAGATGACCACCAACACTTGAATAGCGAGGGGCTGCTTTTCAGCGCTGCACAATGCCCCATGAGTAAGGGAAACTATTAAACTCCTGGGGCAGGAGCGTTGGCAAACTTTCGTGGGCAGAATTTTGAGGCCACAATGAGCGCGGACAACAAAAGGATTCTCTTGAGGCGTGCAGCAGGCCACATTGTGTTACAAGAAGCCCAGTCAACAGACTTTTCAGTGAAGTGTGTTAACCCCTCTGCTCTGCTATCATTAATCACTGTCCGAAGAGCGGTGGCCTCAATGCTATTTAGGGCGCTTGGCTGGGGGGATGGAGGGTGGATGGGGGGCCAGAGCAGGGGGTGGGGAGAGGCAGGAAAAGTCGTTGGGGACCAGGCAGGCTTGTGTGGGAAGGGTGGACGGGGAAGGCAGGGAGGATGGAGACCAGTTCCGAGGTAAGGAGGAGGGAAGCAGAGAGGGAGGATGAGGGCCGAGGGGGAGGGGGTTGGAGAGGAGGAGAGGAGGCAGGAAAAAGATGAAGGGCTCCAAAGAGACAGAGCCCAGAAAGGTATAAGAAGGACAGAAATGCCAAGAGGAAAAAGAGGCAAGAGGACCTAAGGAGACAAGGAGAGAAAGGGGGAAAGGAAGACAGAGAGAGACAATTACTAAACAGACTGGCTCTACTTTGGGTCATCTCCTGCTACTTCAGAGAGATGGGGAGGGGGTGGGAGAGGGTACTTAGTTGAAGGAGACACTGGACCCACGTGTGTGGGCACAAGTGTCTGTACTAATTTACTGCCCCAAGTTTCCAGGTGACTTTTCAAAGTGGAAAGAAAGAAGAAATCCCTCCCCGCCCCCCCTTATTTTCAGATTCGGTGAACGAGAAAGACTTTATAAATAGCCCTTTTTGGCCAACTAGAAACTAGTTCTGTGGGTTATTGCTTTGGGGAAACACAAAAATCTCCAACCATGAGACATTTAGGGACTGGGGCGCTGAGGAGAACACAATCCTACCTCGCTCTGGTGGCCACTCATGCCCACCCCAGTCCTTTTTCTGGCATATTCAATGTCACCAATTAAACAAAGCTGCCCAGGTCTCCCTCAGAAGACCCCTTGCAGATAGCATTCTCTACTCTCTAGTTCTCTGACATTTTCCTAATCTAAAACTTGGAGGGTTGCACTCTCTTCCCCACCCTCCCCCCATCTCCCCCTGTCTCTCTGTCTCTCACACACTAACGCCGGCATGGCTCTGACTTGAGAATTGACATTTAAGGGATGGGGAGAGTCAGTGGGGATAGAGAGCCCTTTGGGAGGGGGAAGGAGTGGAATGAGAGGCCGGCCAGGAGAAACCCATGGCTGCAGGACCCCTCCACGACCCCGCAGAGCGGGTGTGCCCGGTTGAAAGTTTGTTTACTACTGTCAAAGTAGCAACTGTTCGCAGCCAGGCGCTGAAGGAAAGGTCACTCTTAGATTGGGCGCCCCCCCCCTTTTTTTCTTTAGTGGATTTACCTTCCACTCTTAAAGCTTTTAACAAAATAAAACTAAAAGTTGGATCTCGAATTCTCCATATGATAAACCTAAGTGGCAGACAATTAAGATATCTTCTTTAAAAGGCGCCCCCTCGGAGCGCGAAAAGAAGAGGCCTTCAATGGGCGCCGTCCACCTTCCAGCCTAATCCGTGAGAAGGCGAGTGAAAGCGCCTCCCATTATCCCAGCCCCAGGACCATCTGACGCCGGGGATAGGATTTGTTTCCTGGAAGAAGGAGAGGAGAAAAAAAAAAAAAAAAAAAGACGCTGGGAAATAAAATCATTCCTTAGTTTCTTAGTGTCTTAATCAGTGAGGCGGAAAACAAGCAAGAAAAGATAGCAACCCGGTTGCGGCACCTTTTCAGCTCTAGAGCGCGGATCAAAACATTGTAGCATCTGTTGAAAAGAGACTGACTAAATCCTATAGAGGGCCTGGGTATTATGGGGGTGGGGGTGGGGGGGGAGGAGATAAGAAAAAGTGTCTCCGTGATCCCTAAAACCACCAAATCGCTGGAGAATTGGGGCTGGATAGAGTTGTCTCTTGTTGTTGTCAGCCCACGTCGTCACGATTTTATTCACCGCCGCATGGCGTTGATCAGATGGAAACCATATTTGTCTCCCTCTGAGACCTAACCTCGCCTTATGCTTTCGGAGTAATGGACTCTTTAAAACCCCAAAACGGCTTCCCGGGCCGGGAGAGGGGGCGAAGGGGAGGGGGGCCTTCTTAGCACCAAAAGGTCTGGGGATTCCCGGGGCGCGTCGGCCGAAGCCCAGCACCAGCGCCCCGCGGCGCCCCCACGCCGGGGACCTCGCTCGGGGGTTGGTGGTGGGCGGTGGGGGACCGACGCATCCTCCCCGCCGCCCCCCCCCCCACCCAGTGGGGTAGGCAGTCGGGGCCCGCGGTCGCTGCACCCGAGCGAGTTTCTTGCGGGGGCCGGGGTGGGGGGACGAGAACTGACAGCTGGGGAGTCAGAATTCTCCAGCGATTCGCCGCCTAAAAGTTCAAAGCTCCTGAACTAGCGCCACCTCCCGCCGCAACCGTCACCACAGACAGGGTCGTGGAGTTAGGCTCTCGCTTCCCGCCCTCAAGCTTCCCGGGACGAAAAGCTGCCCTAATCGGGCGCCACCTCTGGTGGAAGCGGTGGGGCTGGCAAAACGGCTGCCCGGGACTTGTGTCTCGGCTCTGGAAAGCAGGCGGGTGGACACGCTCTAGGCCCCAAGCTAACGTGAGCTCTTGCACCGAGAGGGCCAGCGCGTGGAGGCTCTGGGCTCAGCCCTCCCGGACCCGGCCACTGCGCCGTCCGCAAGAGTTCTCGGACCCTGGGGGCCAGACTCGGCAGGGGAGGGGTCACAGGGACCTCAGGATGCTGGGGGTTTAGGGGCGGACGCTGAGGAATGCCAAGTTCGGGTGTCTCCTGGGTGTGTCCACTGCGCGCACGTGGGAATCCAACAGTTTCAAAGGTCAGGTGAGGGTGTGGTGGTCCACACTCAGCCTTGTCATTCCCTGTCCTCATCAGAGGGGGGAGTGGGCCTGGGCCTCCGCCTGAGCGGCACCCCAGGAGGCCGCGGGGTCGGGACCGGATAGGACGAGCTGGCCAGCGGGGTCGCCCAGGGGAGCCCGGGGCCCAGCGGATCAGGAAGCCTCTGCCGGCCGAGCGGCCGCGCTGGGAAACGAGGAGCAAGCGCTTTGCTCCCTATCTTCCCAGTGTCCGTCCTATATTGTTTTCTGCTCTTAAAACTGACATGTCTAATTGGCAATTGGTGCCGAATCGTGTCCAGAGGTCTCTTGTGGAACATTTCTACAGCTGTCTCCTTCAACTAGACGCTTATTCATGTCGCCTTAATGAGAAACAAAACGTTCTCTAATGAGCAATTACAGAGCGACAGGATTGTTCCCATAACAAATTCTTGCGAGTGACAGAAGCATCCTTTGTACCAGATATTTCGCATACTGTTACCGATTTTCCCTTCTCTAGCCCGGCTCCGTGGAGGCGCGGGGCACCCGGAGCGGGTCCGAGAGCGCACTGACGCGCGGGCAGCCCCGTCAGCGTCCCAGCGCCGCCGCCCCCGGCCTGGAGCCCCCAGGCTTCGTCGGGCTCCGGGGAGTGAGACGCCACGTCCCATTATCCCGCATATTATCTCCTTGTCACAAGGACAACAAATACCGATTAATCTTCGGAGTAAACTGTTTCCTATTCTTGACCAAGCTACCTCGGGGTGTGTAGGGGAGGGGAGAGCCAACCTACGCCACCCCACCCCCAACTGCTCCTCTTCCCCCATTCCTTCTCGTAGATCTTGCGAGGGTCCTGATTCCTTCTCTCCTACCAGCCCCCCCACCCCCACCCCCCGAGCGGCTCCGGACAACCCCAGGCCGGCTCCCAGTATCCTCACCCCACCTTTCTGTTCAGTTGCCACCCAGAGAGAGTGAGAACTGGGGGCCCAGAGGAACGGAGGGAATGCGACGGAGACGATGGTGTTGTTTGAGTTAGGAGACCACCACTTCCAGTGCCCTATCCTGTACTCTGCCCTGCATCTTGCTGCTGGCCCTTTCATATGCACCCTACTCATACTCACGTAATTTGTCAATTACGGCAAAAAGCAAAACGATACAATTATGTTTACCTCCCAGTCTGTCAGTGTGTTAACTTGTCACACTTCTACAGCAAGGGGGCTCTCCGTGCATTTTAATGGCAAATTTGAATAGGGCACCAAGCAGCTAGCTCTCTTACACACACACTACTGCCCAAAACATATATGCGCACACGCACACCGGCCACATTCTTACTACTCCTGACATACACAACCCTCAAATGGGAAGGCCAGTGAGATAGTTCAAAAAATACCACCCTCCTACAGGGCAAGTGAGTGTGTCCCATTCTTCAAGCACAGACGTGGAGAGAGGGAAAAGGTTGAGGGAGAAGATGGCAAGTGGCTGCATATATGGAGAGTTTTGAGGATAGGTGCTTGGGCTTTTTACCTTGTGTAGGTTGCCCTGGCACAGAAGTCCCCGGATACCAACCGGGGCGGGTACCCCAGCTTCCGGTCTGCCCGTTCAACATCCTTAGTTTATCATACATGCCGTCTGCGCCCATCTGTTGCTTTTCGCTAGCCAGGTTGCGAAGAACTCTGTTTATTGATGACACCTGTAAATCAAACCAAAATCAAACCAAATGGTAGCGTCTCCAGAAGACAGTTGCCCTATCTTCAGTTCCCATCTCAGCACGCCCACTCCCTTAAAGAATGACCCTTAACACATTAAAAACAAAACAAAACAAAACAAAACAAAAACTCCCAGCCATCCTGGGACAGAGACACTGTGGACAGAATGACAGCCATCACTTTGGGTGTGGAAACTGAGTTGGGTAGGGAATGTGGGATGGAGAGGGCATTTGCTTCACTTCTGCTGGATGTCTGCAGTGACCTAATCTTTGTTAAAAGATTTCCTAAAAAAAAAAAAAAAAAAAAAAAAAAAAAAAAAAAAAAAGACAGGCTTGGTTTAGAGCTTTCTTTCACTTTGTTTTCTATTAGGGCAGAAGTGGATGTTTGACACCTGAAGGAAGGTTCAGGCAGTCTGAGTTGGAGGAGGTTAGATTTTGGTTTTCATTTTCATTCTCCTTCTTCATTCAAGTGCCTTTCCCTGGGTGCCTCCACCCTCCACTTGAAACATGCAAATAAGGTGAGCAGTTCCCCACACTTGACTCCCATTTTCCAGAAGATCAAAAAAAGGTCAGCGTGCTCCTCTCAACACCCTCAGCTACAGAGGTGACATGGGGGGGTGGGGAGGAGACAGAGACAGGATGACACTGGTAGGGAGGAGGGGGTGGGCAAGTGAAGAGAGAGATGGTAAAGAGGAAAGAGCAGGGGGCTTAGGGCAGGGAGGGGGAATGTTCTCAGTGAACTTACACTTGGTATGTTATCGTTGGTACAGACCCCCTCGGACAATAATCTGTCTCGGATTTCCCAAGCAAAGATGGACGGGCACTCCCGCTTATACTGGGCTATTTTGCTTACAACTTCTGGAGTCGCTACTCTCGGTTTACTACCACCGATTGCCCTGGGTCTGATGGAGCCAGTCTCGTAATACCTGCCCAGAATTTTACTCACACATCCGTTGGACACCTGCATAGGGGAAGTGGACAGAAAACCACATTATTAATAATTTCAAGACAAAAATAAAATTGTTTAAGTATGCATTAAACAATGACAAGCTTACGTTTTGATTGTCCAGCACTTGGACTTTTGCATCTGCATGGGTCTATAACACAAAAATATACCTTCAATGGTATGAGAACTTACTGTAGAGAGCTTTTTTTCTTAAAATTACATTTGTAGCCCTAAACACTACAAATATGATGATACTTTCAAACAGTTTGAACTAAAAAAAAAAAAACTAATTTTAAGGGTTTTTATAAAAAAAACTTTTCTGAAACATTGCCTGAAGATGCATCAAAACGAAGTAAGATTTTTTTTGTGTGCTGACCTTGCTTAAAGTAGTGCCATATTTTAATGAGCAAAGGGGGAAAATAAACTAAAATTTTACTTATTTTCCTTTAAAAATATGCTCAATTTTGTAAATGTGAGTTAGGTAAGGAGGTGAATAGCATTTGGCTTTTAAAATCAATAAATATTCCTCATGAATATGAAGAATGCAGACAAATGTCTCAAAATCTGAGGTGAGCGTGGCATGAGGGAGAGGGAAATAAAATTATGCTGGTTTATGTAACTCAATTTATTATAGTTCCTAAACTGTTACCACAATAAATGTTTTTTATCAAATGAAAAGAGAAAGGTGTTGTTTTTTTTAATTCACACACACATTTTTTTTTTCCTTAAGCAGATGAGTTATCTTAAGTGACTGACCCAGGTTGAAAGAGATAGGGAAGGATACTGGAAGGAAAGGGGAAAGCGGGGAAGGCCGGGTGTGGGGTAGGGGCTGGGGTGGGTGGGTGAAGGGGGGTCCATAATTAGCAGCGTTTACAGTAAGAAATGAAGAGAGGGCGTTGAGAGTGGAGGGCCGCGGGGGCGGCGAGTGGGGCGGCGCCGGGAGGATCACCTGCAGAATTCGGGAAATGTCGCACGGCCGGGCCCCGCTGTGAGCTAGCTCTACGATCTTCTGCCGGGTGGAGTCCGGCAGTGGCCGCCCGTTGACAAAGACACCACCGAGCTGATTCACTCCGCTGTGACCTGAGGAAAAGGGAAAGGAGAGGAGAGGAGAGGAGAGGAGAGGAGAGGAGAGGAGAGGAGAGGAGAGCAGGGAGGAGAGGAGAGGAGAGGAGAGGAGAGGAGAGGAGAGGAGAGGAGAGGAGAGGAGAGGAGAGGAGAGGAGAGGAGAGGAAGAAGAGTCAAGAGAAAGAGGAGGAGGAAGACGAAGGAGAAGAAGAGGAAGAGAAGACAACCACAATGCATCCTCAGCTCCCTGCCAACCCATGCCAACCTCAGCGATCAAGTCCCTGCTATCAATCACAAACGACTCCGGGACCAGGCAACCATGCAGGGCATCGGGCAGCCCAGCCCCAACACAGCCGCGCTGTGTTACAGATCCATGCCAGTGAGCAAGAACACACGCACCCCACAGCCGCTGTCACTCCAGCCCTTTGCCCCTCTTCATAAACACCCCAGCCAGCCCCTGAACCCACAAGGTGCAAACAATCGTTTCAGAAAACATCCTTCCAAAGATCGCCTCTGAATGGCACCACAAAACGTGGGTTCTACGGAACCCACACTGAATCTCCAAGGTCTCTGCATTGTTAGAACTGTTACAGCAAATGCTATAGCTCTTCAGCATTTCCTTGGACTCCACAGTCCAGAAACGTTTGCTGTCACACTCCAAACTCTGGTGAAGGCACCGCGCAAGCACCGGAGTTTTGTTTTGTTTTTTAATTACATATATATTACGTGACATTGCATACACATATGAAGAGACAGGAAAGGAGTAGAGAAGAACCACAGCAGCAGATCTGCGGCTGGTGAACCCCAACCTGCGCCTCCAGTACAGGCGTGAGGGTCAGAGCTCCAGATAACTCCAACCACAAAGTAGTCCGCCGGCTTGCAGCTGTGGGGCCGAGAGCTGGGAGTCCATTCACACAGGCCACAGCTCGCTGTACTTCCGCTGCTGAACTTGGCCTTCCACACAGCCAAGGACAGATATTAGCAAAAATCGGAAAGGGAAAAGAAAAGCAAAGGAGCACACCACAGTGTCTTCTATCCCTCCTTTATCTTGCTATTCTCACAGCCTCACCCCCATTGTCTAATCTTAGAGAACCAGGAAAGGGAGTTAGCACCTCTCTGTAGCCCCCTCCCCAGAAACCACAGGCACACAAATAAAGCCAATTGCCAATTTCCACTTCCTTAAAAATCTCCAACCTGCAGCCCCGGACTCTAGAGAGCAGCCCTTCCAGGAGAAGACGTGGCTCCCTGCTCAGCTCTCTTCTCTCTCTCTCTCTCTCTCTCTCTCTCTCTCTCTCTCCTCTTCTCTCTTCTCCTTGGAGCCTCTGATAAATTGACTCCAGGAGCCTGAGCTTCTTAGCAATAAATAAGCTCCAAATATAGAAGAGGGGGGAAAATATGATGAGCCTCTCTGACATTTGTCTTTAAAATAAAACTAGCTGCACGTCAAGTTTGAGCTTAATTTCTGGAAATAGGCGGAAGTCGCTCCGGATCATGCATGGAAGGCTAATTGAAAAGATCAGTCGGGGCGCTTGTGGCAGCCTTGTCACTTTGTGACAGTGCTCCGCTCCGGGAAATTGCATCGTCACGACAAACGGGACCGTGATAAAACGACCCTTTCCGTCCCTATTTGTAGATCACTCAGATGAGATTGAACTGCACTCGTTTCCCCTTCGAGGGGAGCCGAGTTTTCAGGGTAGCCGAAGGCTTGGGGCGGAGGGGGGCCCTCACCGACGGAGGGGGGGGGGGCCGGAGCCTCAACTCGATGAGAAGTGACAGGCGTTTGGGGGATCTGGGCTCCGGCCGGGCCCAGCGCAAGCGGGGACATCGCCGGGACACCACTTCTCCAACAGAGCAAGGCCTCGACCGCGCTTCCGGTTTCCCCTAAGTTCCCTTTATTGCCTTCCTCTGCTTCACAACACCAGTCTAATGCTCGGGCTGCGGAGCCCTTTGGGCAAAGGGAGCCTTCCCGGAAAGAGAAAGGCTGTCCCAGAGAGAGACCGAGAAAGATTTTACAAACTTCACGCCCAGCCTGGGCAATTCCCAGCCTATGAATGCCAAGGCTTGTGAGGCCGCCTAATCCTAGACCTCCCTCCTTCTCCCCTCATTGCAAAAATAAAAAATAAAAAATAAAAAATAACGTGCCCGCCACTCCGCGGCGACCGTCGGCGGGTGCTCGCCCAGGAGACGCCAGGTTGCCTCTGCCAGCATCGAAAAGGCAGCGAGGAAGCGCAGCTCTAAGTTCCCCTTCAGAGGTTAAGCCTCAATCATTGTGTCCCTTCCCTAGGGACGGCTGGCGCTCTCGCCCAGTGGCGATGATTATGCGCCTAGAATTCGACCGCGAAGCATCTAATAGGAAAACATATGGTGTCAATTTGGATGCTCTGCGCCTCGCGCACACCCGGGAGCGAGCGGCACAAAGCCCTGCAGGCCGGCCCGCGACCCCGCGCCCCCCCGGGGCCTGCCAGCCAGGCCGCGGCGGCAAACGCTCAGCGCTGCGGCCCCGGCCGGGACCTGCCCGAGAGCCTACGGCTGGGGAGCCTGAGCTGCAGGGGGAGAACACGCAGCCGGGAGAGGTGCGCAGAAGCCTTTGCCTCGCCAAGGAAGGTCCCTCCCGGGCCTGGCAGGTTCTGCACAACTAACCCGCCTTAAAGCTCGCCACCTTTGAATCCTTTCCTGCGCTTCGCGCCCACCAAGCCGCGGAAGCACCTGGGGCGGCTGGCGCTTCCAGGCCTGATGGATCGGGCACTGGAGACCCTCCAAAGTCTGCGGTTCGGCAAGGGAAGGTTGCTAGAAGATTTGGGCCCTTCTGCACTCCTACTGCAGCTGAACCCTCGAACCGCTTCCAGACTCTGCACCTCAGCACGGGCCTGGTTTCACTGGGCCTCCAGGCTCCCAGACTCGGGCTGCAAACAAGCCCTGCCACATACCAGGACCCACTACCGCTATCACTCCAGCAGTGCCCCCACGGACTGAGCAGGAAGGTGGGCTGGGGCCCAGAGGGCCTGAGCACAGAGAGGATGGGAGGCACAAGAGCCCGAGAATCAAACGCACTGCGGGCCTGGACCGATCAGAACCCTCACAGTTGCAGCTACCAGGGCGGAGCTTCTCCAGTTCCAAGGCTGGACACCCAGTCTCTTCCCAGACCCAGTAAACCTGCTCTGGCCGGTAGTACAGGGTTCCAGTTTACCACCTCCCCCCACCCCACCACCACCGCAGGCCAGCGTACCCCGCTCCCTTTGCCTTTTAGGCCGGTAGCTGGGGGGGGGGGGGGGGTGGGGGGAGAGGAGGGGAGGAGCCGTCCAGAGAGTGACTGGGGGAGGGGAGCCCCCACGCCCCTCCCTGACGGTGGTGACTAGCAGTCTTGGCTAAACCCGAAGGGGCCTCCTTCTCCTCGGGAAACTAGGAGAAGCCTCCGCCCCGCCCTGTTCAGCCCAGCCTCTCTCTCTCTGGGGTCAGAGCCCGGGCAGGGGCGGGGAGGGGGTATGAGTTACAGGATTTGGGGGGGGGGATGGGGTTTCTCTACCTCAGCTTCGCAAACTCTAGCGGGCTGTTCTGAAGGGCCTAGCCCTTGTTCTTCTAGGAGCGAGAGCAGCAGAGTAAACGTCTTTCCCTCCCGGGTTGCCGGGTCTGAAGGGGGGCGCAGCTGTCTCAGGTCCCCAGGGCCTCTTGCCTCTTCCCTCGTGCCTGGCGGGCCTGGCCCGCGTGGACACCCGCGAACCTCTGCGCCCTCCCCTGACCTGCCGGTCTGCGTGTCCCCAGCCCGAAGTCTGAGAAAGACCAGAGGCACTTACTGTTCTGCATGCTGGCGCTGGCTGGGGGCCGCGGGATCCCACGGGGCTCGAAAATGGGGCTCTGTTAGCAAGGATATAGGCGTTAATCCAGGGCCAGCGCCAGGTAGGCCCTACCTCCCGACAGAGGACGACCTGGAACCGGGACAGGAGAATGCCCCTTCTTGAGGAAATGATCCACTCAACCGCTTGGGGCCATCAGAGGGGCATCCACCTCTGCCCTACAGTGTATACAAAATCTACCCTCTGGGCTACAAATAAAATACTCCAATATCCCCAAGCTGTTTTCCCCAAACCCCTTAGTAGCTAACTCTTTAATCAGGAGAAACAACTCAACTTTGATTTTTTTTTTCTTCCACGTGAACAACAATGAACAAGTATTCTGACTTTTTCGGGGTTTGGAACCCAAAGCAGCCACCAGAACTTGCCTGAAATCTGGGAAGTCTGTCCACTCTTACAATAAAAGGTCTCACACATCTGCGCGCCCCTAGTTAAAGTCTTCCCCCTAAGACAAAACAAAAGGAGAGAAAGGTATGTCAAGCTGTGGCTCAAAAGCACAGGCCCATGGGCTCTCAGAGCCACACTCCCAGAAAAACAAAACAAAACAAAACAAAGCAAAACAAAACAAAACAAAACGTGCATCTAGGGCTCAAACTACCTTAGAACCCTAAATCCCAGAGTTATAACAACATTTCCAGCAGCCTGTCATGCAGAAGTCCCCACCTTTTAAAAGTAGCTGCTCTGGCCTGGCTTGGGAGAATTGGAGAATCTGACAAGTCGGGGAACCATTTTGCAAAAATATCAAGAACCAGTTCAAGGGAAAGGGGAGCACCAGAGAAACAGTGGCATTAGGAATCGAGGCCAAAGACTAATACCTGAAGTTCAGAGGTGAGGGGAAGGGGGATCTCAGAACTTCAGGGTGCCTTTGGGTGCAGACTAGGGAAGATCAGAAGGGCTGCAGAGCCCATACACCTTCTTAAGGAACTTCACCATCCTAGTGGCTCCAAGTCTCCCAGATCCCAACTCTGGTTACCCCTTCATCTTCCACTCTCTCCCTCAAAGCTTCCCGGTCAGGTCCCCACTCCACCCTCCTCCCAGCCTTTCTGGGACTTTGAAAGTAGCAAGCCCAACTTTTCCCCCCCAAACCTCACTTATTGTGATTAACTTCTCTTTTGGTGTTTAGATCTTCCCCCCTTTTACTGTACTGTGACACACGCTGTCTACCTCGCCTCACTGCTTTAAAAAGTACGAACAGGAGGGGGTGAGCGTGGTCGACAAAGCCTACAGGCAGCGAACAATGGCTTCTATTCTCCAGCTCTCCCCAAACCCAAAGAGCAAAACTGAGTCTCCCTAACCAGCAACACAGCTTCCAACCAAATGTACCAACAACCCAACAACCCACAAAAGGGAACAGAGGGACACTTCTAGCTTTGTAAGTCCTGACCCAGTGCAGGTCCCCTAAGGTTCGCCCTCCACCACCCCCTCCCTGCCTTACCCTAAGAAGAAGGGGGGGGGAGAAAATAGAAAAGTAATTTCTTGTTATAAATATCTGGAGGTAATTGTGCTACTGGTGTGAGTTGTTAGGGGCTGTAAAAAGATACAACGGCACCGTGGGGAGCTCAATTGGGAAGAGAGAGTTACAATAAAGAACCTATTCAAGAGGTTTGCAGGAAAAAAAAAAAAGAAGTAAAATAATTAAATAGTCACAGCATTATCTCTCCCTGTTTAAAGAAAAAAAAACTAAAATATTCATTCTGTTTTCTGTTTTCTTATTGTGATTATTAATTTTGCCTGCCTACAAGCAAAGAATTCCAAGAAGCACATTTTTTCTCTTCAAGGCCATTCATGGTCTAATTTATTAACTAGCTGGGAGGCAGCTTAAATCCATAAAAATAAACTTAAGAGGAGGAATTTACCCAGCTTCTGAATGTGGTCTGGTAAAATTGGAGAGAGGAGAGTGTTACCTAGTTACCTCTAGCTGGGTTGGCTCCCAGGGCCTTCCTCCTGTCTCTCAGTCCCCACAGCCATAGTCAGATCTAGGACAGGCAGGAGAAACCCCAACTTCTTGAAGAATGTGCTCCCCCTCAAAGTGGGACTCCGAAACTGCAGAATAGTAGCAGGCAGGGAGAGGGGAGGTGGGCTTCTCCTAGAAGGGGTAAAACTTCCCGAATTCCTCTCTATAACCCACACTGTACTCAACCACAACTGAATGCCCCCCTCCTGGCCCATACATCCTTGAAGCCATTAAAAAAAAAAAAAATTCACTAGCTGATTCCAGAGAGGCCCAGCCGATTAGTTTTTGAAGCAACTGGGAAGGTGGAAGCATCTCAAGTTCCAGTTCTGCTCCATTCCCACGTCTATCTGAGCTAAGAAGCTACTTAATTACTTAAGTAATCGCTAACATTTAGTGCAAAAGTGACCGGGGAAGCTGGCGACACTGACACCCAGAAGCAGTGGTGGCTGGAGAGGCTAGAACCCTAGTTGCAGCCAGTGTCCCCCAGCTCAGCCCTAGGCTTTCTACAGCCCTAACCTAGTCAGAGACCCACGGGGGGGGGGGGCGGGGGGGGGAAGAGTCTTCAGATGCTTCAGAGTCCAATGGGGCCTTGGTCCTCTAGGCCACTGGGCCACTGCCACCCCCATCCCCAACTCAAGCCTCAGCTTTCAAAAGCAGTTCTTTTAATCACTTAATTCTCAAAATCCATCCTCAAATTCCTTAGCTGGGGTGAAGAAGAGAGCTCACTTTTCGTCCCTACCGGCCCCCAGCCAAAGAGTAATTAGCAATTAAGATGACAAAGTTTCACTCTCTAGGGCCAAATAAGATAACAACTAATCAAATTGCCTTCAGACGTTTGCAAAGGTCGCCGGCTATAAAAAATGTAATGTCAACGGCAACAACTATTATTTGTCCTTGGTAAACTCACCAGGCTTTCAAGCTCTTTGCTTTTCATTTCATTTTCTGCTCCCGCCCCCTCCTCAAACCTTCCCAAGTTCGAGTTAAACGTCCAAAATGGCTTAGGAAGCTTTAGAGAGTATGAGAAAAAAAAAAGAAAAAGAAAAAAAGAAACCACGTTCACTTTGTTTTTAAACTTTCTAGAAATCACTCAAGACTGGAGGGCTGAGTTTAAGCACTCGAAAAAGAAAGCATTTCCACTTGAAATTCAACTCCATTTTCCCCCAATTACACTTGCTAAAATTCAGGGCTATTATGATCCAGGGAGACTGGAAAATCTGCACAAGGAAAGAGGCAACAACTTTATGAACTTTGAAAAGACACTTTTCCTCCTGGGGTCTTAGAATCGAAAAGCTCTCAAATTACTCAGACTAATTAGCTGGGAGAGAATGTGATCAGACGAAGGGGAAAGCCAATGCTTTCATATTGATTTTTTTTTTTCTTTTTGAGTCCTCACAAAGAAAAAAAATCAGGAGATTTGGATTTTTTTTTAAAGCAATCCACCTTTCCACCTTGAAACTTGTTGAAATGGCAACACCGGGTTGTAGCTTTGTCAGAGGAAGACAAGGAAAAATACCCACCGAGCCTGGGAGCTGGAGGATAGGGAAGCCCCAGCTTTCGCTGGGCCAGGGCGATGGTTGGGGGAAGCCTGGGGAGCAGAGAGTTTTCAAGTTCCGAGCTCTGCGCTCAAGTTGGGGGCAAGAGCCTGGGGGCTTGATGGAAGCTGACAATCCTGCCGCTCGGCTCTGAGCTCTCTCGGAGCGCGCGTTCGACCGCCTTGGCCTGGTGGCTTCCTTCTCGGCTCACGCTCACTCGCTCTTTCTCTCTGCCTCCAGCGTGTGGCTGCCTCGCCGAAAGACTGCTCTGGCCGGCGGCGGGCGCGGTGCCCCTCGGCGCTCGAGTGCCCGCGGACTCTTCTGTGCCCGAGTGGAGCGCCGCACAAAGCCGGAGGGCGGGCGGGCGGCAGCGCGGCGAGCTGGCTCTTCGGCGCTCCCTGCACACGGTCGCTCTGTGCGCGCTCGCTGGGCCCTCGGCTGGACAAAGCAGCCGGCGGCGCCCGGTCTCCGAAGCCGATCCCGGGCCTGGGGCACCGCAGAGCCTCTTCGTCCTCTGCAGCCGGCCGGGGGCATTTGGCGACGCTGGGGTCGGCAGCCGCGGCTGCTGCTGCGCCCGGAGCCTCGGTTCTTCCAGCGAGCCTAGCCCGTGCTGGCGCTGGCGCTGGGGCTGAGCCGGCCGCCTGCCCCTAGCCCTGCGCCGCTCCCGCTCGCCGGCTGTCGCCCTCCGACGCGGGCTTTCGCTGGAAGTAGAAAGTTTGGGCTCCTGCGTGGAAACTTCTCCGGCCCAACTCTCCCGGCGTAGCAGTGGGGGAGGGGACCGGCCAGAGGGAGGAAGGAAGGAGGGAGGAAAGGGGCGACCTGCCTGAATATTGCAATTAAAATGAAGCAAGAAGAAAGAAGCGGACTCACCTTTATGAGGCATCCTCTTTCGTCAAAGCTCCTGTCAAGAGTTTTGGTTGGTTGGGGTGCTTTTTTTTTTTTTTTTTTTTTTTTTTTGCTGTTGTTGTTGCTTAAAGACCACAATGGTTTGCAATGACGGTATTTTAAAGGAGTTGCTGGTGAGAGTTTTCTCCACGGACGCTGCTGGTTTGGTGTGTGAGAGCAATTCTCAGATCCCTGGGAAGGAGACAGAGATTGACAATAAAATGGGCTGTCAGCGGCTGGAGAGTGAGAGATAAAGAGTGTGGGTGAGGGAAGTGGCTGCAGCCAGCACACCTATGCTGATTGGTGATGGCTCAAGTGTGTTAATGTGTGTGTGCCGGCGCCCGGCCTCGCCTCCACCGCTCCTCACTGGCCCATTAGCGAAGCCTGACCTCTGTCATCATCCTCCAGCAAAACACTTCCTCCTGCGCCTGAACCAGAGCGGGAAATGAGGCCGAGCCACGGTTCGCTTTTCAAACCCACTAATCACTCCGCAACATGCAAATGCACCGCTCGCTCCCACACAAAATATTGCTTTATGCAAAGCAGCGCCGGGGCCTCGCGCCAGCCGATTGGATGCTCCCTCTCCCTGCCTGGTGCAATTGGTCCGTTTGTTTGAATATGAATACACTTGTTTTCGGCTCGGATGGTGGGTCCCGGCTTCTCTCCCCGGCGCTGGGCCCCCGAGCCCGGGCTCTGGAGCTGGCGCTCGCCGACATCTCTAAGCTCCTAGCGCTCCGGGAGTCAGCGCTGCCCGCACTGTGGCCACGAACTTGAGGGGTCGAGCGAAGGCCGCTGGGCTGCGGGTCGCGCCCCCCCCCCCCACCCCCCTGAGCTGGGCGCAGGACTCTCAGTTCGTGGAGGGAGCAAGTTTCTGCAGCTTCTCGAAGCCCTTTCTTGCCAACTCCAGCGCAGCGCGGCCTGCCGCCCCGCCCCCTCCCGCCCTCTCCTCCCGCCCTACCCCATCCCCGCTAGGGCGCTGGGACGCGGAGCTCAGCAGCGGCCGCGCCTTAGCCCACCTGGCCTCTGGGAAGAAGAAGAGAAAAGGGGAGTGAACGGCACTGGGTCCCGGCAGCAACACTCCGACGGAGGCCAAGGCGAAGCCTAGGCCGAAAGGAGGCCGCCTGGCTGGGAACTAGGCGACGCCCGGCGGCCTCCCTAGTCTAGGCCTCCTGGGCCTGCCCATTCCCCCACTCTTGCTACCCCGGCCCTTTCTTCAGTCCTTTCTCCTTTCGGAAGCCGCGGTGTGCAGCGGAGCGGAGGCACAGCCCCGGCTGGAGAGGCCCGAGCAAACACGCCACTTACTTTGTGTACAGAGGGTTCTTGTGAAAAGCCCTGAAGAGTCCTTACCAAACACTCACCAACTTCTCCCACGTGCCATTTGTTGACTAAGTGCGGCTGCTCTTCCAGGAGCCTGAGAGGAGGGGACGCCAGGGGGAGACGAGAGGGGAGGAGGGGTTGTGGAGGCCTGGGGTGGGGGAAGATGACCAATGCTGGGGAAGAGTCGTGTGTGTGTCTTCGCCAGTGATGTCCGTGTGTCAGCGTGTGTCGATGTGTTCCACTGGTTATCTGTGTGTGATGCGTGTGTCTCCACACCGAAATTCCCTCTCCTGGGTCTGCTCAGTCCCAGGAGGCAGCTCCCCTTCAGCTGTTGCCAGAAAACCGGGAGGAAAGTAAGCAAATGGCTGTTCTCTTCTGACCACACACCAGAAGTCCATTTGTTGAATGCCGGACGATTAGGACACACCTCAGTACACTCCAAAGGCGCCCCTTGGCGCTTGCAGTTAAGGTGACAGGGAGGGAGCGGCTGTCTACTCCTGCAAAGTCTGGAGTTCTCTCGGAGCTTGCTGCCCAAGTGGCAGGGAAGTGGAAGATTTGGGATGGGGGACACACCCCAGGACCCAGCAAAAGAGAATGGGGATGGCATAGCTGAGGCAGGGAGGCTGAAACGAAGCCACGCTGGGTACACTTGACTCCTCTTGACTTAGGAGAAGTGCTGAAAGTCAGAGCTCATCAACGAACTGTGCACCCCGAACTCGCGGCAGACAGGCGTTGTGGCAGCCTTCCCTGGGAGCTGGAACGTAAGGACGCTGCAGGCTGCCTTGAGCCGCCAGCCTAGTGTGGGCCTCACACTCTTCTCCCCAGTCTGGACCCACTAACGCCTCGACCAAGGAGCCGGGGCAGAGCTCCAAAGGAACGGAGGCCTCCACCGCCCGGACCAGGTTGGGGTTGCACAACTCGCTGACTCTCTCCGCCTGGGGATGGCCCTTCCCGCACGCATCCCAGGAGCACTCAATTCCGGGAGAAAACCCAGGCCAGAGGCGAAGGAGGCGGTGCCGGGCGCTGGGGTCAGTGGCCTCTCCAGTGCAAGATTTCGTAGGACCGCGACTTTAGGAGGATCCCGGGAAGTGGGGCATCGGGCCCAGGTCCCAGACCAGCAGGAATCTGCGTACCTTTTCTCTCCCTTTTTACTTCTCAAACATGCGTTAAAGAAGCTTGAACTCAAGTCCATTGGCCATAGGCAAAGGGGGCGGGGGGGATGAGGCCCAGAGACTGTCCGAACTGGAGGCGAATATCATTTTTACAACCTTTCAATTAGCGACCGAGTGGATTAGCACCTTCTTAAGCTTTGCCTCGGAAAGAAGCAGCCATAATCTTGTTGCTATTTCCCCCCCAGGGCACTGGCTCTTTGAATTAGCTCCTTCTCCCACTCAACCCCCATCTCACCTCGGAGAAAAGTTTTAACAACAAAAAAATCATAACAGGCCAGGAGACGGGAGTGAATGCCGCTGACGTCATTGGGTGGGGGTGGGGGCTAGGGGAGGACTCTTGCAAACCCCTCTGCACAAACAAGAAACAAAAAGGACTTGGCTGCTTCCAATGTGTCAATATTTGGGGGGGAGCTCAGCCCAAAGGGAGGCAGAGTTTTCAAAGTTTAAGGAGAGAGGGTTGGAGAGCGAGATTTCCTGGTCTCCCCGGAGGAGAGAGTCTCTGCAATCTCAAGAAGGGTGCGAGTGCTGTTCTACTTGGTGGGGCGTCTCGCGCCCTCTGCGAAGTACCCGTTCTGGTGGCGGCGCGCGGAGCTGGGACGAAGGTGCAGCACGCCTGGGCCAGAGGTGTATGCAAAATTGAGACAACTCTCAGGTCGCCATTTTAATTGCGGCTTTCAACGGGACCGAGGCCCACTTGCTGCCCTCCAGGGCGGGGGAAATCGCGCTTTCCGTTTCAGTGTCGTCTTTTCCCGCCTCTCGCCAGGTACTCCTGCACCCACCCCCCACCCCCTCCCGCCCCTTGGCGCTGGAGAAGGACGTCTTTTCGGCCTCTTCCCGCAAGGGCCGCCGGGGTCATCCAACAGGGTAGGGGAGGCTATCCGTGCTGAGGGAGTCACGCTGGGGGATCGCAGCTCCCTGAGAGTGCCCGCAGCCTCCGACCAGTATTGGCGCACAAGTGTGAGATCGGGCAGCATCTCACCCCCAGCAGTCCCTGGTGTTTTTGCCTGTACCCACTCCCCAGGTTTTCGGTCCAGAGCCGGCCCCTGGCAAGGCAAAGACGTGTCCAGTGCTTGAGAGATGCGCATTCGGCTTCAGAACCAAGAATCTCCCACCCGGTGTCGCGACACCTCTGAACTGCCGCTTTCCACCGCCAAGCAGAAGTACGGTGCTGGCGCACGGGGAAGGGTGGAGACGAGCTTTTCTCTGAAGGAGGAAAGTCTCCGCAGACACCTGCTCACTTTGCAGAGCCTCAAAGGACTTTCTCTCTCTCTCTGCAGGCCCTAGGAAGGTGGGTTCCCAGGATAGCCAAGCTGACGAAACAGGGCAAACCAGCGTGAAAGGCAAAGGCGCCCACCCCTGCCACCCAGTTCGGGGTGCCTCCTTCACTCGAGCTCTTTCCCCCTCTCCTCTCTCCGGCATCCTGCGGGTCTCCAGCTCACCCAGCAGCCTCGCCGAGCCCAGACCGCCGGGAAGCCAGGGGTAGCCGGGAGCCGGCAGGGTGGCGCCTCCAGGCTGTGACCACGCTCGGCTACGGAAAGCCGCGGTGCTCTGGCCCTTCCTCACCTCTTGCCAAATGACAAGTGTGTCAAGGCGCTCTCTGGGTTCAGTCTTCTTTCATTCACATTAGGCGGCAAGAGTCTCTCTCTCCTCCTTCCCCCCAGAAAAATACTTTTTAAAAAGCATTATCCAACTGGGTCTCCCAGCGAAGAAATCCCTACAGCTTGTATGCAGGTGGGACTCCCAAGCCTTTGCTTCCCGGACCTTACTGCTGTTGTCCAGATAGGGGCCGGTTTTAAAACTCCTGGTGTGTAGAATACTTGCAAAGCAGTGGCACTCTCCGATTTTTGCAAATAGGATTCTCAGGAAAGTTTGCTTTCCATTTCATCACCCTGGACGGTTCCCCGTCTCTCCGTTGCCCGTAACCTCCTCCCTCAAGCGGCAAGAAGAGTTCAGCTTCAAACGAAAAGCAAGCCAAGGCCACCTCAGTCCCTTCTCCCAGGAGATTCCCACTTAAAACACCTGCTTGTTTTAAACGCCAGGGACTGAGTCCTGCAATTTGTCCAGGAGTGTAGCGGGGAACAAGCGAGCTGGGAACTGGGGGCTTTGCTGGGGGATTTGAGGCTGGGGAAGGGGGAGGGAGCAAATGTCATGGCTGGCTCGCTCGAGCAGCCAGGGAACCGGAGCTAAGCGTATCGGGCTTTTAAAATGACATTGATTGGGACAAGCTGTTCCCCACCCCAGTAAGAGTTAATCTGCCTGTTAATCAAGGCACTAAGGGGCTCAATGCGAGTTTTATTAGCGATTGGAGCAGAGGCGGCAGCGAGGGATCAAAAGCTGGGATCCCAGATATTTGTCGGTGCGGTCACAAAAAAAAAAAAAAGTATTTTCAATTAGAGAACAATTCGGCGCTTTTCATCACTTTCTAACTCTGACTTGCAGATGGTGACTTACAAACCTGGCTAACGCGGGAGACGTGGGGGGTGGGTGAGTAGGGGTGGGGGGAGGGAACCGAAGCCCGGCGTAGCCAAGAGGCGGGGGCGGGGCGGAGGGGGGGTGAAGCTGCGGGTTGGCTCCGCGGAGTTCCGCGGGGAAGAGTTCAAGAATCCTCCACCTGGGACCCCGAAGTCTGAGATTCCTCCGGAGAGGAGAAAGAATGAAAAATAAAACAACAAACACCACCAGCAATATCCGCATCCATCCCTCCCGGTCGGCTCCCCACTGCTCAGGCCGCCTCTGGCTCCGGGTGGCGTCTGGGCCCCTAGCGTAGCAGCCGGGCGGGCCGGAAAGTTTGCGCAGCGCAGCGAGAGGGACTCTCCTTCCGTCTCTCCCGCTCTGCCCCCTTCTGCCCCGGAGGGGCGTTAGGTTCCTTCGGTTTTCCTTTCATATTCTAAAATAAATAAATAAACGCCCAGGCCCTGGGGAAATTTGAATAGTAACTCATTCAATAATCCAAATTATATGAGAGGGTCTAAGAAAAACTGGACAAGCCAACCACATACGCCCTCCGATCAAGGAGGGCACAGGAGTGAGAAGGCGACAGAGGAGGTCTCAGTCTCGCCCTGGGCGCGGGGAGAGAACTCTGGTCAGAGGTAATTATGTCACTGCGTTTTCTCGCCGTGACAGCCGAATAAACACGATCTCCAATAAACATCTCTAATGAGGGAGGAGGCCCGAGGATGACGGGGTTTGATTTATGACTGGAGGAGAAGGTCCACTTCCCACTGCGAAGCGGGCAACCTGCTTGCCGCCCAGCTCCGGAGAAAGGAAACCGCGGAGGAGAGAACCAAGGCCCAGGTAAGGCGCATGGCCGGTTGGCCACTTCCCTCACTCCCTTGCTTCTCAGGCAAGGTGGGCAGGGCCCCCCCCGCCCCCCCGCTGGACAGTGATCCCAAGCACTTGTCACAGGTGCCTGAGATACAAACGTCCTCCGAAGGTGCCTCTCAAAGGTCTAGAGAGGGGGCGTCAGGGCACGAGTGGGAGTGAGGGGCGAACCCCGGCCTGACGCAGAGACCTCCCCGGGCCAGCGCTCCTATGCCATGCCTAAGCCCGCTTCGGAGTCTGTGGCCGCTTGGAGCTGGACTTTCGGAAGTTTCGCTCCGCAGAACCACCAGGTAGCCTAAGTTTTGGGTGGTCCCTTCCCTGACGCACTTCGGAGAAACTTCTGGCGCCGGGCTTGGGCTGTCCCGAGGCGGGAGAGTGGCCTGGCGCTGCTCTCCCCGGCGCTCAGCGGCCAGCCTCCCCTGACGTCCACAAGCTTCCCACCGAGACAGCGAGCGCAGCGCCCGCGGTAACCAGAGCCCGCGTTCTAGCTCAGTGAGAATCGTTAATTATTAGGTCTTCCGAAGTGAAGCTCAAATCACACGCTGGGGCTTTAACGTGCTGCCCAGCTCTGCGGGCAGCATTCTTTCGTCCTCTGCTCCCTTCTGAGAAACGAACTCCCATCTCTAAGACTTTGTTTCGGTCCAGCCATCTACACTTTGCAACGGCTGGAAACTTTTGCAGCGCTCCGCCCGACCCGCGGCGGGGCGTTTCCACGCGCTCCGGGCGCTGGTGGGGACTTCGCGAGTGCTTGTCATGAACTGCGATTTGGGAGAGTTCTGGGTGCAAACTGCATCCCCTCCTGCATTTCTCACGGTTGCGAGCGGCTTCTGCAGACAGCAACAGCAGATCCCCATCTCCCACTCCCCGCCCCTCCCCCCCTCCCAGCTCAGCGCCCAACTAGAAGTCCACTCTGGGAACTGGAACATTTTCTGCTACTTTTGCAGAAAAGCACCCTCGGCAAAGCTAAGAATCCTTCTCTCCCCACCCCCACCGCCCGCCATGCTATCCCGCCCTCACTAACTCCACCTTTGTAATGCCTCCTTTTAAAAGCAAAAGTCAAGCCCCTGAGCTACTTGGAGGCAGCCTTGGATTTGGGAGCACCCATCGCGAGCAGCAGAGAGGCGGCGCGGGGCCCGAGCCGGACGCAGGCCGGAGCCTAGGCGGTTACCTGGGAGCGGAGGGCGGGGAGGCAGGTGAGCCTGGCGGCGCGGGTTCCCACACGTCTCACCGCCGCTCGGCAGGGGAAGTGGCAGATCTGACAGCCGCTTTCTACGCGAGGACCTGCCCCAGAGTTTAAATGTCAATGATAAGAAAAGAGGGTGCTCAGGCAGGCGCTAACTTTCCTTAATATCCATGCCAGCGCGGTCCTCATTGGCTGCCCAACCCGCGTGACGTCATGGCGGCTAGAGTTGGGCTCCGCTCCGCGCAGACTTGCGCCGGGGCCCGGCGGGAGCCTTCCCCTCCCCACCCCGAGTCGGGTTCGCTCTATGCCCTGCCTTGGCCTTCCAGAGTCCAGCACGTAACTACCCACGCCCAACCCGGCTCGGGTCCGCCCAGCCCTCATTTAGGGCGTAGTCAACCCCAAGGAAACCAGTCCTCCTGAGTGCTCTCTTCCTCCTCGCTGGTACGCGGGACCCTGCCACTAGGCTGGCCAGCTACCTTCCCAGGTGCCCATCCGGTCCCCTCCTCCGATCACCGAGGGAGTCACTTTATCTGAGGGACTTGGAGGCTGCGCCTGGGTTGAGAGGGGCCTCTGGCAGGAATGGTTTTCAGGAAGAGCTCGAGGAACGATGGGTACCCTGGTCTGGCCCTCGCGCTTGCAAAGTCACCAGCTGGGCACAGTCGAGGGCTCCGGGGAGAGGACCAGCGAGCCCTTACCCCAGGCTACGCCAAAGTCCTGGCCAAGCCAACTAGGTTCTTGTGAGGACGCTCCAAACAGCACCTGACTCGCCCCCTTGGGCTGAAAGACTCCAGTCACACAGAAAATATAGGTGATTTAATGAATCTTTGACTTGGTGGTTAACTGCTGACTTTGTGGCCTAGAGGAGGAAAATAGGAAAATGGCAGGTTCTGAAGTCCAGCTTCCCCTTCCAGGAGCCGAGAAAACAACAGATATTGGGGCTAGGTGGGCTGGTTTACTGAGCTGGCGATCTGCTTGTTTTCCCCTCACACCCGCCGGGACTGGGAGAAGGTTTAGCAGAGCTGGGCTGGCTATCGTTGGAAGGGTACCTAGATCTGCATTGTCCTTCTTGCGTCCCCCTTCCCCCCAAATAGGGGAGGGGGCTTCTCAACGTTTAATCCCTTCCTGCTCCGCATCCATCCGGGTCTGGAACTAGGAAGTGACAGAGGTCCATCCTGGAGGGTAGGGGACTCTTGACAAGGTGGCAGGAAGTGAAGTGGTGGGGTATGGAATGGCCTTCAGGCAGCTCTTGGGAAGGCCCAGTCCTGGTAGACCTGGGAGCAGGTGTGTGGGCAAAAGAGGAGGGGGAGGCCTAGGCCGGAGGAGGCTTCTGGGGCCAGTTCCTCCGCACTTTGCTCAGGTGGGGGAGGAGAAGGGAGAGGGCTGCACTGAGGGTGCAGAGGCGAGAGAGGTGCTGCTCCCTCCCAGCACACCTGGACAGGTGTAGGACTTCACAACAGGTCGGAAGGCGGGTCCGGGTAGCACGTCTGCAGGCTCCTCCTGGCCGGATTTGATTTTATTATTTTTATTTTTTGCTCAGCCCTCCGAGACCCTGAGGGTAGAGCAAGGGGGAGGAGAATCGGAGCCAGCTGGCAGAGAGGTAGAAGCGTGGTGTTTTCTTATTTTAAAAACTTCCCCACACTTCTTCCCATCTCAGCCCTCTGCTCTTCCCGTGTCAGGGGCAACGAGCATCCATTCCCCTACTGGCCACTCTAATCTGGGGCAGGACCCTACCACTGTCCAGTCTCCCCAAACCAGACTCCGCTGGGGATTGGCTCTGGGAGGCGTTTGCGGGTTTCTCTGCTGCCACCGGCCATGTCCTGTGACCTGGTTTCTTGGTAATCTCCTAGTTCCCCTCCAGGACCTGGTTCAGCCCCCGGCCGGCCCCGGATGGCCTGAGGTCTCCTCCGCTCCGTGCTCTGCCCTGGAGTCTGGACTGCGAGTAGGCCTGGAGCCTGAGTAGGCCTCCCTACTCTCTAGTTTCTGCCCTTTCTCGCTCCCCACCTACCCCCTCTATCCGGACCGGAGGCCGCCGGGAAGGCTGCTCCGGGCTTGTTTGGAGTCCAGGCCATTAAGTGTGCGCGGATCCCTGCAACCCAGCAGGGTGCTCGAGAGCGTTGCTGGAAACGCCATGGTCCCCGCCTGCTTATCTGCCTGTCAATAAAGGGCGCGCTCGGGCCGCGCGGGAGCGGGGAGCGGTGGAGGCGAGGCCGGACCAGGCCCTTCTTCCGAGCTCCGGGCCAACGCCGAAGCCGCTCTCCATTTGCCCCCGGCACAGCAGGCAGGGCAGGAGGAGGCAAGGGAAGCCCGTGCTGGGGTCGCCACCAGGGAAGGCGCAAGTTGAGCCGCTGCCGAAACTCAGTACCCAGGGTCGTTTGTTACCAGAGAGAACTCTGGAGATCCTCCCAGAACCCAAGAGCCGGGGACTCCCCTTCCAGCCTGCACGGGTCTTGTGGACGGCTCGGCCCAGCCCGGCCCCCTCGTGGTGCTCAGCCTGCGAGGCCCGGCCTCGACCCACCTAGGCAGAGGCTGCCTCTCTAGGCCGCACCTGGCAGAAGGGCACCGCCGGAGGCCCGGGGGCGTCATGGACGACTGGCAACCCGGGATGCAGAGTGAGACCAAAGGCGGGCTGTAGGTAGGGTGCAAAGGGCCAGAAAGGGGAAGGAAATCACTTTTCTGCCAGGCTTCCCATCCGCTCAGGCTAGCCCAGATTGAAATTCTCTGACACCCAGGGTAGTCCCAAGCCCTGATTCTCCACAGCAGTGAGTGAGCTTGGCAGCCGCCCGGTCTGCGGGGGCTCCTAGGTCAGCCCCGGCCTACCACTGCCCGAAGCCCCGTGAGGCCACGTGGGGACTGATGGGGGTGAGGGGCCTGACATAGGGGGTAGGGGTGGATGAAGGGAGTGAAAGGACCGATTAGAGGGCAAGGCTTGGGTGGAAGGACAGCGGGAGAGGGGACGATAGAGAGCCGTTTTGGCTTGAACTGTAGCTGAGATCTGTTGTTCTTGTCCAAGGTATGTTTCTCTCTCTCCTCTCTCGCTGTCTCTCTTTCTCTTTTCTCTCTCTCCCTCCCTCCCTCCCTCCTCCCCCCTCTCTCCTTAACTGCTTTATGCAAATAAAGCAGCTTTCAGATTGGGGGAGCCCCTATGTTGGATCTATGCTACAGGGTGGGTAGGAATTGATTTGGTATTTTTCTTTTCTGTGAGAATGGGCATTGAGTCATGCAACAATTGAAAAGTAGAAATGGATGTTTCCCCTTCAGTATTTTCATTTCATTTTACTAAGTTGGAGGATAATGCATCCTGTTTGTTAGCTTCTATTTTTTTAAAAAAGTATTATTTTAAAATAATATAATATGATTTAAAATTATTCCTGAATGGGTGCCAGTTTCTAAAGGGATTTAATAAAACTCTTCTGTATAAAGAGTAATAGACGAAGAGGCAAAAGTCCCTGACTAATTGAGAAAAAAAAAAACTTGTGTATATTGTGTGTCATTTCAAATAGGTACATGAGCCAGAAATCCATATATTATCTATTATCTCAGGAATTAAAGTTACTGAGCAGCGCCTGTGGCTCTTGCCCTTTCTTCTCTCCCTACTCTTCCTCTCCTTTAAGTGACAGGTTTTTAAAACAAGATTTTGGTTTTAAGTAAAAACTGGAGAAATGTTTTGTAAATCTGGGTGTCAAAAAGGGAAATATTTAGCAAAGCTAATATTTGCTATCTCTTCACTCAGGTCTACAGAACTGCATAATGGCATGATTTATACAGGAGTGTGGCTTCTCTGCTATTCAATTATTTTCCTGCTCTCATTCAAAGAAATACTTACTTTCTTCTCTTTTCCGTCCATTCTACCCCATCATAAAGTTTTCTTGGACAATTGGGGAAATCTCCAAATCCTTCCAGTCTGCTTTCCTACTAAGGAACTCTCTATTGCAATCAATTCAAGAAAACTCTGCTTTTCCTCTCTTTCTAAACGTTTTCATGTTAAGTTAGTCTGTGGCACCATGTTTGATTTCTTTCTCTCCCTTGTCCGGGTGGAGACTGAGACATTAGCTGAATTCCCTGGGGGTGATTGGATGCAATTCGCTGAAAGTAGACAGGCACGTCCTGGATGTTAGAAATTCACTTTTTCTCAACGTGACAAGGCCGCCTTCGATCTACAATTGTATTTGAATGGGCAATGAGCGGAAAGATCTCTCATCATTAAGTCTGCTTCTACTTTAGCAAAATAACGAGAGCCTTCATTTGCACACAAATGCTCATAAAACTCGGATTCCCTGCAACTCTTTAATAAAAAGGGATAGCTTCATAATTTAAACTGGAGGTGAGAAGGCAGAGACAGAGAGAGTGAGAGAGAGAGAGAGAGAGAGAGAGAGAGAGAGAGAGATGGGGGGGTTTCAAAGACATCCCCTCCCTTCCCCCAAAAGATCCATGTGATGGAGTTGACTTTTTTTTTTTTACTTTAAATCTTAAATAAGATGTGAGTTGTAACAAGAGGATTGGCACTTACTCCGTGACCCTTATAATTGGATTAAATATAGACTGAGACGTACAAAAACACACCAAGATTGACACCTGCCAACTGGACTTCCTTATGATTGATTGTGATGCGTCGTGCTGGCAACAATAATGAAATAAATTGTACGGATAAAACAGCACATTTGTCATTTCCGTGCCATGAGTGAGGAAGTCAACGAGTTAGGCAAGCTGTTAGCTGACAGGCGCGAGCGGGAGGCAAGCTAAAGAGATAAATAAGGATTCCAGGCATTGACAGGACAAATTATAACTTGTCACAACCTTTTTAAATTCAGAAGTTTTCAATTAACATATATATTGCTGTTACATATAAGATAAGGGGGTACACACGTAAACACGCGGTGTGCAAGGACCCCCCAGGGCCAAGGGCTTAGGTGCCCAGGCCTCTCTGTCCGAGTTGTCGGGTGAGATCCGGAGCACCCCGTGGGCCACTGGTGCCTGGCCAGTCAGCGGGCGCCACGGGACTAGGTAAGATGGGTGAGGACGTGTTAGGCCAAGGGGCAGCTCCTTGTTTTCCTTGGAACCACAAGTGGTGGCTCCAGCACCCTTTCTTCACAGAAGCAGAATTCCCAGCCCAAAGGAGAGCCTAGGCAAGGCCTGCGCCCAAGTCTGGCAGGACGAGCCTGGAGCTCTCAGCCTACCCATGTTACTGCGAAGGGAGTAAGAGGTACAGGGCAGAGGCGCCCGCCTGTCACACTCCAAAGTCCCGCCTTCAGGAAAAAAATCTAAGCTCCTGGACTTGGGGTATCAGCAATGGCCACGTCCTGGGTCCAGGCCCAAGCCGGTGAACCCTGGTGTGGCCTGAGGACGCTCCCAGGATCTGGACGCCTCCTCTGATTGCCTGGCCCAGAGCTGCCCTGCAGGAGGTCAGAAAACCAGCTCTTTTCGTCCTACCCAGGAAGAGGAGCTGCTTTTCCCCCCCTTCATCCCTTGACTTTTTTCAGGGGCTCCTGGTTGGCCCATGGGTGGGGAAGAGCCGGCCAGCAGTTTCCAGGGCGGCTGAAGTGCCTGAACTCCCGATGGGGTTTCAAGTTAAGAGTGGTCGTGGGCTTTCTCAGGGAATCTAGTCTCTGTGGGTGGAGACCGATGTGGGTCAAGTTCCACCAGAGTTCGACAAGTGTATGCGGGAGTGTAAACTCCTTCACCGTCTCCACCCCAAAGGAGGCTGATCTCTTAGTTTCAAAGCTTATCCCCACCCGCAAGCTAGAATCTGGGGTTTGAGGTGTCTCTTGGTATTCCGGGGGCCCGAGAGGCATGTTCGTCCAGGCCTCCCGCCAAACTCCACTTGGAACTTGAGAAAGTTGGCGGCGGGAAGTGAGTGTCCACAGGTCTGGGGCTGCTGGGCTGGAAGTGCGGCCTGTGCGGGAGAGTAGGGCTCAGAGCAGGGCCTCGTTCTCGTCCAGCCCAGCGACTCCAGGCGGTTGGAAGCAGGGCAGGTCCAGTTTCAGGCGGGCCGGGGAGGCCGGCCTGGGAGGGTGCGGCGCTTCTTCCCGAAGCCGTGGTCAGCCTTTGCTGCCTGGGCTTCGCTCCAGCCCGAGTCTCCGCGCGTGGGGCGCGCCAAGTCCGCGCCCTAGTCTTGCTTCTCGTGGGGGAAGAGCCCAATCCTGATGTCAAAGCCACAACCTGTCACCGAAATTTCTCTGAGAAAAAGCGCGTCAACCCCAAGCTCCAGCGTCCTAACCTCCCGGAGCTTGCCACCAAATTAAACACCGAGAAGCTCTGAATCTTTCAGAAGACGGAGCTGGACAAGAAGGGGAGGGAGGAAAAGGGAGGCAAAAAACAAGTTACGTGGAATTAGTTGGAAGCGGCCGCATTCCCCAGCGACCGCAGCCATTAACATTATAATCTCAAACGCCATTTTTTATGTAACACTATTGTTAGTAAATCAACTCCTCAGGTCCTCTGAGACGCTGACCCCTGGCAATTCAGTGAAAGTGTAATTATCTCCCCGAATCTTGGACAGATTTAAGAGATTACATTTCAACTAAATCTATATCAATGCTAATTCCCCCACCCCCTCCCCACCCCAGCCTGCAGGTGCTAGGCACGGGAAATGGCGTCAGGCCCCAGCAGAATGCTTCACAAAGAGAAGAGGGCTTGCTGCGTACAGGGCCAAAAGAAATGAAGCCCCACATAAAATTACACCTTTTTTTTTTTTTTTTTTTGCTACAAAACCTGGTTCTTATATAGCAAAGTTAAACAAAGCAGCTATGCTAAATTAGCGTTACATAAAGGCGAGTTTAATGCTCGGTTACAGTCAACTGGTGTATCTCTGATGGCTAATTGTCTATCAAAATTAAAGAGAAAAGAACAAATGATTCGTTATAAGAAGGTGTTAAAAGCTTCAACAAAAGGACATTTCACAAATATAATATCGGCAGCTCGGGGATTGCCCGCGGGGTTGTTCAGGCCTCGGCCCTGCGCAGCTATGAAAAGTGGGGTGCGGGGTGCTATTTGCCTGGCAAGAGCTCATTTCCTCCCAAATGATTATAATAAAAACCCGAGAAGCGATATTAGTGTAAAGATCGGGATTAGTCCTAATAGGCGCGATGGACGTGGGCTTCAAAGGCGACCCCTACTCCCTCTGCCTGGGCTGGGGGCGGAGGGCTCTTTTGCCATGCCGCGAGGACATCACATCCAAATCGCCACTGCCTCACGTTCAGGGACAACAGGGAGCGAGCACGGGTCTGAGGGTAGTTTCGACAAAGGAAAGCAGGCTCCACTGGTCCAGGCTCTTCCCTGCCTTCTCCCGGCTGGAAGAAGATGGACCCGGGCTCTCTGAGGGATCTCGGAGGCGCGGGCACCGTCCAGCACGTGCCTTTCTGACGCATGGCGCTGGCCTCCGGGGACGCAGGCTGCTGTAGCCAGCCCACCCTCTAAGGCTGGGGAGGATGCAGAATATAATACGACGGCCCCCTTCCCCAAGGCGACACCAGATCTACATCTCCAGGCATATTTGTTGTTCAAAGTTAATTAAACCTGAAAGCAACCAAAATACGCGCGCCAGGCGCACGGAGGCCAATTCCGGACTCTGGTAGCAGGCACGCAGCGCCAGAGAAGCGGCGAGGACCGCCGGGGCTCGCTCACTCCGTCGGAGTCTCTGTAAGAGACTCTGAGGCTGGGGAATAAAAGCCGAAACCAAATCACGCAGCAAGAGCAACAAACCGTCTGGAAAATGGACCCACGGAGCCGCAAGAATGTATTTTTTTTTTTATCTTTGACAACTTGTGTCCTAAAGAAAGTGTATTGAAGATAATTGAAATGATTACAATTCATTGCTGCCTGACTTTGAATATGAACAGTCACATAATGACATCCCGCCATACAACAACAGTTTAATTTCCATTATCCGACTTCGGAATCCTCGAGCCAGCCGCCGGGGCAACGCGGCGCTAATGCAGAAATCTTGGCTCCTGACTACATTATTCATTTCGGGGACGTGGGGGTGGGATAGGGGTGGGGAATGGGTTTGTTCCCTCCTCCTCGAAACTTGTTCTGAGAATTCCAGGGACCAGCGGACACGGAGGAGCCGACAGCCGAGACAATCGCTGTCAAAGGGCCACTTTGCCCGACGGGGCTGCGGGCGACGGGCGCTGCGCTGCTGTCTTGTCCCGAGGGTTCTCAGACCCGCAGCTCCCACCCTAGGCGGTCCGGCTCTAGGGAGGGCCTAGGCTGGGGCACCCTCGCCAGGTTGCCCTCTCGGGGACAGCTGCCCATCTCTCTTCCTTTCCCCTTCCTTTCGAGCCCTCGCGTCCTTCGGCTTCTGAGCTCCCAGGTTGGCGCGCAAGGGAGGGCGGGGCCAGTTCCGGGAGCGCCCTCGCGGATTTGGAAGTCGCTTCGAACTTGAACTTGTCCCAGCCTCCCCGCTACCGCCCTACACCCTGAAAACCCAGGGAAAGAGCGATGAGAACCAGGGGTTTGGGCACCGCTGAGACGCTGGCGCTCACCTTGGGGCGCGGCCTCTGGGCTTAGTGCCCGGGGGTGGGGGGCGGGGAAGGGCACGGGGCCTAGGCTTACGCAGTGCGCAAGCGCCGCTCGGCCCCGCCGCCCCCTACCCAGGCACCGGGTGCCGGGGACAGACCCTACGCCCCTCTCCAGGAAACTACCGCCTCTAAAAAAAAAAAAAAAAAAAAAAAGACCATCTGGTAATTGTCTTTCTTTAGATCTTCCCTTAATTATGCTTTTAATTAAAGATGGTTCAAGGCACCGGACCACATGAAGGGCAGTAATTACAAATTACATTACAAACCCGACAGATGTAGCAGGATCTGCTGGGAAAAAGGTACCGGAATAAAAATTTGACTAAACTTTGGGATAAATTAATCGGCGGCTTGGAGAACAGAAGCACAGTTCTGATTATGTAGGCTCCAGCCAGGATTTAAGTTTTGTGTCATGATTGTTTTCATATTTCTTTGACGTCTATTGATTTGGAGGCAGCTGCAAGCCTTTGTCACAGGAGAGAAGAGCAGTCACAATATATTAGCTTGATGGCATAACTCGAACCGGAGAGGCGAGGGGAGCCGGAGTGACGGGGGCGCACGTGACCCTGCCCGGGGCCTCCCAGCCCAACCCTTACATTAACTTGTTCTAACAGGAATGATGGAGAATTACTCCTAATGGTCAGAAGGTGCTTTTCTGTCGAGAACGCGGGCCGCACGAGTTGCGCGGCTGTGGCCGGGCGGACGGAGGTGTCTCCGCGCCCCGGGCCGCCTCCTCCTCCTCGCTGGCCGCAGTTCCCTCATCGCTTGAGTCCAGGCCGGGCTCGGTGGCGGCTTCAGGTCCGGTTTCTGGACTCCCAGCTCCGCACCCACGTCGGGGGGCGCCGGGAAGGGAGAGGTTCCCTGTCCCAGGGTTGACCCCGAGGAGCCAGGCCAAGTCCCTGCTTCGGCCTTCCCTGGGAGAGGGGGTGTGTGTGAGGAGTGGACCTCTTGCAGGCAGCGTCGGAGCTGGAGGACCTGGGTGGGGAAGGCGACCGCCAGACGAGTGCCCGAAGTGACCTGGCCAGCGCGGCCGCCCGCTCGCCCGCCGCTGGCGCGGCGCGTACAGAAGCGTGACGCAGATTGTGAAAACAGAAGGGAGGGAGTTGGGTCATTTCCTTCGCTAATCATCATCCCCGCCTGCTCCTTCCTCCACCCCCATCCCGTCCCTGCCGCCTCCCAGCTTCGAACACGCTTCCACGCCAGAATCTGACTCACTTTGGGCCAGTGGCTGCACTTAATGGAAAACATATACGTGCCCATCACTCGTGTATTTACAGCGCGGGTGCAGCGCCCCGGGGAACACGCTTGACAATTAAACACGCCCACTCACGGCTTTCTTTTGCCCACAGGCTCTCAGCAATTGATACAACCCTAATTTTGGCACAAAATCGTGCTAAAGCACCTGCCATAGAGGAACGTTCACCGGAAAGGTGTGTTATCCACGCCTGATCTAAACGAAGAGAACAGGACTGTGGATGGAGAAGACCCCGCGGCCTGACACCTTTTTTTCGCTCCCTGGAAAGGAAAGTTTTCTTTTTGATTCGTCCTCTATGTTTCTCTTTTCCTTGGCGGTACAGTTTGAGAGGAATGTAAATATTTTGACTAGACCTCTGCAGGGGCCTTTAAACACCAGGAGCGATCATCTCTGGAATACTGTAGTTCATAGTTTCAAAACTTGAATGTGCAGACTTTGTCTTGTTGAGGAAACCCATAGAACCGGTGGCGACCACATAGCTCCCTATTCGTGTAAGGAAGTATTCCTTAGTGATCGTCCAAGTTTTAAGGACTTCTTTCTGTTGCCACTGCTTTCCAGATGTTTACAGGGAAGGAATATCAATCTAACAGGCATTTGCTGGGGTTGTGGCAAAATCAAATTTCACCGTGCTTCACTTTTACCTCTTCTGTCTTTCCTCCTGTGGGACATGTACATGAAGTGTGCAAAAGTAGAAATCATATTTGAAAAAATTAAAATCCTATTTAGCTCTTCTGTGTATTTGAAGTGGGGATTTCTCTCTTTTCCTGTTTCAATATTTAATACAAAGCAGATATGTTGAAACAATGCAAAGTTAGAAAACTAAAATAAGGAGGAAACTAATGCTAGGTTTCCCTAGTTTCTGTATGTAATACAAATAATAGAATTTTTTTTCCTCCAAAATGAAGCAAACACTGCCACGAGGCATACACATCGCTAAATGTGTGTTTTTTTAAAAAAAAATGTATATATATATATATATATATATATATATATATATACCAAACATTCTACAATATTGATGCACCTATGATTGCATAGTCTAAAAATATTTCTAAACACAGTTATGGTATAAAAACATTGATTTCAACTCTGTTTTTGTTGTTATTAAAGTAGTAATATCTTATTCTTGATTTTTACGTACCGTCACTGTTAATGTCAGTTGTGGTCATTTTAGGGCCTGGATGTTCTAGGAAAACCATGTATAATGTCCTCATTTCTTTATCCCATTCTCCTGTAGTGTAATGAATATTTTACATAAAACATTTTTGGCATCCTTAAGTACTTTTTTAAATTAAATACTCCATGTTTGTGACAGGTAAGGCTGAACATTTTTATTTTGTTTAGAGCAAATTCATTTTAATGAAATAAAACATAATATTGAGAATTTAAAACAGTCCTATACAGTGCCCACAAACACGTTTCAAAGCAGAATAAAGAAAATGTCGTTAGAACTGCCCATAACAGTGCTTGTGATCCTAATTTGCGTGTGTTTGTGTGTATAGGAAATCTGAGTTTTTCAGTTACTGTTATTCTGTTATTTTATTCTACGTTTCTATCAAAATACTCACCTATGCTCCATCTTCCCATAGCTTATGAGTGTACATGAATTTCAATAAATATAAATTACTGCTTAAAAGAGTAAAGAATGGCTACTTTATGTCTCATTGTTCTCTCTTTACAATATACTTCAAAATCTCTCTCTCTCTCTTTTAACGAATCCCACGGCAGCTGTTTCCTCTCACTTCTATATGAAAGTGAATGGCAAATGCCATTCAATTTAAAGGAACTCAAGCACAGAGAGTATAAAGATTTTGTTCAAAGTCTCCCTCAAATCTATTTTTGGACTTGGAAACAGAACTGGGCTGGAGGCAACATCAGTACACATCTCTAATTCCATATAAGGCTACTTGAAGCAGGTGACTTTGGAGTTCATTTTGGAAACAGAAGACATGCGTGGAAGTTTTATTTCTTAGAGACTGACGAGTTATGGTGGCTCTCAGGAGGAATAACATAACCCATGCTCTCATCTGCCTCTGAGTTACAGGCAAGGAAGAGTTTTCTCTCATTTTCTTGCCCTACATTACTTTTTCGGTATTTGGCAGCTGAACCAGAGAACAGCCTGCAACATCTTGCCTTTGGGGACTTCCTGTGGCTTTGCTGCATTCCCTAGAGAAGCTCAGAATCCCAGAATCGATGGAGGGATTACAGAGAGCCACAAACATCATTCTCCCTCTAATCCATCGGGGGCTGATGCAGTATTGATAACAACCTTTCTGTTACTTGACAGTTTCAGACCATTCAAATGAGAATAAATAATAGGAATTTGGTAGTGGAGGTGGGGATAAAGCAGGGGCAATTGGTATACTCTTGGAATGAAAAGGCTGTGTTCTCTTCCAAAATCATGAAACCAGGTGCAAAATTTAAAAATTCCCACTCCTTTCTTTCAGAGTGATTTCTTCTCTCTTTTGGCTATTGTAGTGCATTTGGATTGGGGAATTGGCACATTTATTTACCAAGAAATCTTACATTGTCCCTAGGACATGACGATGTTCAGTTGCTTGAATTCTGTAGCTTCAGTTTGCATGGTTTTCTCTGCTTGAAGCTACTATGTTAGGTAATAAGGAAGCCCATTTGCATTAGATAATAAGAATCAGGGACAAGACAGACACAGTACTGATTAAACAAGGACTCATATCCCACTTTGAGAGCTCCCTGATAACCAGAGCCACAATTGCATCAGTAGGTCAAGCAAAAATCTGAAGATAAAATCAATGTCAGTTTTCTGTCTTGGTGACAGACAGAGACTCACCAGAATTGTATCCAGTAAACCCTGTCATCAAGTACCTCACTATCATCGATGAATTCAGTTATGCTGTGAGTCAGATCATGCTCCCACCTCCATGATGATGTTTATAGCATCCCTCACTGTGACACAGACCTGCAAAAACAATATTCTAACAATTATAGCTGTCTGACAACTGGATGGGCTGCTTTGTAAGGTAGTGTGAGTGGAGACATTGGAAATGTTCAAGTAGAATCTGGCTAAATCTGCGTGAAGGGATAGTTGAGAAAATTGACCTATACCCTGAACTCCTGTTCAGGGCTAGCCTTATTAGGACTTTTCCAAAAATATGGATTTATCTATTGGTTATTGTATCAAACAATTTTAATCTGGTTATTTTTGAATAGAATTATACATTTGTGAGATTCTGAATTTTTAAAATTAAAAAAAAACGTGAAAATTCTCCTTTCTACTCTGTCATCCAGCCACTTAGTGCTTAACCAATAATACGAGTTTCTTGTGAATAGGAAGCTTAAAATACAGAATCTCAAGGCCTACTTAATTCACTTCTTTGAAGAGATGGGTCTTGCCATGTGTGTTTTAAAAACCTTTCCAGATGGGGCACCTGGGTGGCTCAGTCAGTTGAGCAGTAGAACGTCCAACTCTTGGTCTAGGCTCAGGTCATGATCTCATGGTTCATGAAATCGAGCTCCACATTGGGCTTTGAGCTGACAGCACGGAACTGGCTTGGGATTCTCTCTCTCTCTCTCTCTCTCTCTCTCACCCTCCCCCATTCGTGTGCACACCCACACTCTCTCTGTCTCTGTCTCTCCCTTGAAATAAATAAATAAACATTTTTTTAAAAGGCTTTCCAGATAATTTTGTAGGGTTGAGCATCATAGGCTTAACTGACTTCTAGACGCACTTCAAACACTGAGATTCTATGGAAACCTATAATGTAAAAGTATTCATTCCATGCATTTCCATAATGTATGCCAAGTATTTTCAAAAACAGTGTACTTGTTGATTACCTTTGCAACACTGTGAAATAAGTATTATTTTCCTGCTCTCTTCCCATTTTGCAGGAGATGGAAACTGAGTCTCAGAGTTTAAAGAACTTGATCAAGGTAACTCAGCTAGTAAATAGCAAAGACAGGTAGCATTTAAGGCCACCCCAGAACCTAAGCACTTTTACTCTGAGGCCCTACCACACATCATATCAAATCATAAAATGTACCCACAGCTATGTATAATTATTTGGTATAAACTTTTTGGAAAGAGTCTTGAATTTTGCTGGAAATGAATCGTGCATTTTGTTTTTATGATTTAAACTTTATTATATTTGTATGTAACATATGATTTGAATTGCAGCTGGTGTGCTGACCTAATGTTAACTCTTCTTTATTCATGTAGGTGTTTATTAATGCCGACTTTACGGTTTGTTTTCCATGTTTTGGAACTACTCATTTTTAGGGCGAGAGGATACAGAATTGAAACATCTCAAACCCTTTCTTGAAAAGCTTGTATGTTTTAGGTTCTCTACCTGAGCTTCCCATGCTAAATAGCATAAGCCTCAGCTTCTATAATTCAGTGGATTAAAAAAGATGGAAGTTTGTTCTTCTCTTACCTAACAGCCTGAGTGTTTCAGGCTGTGTTTTTCAGATTGTCACACAGCTCTGCTTTACATGATTATTCACACATCTAGACTCCCCTTTCTTCTTGTTTACATGGCTCACAGTGGCCTTCCAATTCTGGCTCCTGGCAAGTGAAAAGACAATGCAGGAAGAATGCCCACGGTCTCTAAGTCTACCTTGGAAATAGCACACATCCCTTCTTGCATTCCTTTGTCCAAAATTTAGTCACATGTCCACAGAAAACTATAAGTAGAAGTGGGAAATGTGTCAACACACAAGTAAAGAAAGGAAAGGATGATGGAATGTGGTGAACCATGAGCAGTACCCAAAACAACACATAATAAGGTCAGGAGGCTGTTCCAATCATCCAGATAAGAGCTAACGATGTGAGTGGTGGAAGTCGTGAGAAGTGATTAGATTTTAGGTGTATCATTATTTTTTCTAATGGATTAGGTAGGGTTGTGAGAGTAAGAGAAGTCAAAGTTTTGGCTGGAGAAATTGGAAAACTGAGCTTGACATTTACAAAGATGAGGAAGACTGGTTGGGTAGGATTATGGAGAAAAATGAGGAGTTTGGTATTGGGTAGACTGAGTTTGAGACATCTGTTAGAAATCTAAGTGGAAATGTCAGATAAGTGTTGGATATATGAGTCTGGAGTTCAGGGTGGGGCTCTCCAGCCTGGGGAATTTGGAAATCGTTAACAAGGAGACAATTTGTAAAACTATGAGACTGAATGAAATCAGTGAGGTACTCAATGAAGCAGAGAATTTGTCTGAGGATCAAACTGTGGCAATGTTTAAAGGTCTAGGGGTTGAGAGGAAATCAGGAAAGGAGATCCTTGGAGCAGCCAGCCAAGCAGGAGGAGAACCAAGAGAGTGGTCCAGGAGGGCAATTGGAGAAAGTATTTTAGGAAAGTGAGAGTGAACAACTGGTAATCAAAGACAGCATCACATGTTATGAAATAGTTCAGACTGGGTAAAGTCTGAGAATTGGCTGTTTGGTTTGTCAGTGTGGCAGTCACTGGGGACCTTGTCATGAACTATTGGGTAAAGTGAACAAAATATTCTCGGAGTGAGATTGAAACAATGAGACGAGAGAAATTTGAGGCAGCACAAGTGAACGTAACTATCGCTGCAATCTTTGTTGCAACGGAGAACAGGAAAATGAGATAATAGACAGGAAGACATGTTTGCATTCTGTTGGGCAATCATGCCCTAGAAAAGGAAAAATTGATGGTGCCGAGGACAGAGAGGAAAACTGTCTTATCGGAGTCTAGAAGAAGGCAAGAAGAAATAGGATACAGCACATACATGGAGGCATTGGTCTGGTCGGTAGCAGGAGTGGTCTGTCAACAATAATGGGGGAGAGCAGAGCCGCTGGGCTCAGATACGGTTGGGTGAGTGTGGTGGAGTTGGAGCTGGTTTTTTCCTGATCTTCTCAGTAAAATAGTAGGTAATAACTCCCTCTGGGACTATCCTCTCTTGCTTCTATGGGGCCATCCTCTGTCCTCAAATCCTTCCCTTGTCCTCCTTGCAATTTCTTTCATTCATCTTTCAGGTTTTCCATTTATCCTCTTTGCTTCCTCTCTCCCCTCTCTCTCCCTCCCTGCCTTTCGTCCTTTTTTTCTCCCTCTCTCATTCTCTCCTTTTGTTCTAATTTCTTACTTAGAAAATAAGGAGTAAAATAACAGAAAGATAAAAAAGGGAAACATGACAAGTGAGTCCCTTAGCTATTAAGCGCTTGACTGAGATAGGGAGTGGCATCCCTGAGTGGGAACGGTGGCTTTTCTGCCGGTGTTCCTGGACATTCAAGTTCTAGTCACAGCGACAGAACTGGAGGAGGGGAGAACAACACTCTCTTAGGAGAGCTTTGTAAATAAAAATCGATGGCCAAATTTGATCTAGAACATTCAGCACTTAGTAGACCAGCTTCTCTACACAAGGCCATGGGAGAAAGCTCCAGGAAAGCATAAAAAAGATGCAGAAAGTATACTCTTGTATCTCAAGAAGATCGAGGAAGAGGAGAGCCTTCAGAAAAGGTCAGTGGGAGTGTACATTGGTCCCCAACCAGGGCACGATCCCCCCCATAAATATCTTCTGACTTCAAAAACAGGTTCCAAGTGCCTTGGTACAGCCTGCGATTGAGTTGTCAGCCAATGGTCACCCATAATTCCCTACTTGGAGACAGTTTTTGGCTGTGGGTGTATCAATCTTCGTTTATACAGACCATAATGAATATTAGACTTACGTGAGACTTTGAGGACATCTTTATAGAATGTATTGTTCAAATAGATAGGATATCATTTGGGGATTATTTTTACAGCTGACAAAAACAAGAGTGAGAGCATTGAGAGGGTTGCAGTGATTGTCCTCAAGGCCACCAGAGGGTGGACGCGAGAACCGGCTTCCAGGCCTTCTAATGCCACTTTTGGCCCTCCTTCCCCTATTGCCGCCTGGGGCTGCCTCCTCTAAACTGAAGCACTTTTAGAATCATTTGGATTGAGAAATTTGCTCAAGGCTGAGAGGGCTGGAGCTTGGACGGAAATCGAGTTTCCTGAGGCAATGCCTTCTCTGCCTTCGGCTCAGGTTCTTTCATCCTTGTATCACAGCCCATTTGGCCCCTCAAGTGTGGGCTCAGCCCCACCCCAGCCCTGGGGACTGATTAGGCTCAGAGGCAGAGAAAACAGAAGGCTGCTGTGATCCAGAACTCTTAGCTCAGTGGAGATCCCTCTCTGATCTCATATGTAGGGTGGGTAACAAGTAGCCGCTTACCTTGCCATACTGTGGTGAACACCCCGCCTCAAAACTCAGTTTGACCATCAGAGCCATGAGGCACTACCTTCACATCTCCCCAGCACTCATGTCCTCTGGATTGGGAAGAGCTAAAGGGACACATAGTGTCACCTAAAACAGAGCCTTCACATGAGCTATTAAATGTACAGATACAGGTTTGTTTCCTTTAAAAAAGGTATCATTACTTACTCAAGTAAAAACAGTAAGGAAAATTTTCAATCTTAAACAATACAGAAATTGGGGGTGGTGCATGGCTGGCTCAGTTGGTAGAGCATGTGACTTTTGATCTTGGGGTCGTGAGTTTGAGCCCCACGTTGGGTGTGGACATTACTTAATAAACACAGAAATTGATAAAGTAGGAAGTGGGTTTTCCTTTCTTCTTCCATCCCAACTACATCCTTTTTTAGAGGAATCCTTATTAACTGTAGAAACTTTAGAAACTATAGAAACTTTCAAATTCTTTTCAGTGCTAACTGGACATTTACATACACATATATCTATGCTCATTTAAGGAAATCAAGGATGTTCCCCCCAAGGGGGATCATTTAACAAAGATAATCTTTCCAAATCATGGCCACAGTATGTCACTTTTTAAAAGTTTATTTATTTATTTTGAGAGAGAGAGAGAGAAACAGGAAGGGATAGAGAGAGAGAGAGAGAGAGAGAGAGAGAGAGAGAGAATCCCAAGCAAGCCCTGCCGTCAGCACAGAGTACAATGCAGGGCTCAAACCCACAAATCTTGAGATCATAACCTGAGCTGAAACCAAGAGTCAGACACTTAACCAACTGATCTAGACTCCTAGAAACAAAGTTGCTTCACCACACTGTACACGCATTTTAAAACTTGGGGGACACTGCCAAACTGTCCCTCTCCCCAAATCATGTGCCAATACTGCTACACTCCTACCAGCAGTATATGAGTGTACCTCTATCCTCACACCCTTCCCAGCAATTTGCCTCCTTCTGGAGGTCTGCAAAGAAGCAATCTGTCAGACAGAAGAAGAGGCAAATGAGAATCTGTGTACAGTGAATTCACCTGACACTTTGTTGAATCCCAGGGCTCATTCTGCTGATCTGGCTGTTTACAGAAAGGTCCTCCCTCTCTCCTGGCTCCATGGGGAGCCCAGCAGAGGAATGGTTGATGAGGGGCTCTGGGGCACTCTCCTTCATTTTGATTTAAAGTCTGCTCCTCAGTCTGCTGCTACTCAGGGACAACATGCTCTGATGGCTGATAATATGCTCTATTTGTATTCTAGCTGGGTTATGGTATTAGAGCCAGGTGTGTATTCATTTCCATCAGGGAAAGTCTTTGGGCAC
Organism: Neofelis nebulosa; assembly: GCF_028018385.1. NCBI lineage: Eukaryota > Metazoa > Chordata > Mammalia > Carnivora > Felidae > Neofelis > Neofelis nebulosa. The sequence continues at coordinate 86,151,868 of NC_080791.1, forward strand.
TGGGTGCTCTCCTTGATCTCTAATTGTAATCGTAAAATCAAAGCTCCACTGTCATCTCAAAGGCCCATTCCAGGCCTCCAAACTTTAGAAGGTCTATTGGCCTTCATTCCAAATGTGTAGGACAGTGGGTGCCTCCATTACAGGGCTGCTTTCCCATTGCTTTCTCCCCCTAATTTACAATCCAGTGCAAAGGAAGAGAAAGCCAGTCCTCACCAAGCCCAAGACTTTTAAAGCACCAATAATTTGCATGAACCACGATGCCCACTTCTGTTTTTAAGACCACTTAATAGACTTCATTTTGAAAACCAAAACCAAAGATTAATCTTTCCAGACTGAGTCTTTGGAAGAGAACATCTACAAATTTATTCAGAAGACTTCAAGCTGTAAAAGTAATGTGCAGTTCATTTTAATGGGTAGTAAAAGGCCCCAAGGAAAATGAGTCTTTTCATACATACAGTAGATGCTTTTCAAAGGAGATTCACTTATCCTTTACATTGTTTTTTGAGGAAAAGTTTTTTTGTTTTGTGAAGTTGACATAGTGACAGTAAAAAAATCAAGCAGTGCAATGACCACTCTTACAGGTGACTTTGCATATATCTTTATATATTTCTATATAATACATCTTAGAAAGTAAAACTAGTTGACTGAGGTAATTTGTACGTTTTTTAAAAGTTTGTTTGTTTGTTTGTTTACTTATTTATTCATTTATGTTATCTCTACACTCAGTGTGAGGCTTGAATTCACGACCCTGAGATCAAGCACGTGTTTCCAACTGAGCCAGCCAGGTGCCCTGGAAAATTGTACCTTTTAAAGTTTTTGGCACAGCTTGCCCAATTACCCTTTAGAAAGGTATAGAATTAGAATTCTCTAGCAAGTTTTGAGAGTGTTAATTTTCCCACGTGGTAGCAGATATTGAATAGTAACATCAGTGTTTATCTTTGCTCACTTGACAGGTGAAATAATACCAATTTTAATTTGCATTTTTTTATTAATGAAGTTTGACATTAAAAAAAAATGTTTGTTTATTTTTAGAGAGAGACAGCACAAGTGAGTGGGAGAGGGGCAGAGAGAGAGAGAAAGAGAATCCCAAGCAAGTTCCGTGCTATCAATGTGGAGCCCGACATGGAACTCGATCTCATGAACTGTGAAATCATGACCTGAGCCAAAATCAAGAATTGGAGGATTAACTGACTGAGTCATCCAGGAGCCCTGACATTTTTTATATATTTAATGACCAATTCATATTCTTTTCTCTTTAAAATATTAGAGTATTTATTTATTAATAGTAACAATTAGTCATATATATGTGGCATATATTTTCCTTTACTTTTCAATTTTTGTTTTCATTTCAATTAAATTTAATTACTTATATTTTTATATTACCCTTTAAAAAATGAAAAATTCACTTTTTTTTTTTTTTTTTTTTTTTAATTTTTTTTTTTCAACGTTTTTTATTTATTTTTGGACAGAGAGAGACAGAGCATGAACGGGGGAGGGGCAGAGAGAGAGGGAGACACAGAATCGGAAACAGGCTCCAGGCTCCGAGCCATCAGCCCAGAGCCTGACGCGGGGCTCGAACTCACGGACCGCGAGATCGTGACCTGGCTGAAGTCGGACGCTTAACCGACTGCGCCACCCAGGCGCCCCGAAAAATTCACTTTTTAAAAAAGTAAACTCTACTCCTTAAGTGGGGCTCTAACAAACAACCCCAAGACCAAGAGTCACATGCTGTATGACTGAGCCAGCCAGGTGCCTCCGAAGATTTATATTTTTAAAAAAATGTTTTAATGTTTATTTATTTTTGAAGGAGAGAGATACAGAGCATGAGTGGGGGAAGGGCAGAGAGAGGGAGACACAGAATCCCATACGGGCTCCAGGATCTGAGCTATCAGCACAAAGCCTGACGCGGGGTTGGAACTCACAAACCGCAAGATCATGACTTGAGCTGGTCAGACGCTTAACCAACTGAGCCACCAGGCACCCCAGAAAATTCATTTTTAGAAGGGAATTGATACATGTATCCTAATGATACTGGGAGGTCTGACTGAAGGCAACTTAGGGGTAGCAGGAAAGTGGGGCAGATGGCATCTTTGAGGATACAGAAGGACCTGTCTGGCAGTTACTCTGCCAGAAGCTTTGAAGAAATTCTAATACTATTTGCTGAAGCATTTCCCAACAGCAAAGGAAAGAAAACCCAGTTGGAAACACCTGAGTACAATATAAACTTATTTTTCATTGTTCCTACCAAAGTTTTCAGTTTTCGCTCAAAGTGAATTGCCCAGGCCACTTACAAACTACAGTTGTTTTGAGGAAGACTGGGTTGGTATAGCACCAGGTCTACTGAAATAAAAACATAATTGGATGGGTTATCTTTTACTATCATTCTTTTTTCTGCCCTCAAAAGCCTTGATGTCTAAAATCTTCCCAAAGATCAAATGTGTGGTCTATTACATAAGGGACTGACCTAGATTTAGCTTTACTTGACAATTAAAAGTTAAAGACAAGGAACTAAACCAAAAATAGAACAACCTTGAAAAACATTATCCTAGATTTTGGTGTGCCTGATTCTTAGTACTTAACAGATAGTGGTGACTGAATAGGAAATGAGGCTCAAATTGCTTTCAAAATTATAGGGGGAATATGTTCCCTACTCAAAAGAATGTTCTACTTTCAAGAATTTTAACAATTTAATTTTCTAGAAGCAAATAAATATTGTATAAATTTGGGGAGACATTGACTGTTAGGCCAGTGTTCTTAGCTCTTGACAAGAAGATATAAATCTATGTATGTAATATCTATATCTATGCTTAATTTCCTTGATATGCCCTGCCTCTCCTTGAAATTGCCTCCCTAAGCTTTCTCCAGCCTTGAAAGAGCAAACCAAGGACACTTCAGAGTGGTCTGGGAATTTCACGTCAAGGAGAGGTATGATCCTTTGCAAAAATACTTCAGGAAGGTTGGAATGAACCAGGCAAATATAACTGTATTAAAGTCAATGATAGGGACTCCTACTTCAGTCAATATCAGAGCAAGATTGTGCTTTTAATTCTCAATCTGATTCATTTAAGGGAAAAAGCTAGTTTAAAAAAATCATTACTTTCATTTTTTAATAAGTAATCCACGCACATGGTAGACAGATTTACAATGTACCAAATGGCACACTCGGGAAGATCCATTTCTTTCCCTTTCTCGTTCCACCCAATTCCTCTCCAAACAGGAGATATTCTCCTGACACCACTTCCCCATGGAAATGGAAATATACCGTAACATTGGTCTCTTTTCTCAATTCTGTATCTCGGAGATGTATTATTCCGATGCTCTGTATTGAAGTGCCAAATTTATTTAAAAAGTTAAAAATAGTCTTTTGCTATTACAAACCAAAGTAACAACAAATTTTCTTAAATATACTTCATTTTGCATGAGTATGGGTATATTTGTTGGACAAGTCACCAAGAAGTCAAATTGCTGGGTCACAGGGTTCATGCATTTTTTAATTTTGAAAGATAATCAGGCTTTTGATTGAGTAGAACTGTTTAGTAGCTCTTATTTAATAAGATCATCTGGCTAAATAAATTAGTAGTGTCTTAGCCAGGAGGGACGTCAAAGTTTCTTTCTGAAAATGTCTCAACTAGGTGCAAACTATAAATCTCTGGGATGCATGGGAAAGGTAGCAAACTTGAGATACGGGGCCCACTTGTCATAAGCAATGTCAAATTTGACTCAAGGAGTGCTGCAGATTCTGATGGGCAATCGTAAGTGACCTTGGTGACTTTGAAGTGTGACCTACAAGGGCTGCCAATGTTGTGCACTGTAGGTGTGCTGCCTGCTATTAATTAGACTGAACCATGTGAAATTGTAGATGTTAGATCCTTTTTGACCTACAAATATTGCAATTTTCACTTTTGTTTCATTAGTGGTTCAACTCATTAATTTTATTTTAATTTAATTTTTTTCCAATTAATTTTATTTGTTAGTTTGGTGTCTTACGGAGAATTCCTTAGGGAACTGGGGAAGGTTTCTTGAGGAAGGTAGATTTTGATCCCCAGAAGTGGAAAGACAAGATTAAGAATCAAGAAAGTGGATAAGAGCATCACAAATTGAGGGTTTAGGAAATGCCCCAGGGTATGAGCCTGCATAAAAGGTAAAAGCGTGAATCAAAGGACTGATGTCTCAAAAATCTACAAAGTTTCATGAACTGAAGCTGACGTCCCAGTTCTCTGCAAAGCAGAAACAAAGCAAGAATGATTGGGTCAGGGCAGTGGTAGGTTACATCCCCAAATATGTACATCTGGATTAGGGTTTTAACCTTACAACAGAAGCTGATGGGGATCTCAATTTGGGGCCATTTTGGGATTTGATACTGAAAACTTCAGTTCAACATTGTGGTCAATATTTGCCCTAACAGCATAGACTTTAGAGGGGCCCTGAAGTTCATTATCTTAAATGGTTGCCAAGGGAATGATTGTAGGGATTTCCCAACACTTGCAGAAGAATCATCCTGGAACACTGGGATAAACATATAATGAGGGAAAGAGCATTTCCTTTTAAAATTATAGATATAACATCCTTTTAAAATTATGGATATAATGTAACAACCTGAGAGAGAGTTTAGAAATGGGGGGGAAGGGGAACTCACTTATAATCACCACCCTAACAAAACAGATCTAAATGTTCACATAATTTTTCCCACTCCTTGACCATTTGCTTTCATCTTTTTACACAATTGCAATCATAAACTTTTTACGTCCCACATCTCAGTTTTGCTAATTATTGTTTTAAGTGGCTGTATACTAGTCCCTGGGATGGTTGAGCTATAATTTGTCTATTCATTTCCCATATTCTCAAACATCTCAGTTTGCTTCCAATTTTTTGATATTAGAGAAAACTGACTTTTTGATCTCTGGGCGTGAAAATAGCCTTCCATTCTAGTTTTTTCTTCTTAAAGTAAATTATCTGTTGGGGGTACCTGGGTGGCTCAGTCAGTTAAGCGTCCGACTTTGGCTCAGGTCATGATCTCGCAGTCCGTGGGTTCAAGCCCCACGTCAGGCTCTGTGCTGACAGCTCAGAGCCTGGAGCCTGCTTCAAATTCTGTGTCTCCCTCTTTCTCTGCTTCTCCTCCATTCACACTCTGTCTTTCTGTCTCTCAAAAATAAATAAACATTAAAAAAAATAAGAAAAAAACTTTTAAAGAAAGTAAATTATCTGCCACATGGCTTCCCTCTGTCAGCAGAGAAATCTATTTCTCTATTTTATAATATTAAAGGGGATAATGTGTATAGCAAAGTACTTAGAACATTGCTTGCAAATGCTGAGTGCTATATAAATGTGAATTATTTTTAACAGTCAATGTATTTTGCCATCAATGTCAGAAAAAGACCTGCAAATAAAGAAGTTTATTGGGAAGACATTGGATCTCCCACAGAGAATAAGGATCAACAAATGAGGAGGAGCTGAGGGAGACTGGAGAGCCACAAATCATGCCACAGAACCTATCTGGTTTCTGCACACCTCTGTTGGCATTGCTGCCACCAATGTCCCAGACCTGGTTGTGACTATTCCATCCCCTGGAAGAATTCTGGATAGCTTGTGTCTCAGAGACCTGGGTGCAGACACCCAGTTAGCTAACCCTAAGTCAGGTGCACCCATAGTGGGAGGTAGGGCCCAGCCTCCCCCCAAGACTCTGATGATGGGGAGAGGACTTGCAAAGGGAAACGAGACCTGGGGAGTGAACTGGCTAATACCTTCGCTTGCCCAGAGACAAGTCACCCCCAGTTGGCTCAATCAGTAAAGAAAATTTCAACTCTGCTCCTTGCCAGAGGGGGACAAAGAGCCATTTCCCTGTACCAGCAACAATGCCCATGGACAACCTGTTGCCATTTTTTTTTTTTTTTTCTGTACTACAAGAGCCTTTGAATAACAAAAGTTTTGCTTGAGACTTTGGCTCATCTCAGCAGTGGGTTTCTTTGTTTCCTGGGCTATCAGCTTCTGTTACAATTGGCTAAAGTCCTTTCCCCTCCTCACCCCTAAAATAAGAACTGAGGTTGGAGTTGGGGTCAGGATGAAAAGTAAATGATGTGTTTCTTATGAAAGTCACTAACAATCAGGAAATTTAATCCATTCTCAAACATGAGCAATACTGATTTAGGAAATTGGGAACTAATCAAATTGAGAGACAGAAGTTGTAACATAATTACATAATTTACCTAACACTCTCTAGGGCTTTCCTACTACTTTAGCACCAAATCCTAAATTTTTCCCTGACCTATAAGACGTTGAATGATCTAGCCCCTGCCTTCCTGTCTAGATCCTTCTCTCTACCCTTTAACTTCACTTCTTGGCTTTCTTTCTCATCCCTCATTCCTTGCTCTGAGTCCTCGTCATGCTGCTCCTTCTGCCTGGAAGTGTCCCCTGTCTGCCCAAACAGCTCCCATCCCTGTCTTACATGACATTTCTAGTCTCAGTTCAAACCCCTCTGCTTGAGGAAAGCTTTCTCTAACCTTCAGAACAGGTTGGGTACCACATGACATGCACCTGCAGCATCCTGTCTTTTGTATCACTCATTCTGCCTGTTATACCCATCAGACTGTAAGTTCCATGAGTGTGGGAATCTCAGCCACCTTCAGCACTGTTTCCCCTGTGCCTAGGACAGAGCGGACTCTCAAGAAATGTACAGAGAATGAACTGAGTGAAAGAATGAGTATTATCTTAGCCCATCTATGCTTACATTAAACATGTCCATAAACATGCACATTATTTACCATTTTTTAAAAATTTTGAAATATTTTTTTCTTTACAAAAGTCCTGCAAAGATAGCAGAGAGGTCTTGCAAATCCTTCAACCAGCTTCTTCTAGCGTCAACACTTCACAGGGCCTTAAGACATTTGTTGAGACTAAGAAATTAACATTGATACTAGTCAGTAAAATACAAACTTTATTCAGATTTAACCAGTTTTTCCCTTAATATACTCTTTTTGTTCAGGATCTAATCCATATTTCATTTAATTACCACGTCTTCTTGATCTCTTCCCATCGATGATTTTTTTCCTCTCTTTTTTCTTTGTCTTTAATGATCTTAACATTATTGATAGGTAGAGGTTAGCTGTTTTGTAGAATGTCCTTCAATTTGGGTTTATCTGATGTTTTTCATGAATTCTGGAGTTATGGATTTGGAGGCACGCCACATAAGTGATATGCCTTTCTTATCCTGTTGTGTTAGAGGATACAAATGTGGATATATCTTATTACAGTGATATTAACGTTGATCACTTAGTTAAGGTGGTGTCTGCCAGAATTTGCCATGTAGTGTTACAATTTTTCTCTTTTCATGTCATTTAAGTCGTAAGTCATTAAGTCATTTTATGTCTCTTTTAAGTCATTAAGTTGGGCTCACATCGAAAAGAAGGAGAATGGAGTTCCCCTCCTGGAGGCAGAAGAACCAAATAATTTGTGGGCACAGATTAAATCCACCACCACAATTTATTTTGGGGGAGATATTTTGAGTCTATGCTACTTTTCTGCTTCTTCGTAAAATTCCGTCCACTAATGTGAGCATTCATCAGGAATCTTGTCTCCCCCATAGCAATATTATAATGGTGTCTATGGATTCATTTTTGTATAAAGAATGCAAATTATTGCTCATAAACTGAAAGCATCATTCTTTTTTTGTCCTCCTTAAAATTTTTTTAAATATAATTTATTGTCAAGTTGGCTAACATACGGTGTATACAGTGTCCTCTTGGTGTTGGAGGTAGATTCCCATGATGAAAGCATTATTCTCATGGCAAAAAGTGAAGAAATCAGGAGAGGTGCCATGGGTAAAGTGGAGTGATTAAAGACTTATACACAAACAACAAGACACAGAGAAGTTTGTTGTGTTTTCAGTTTCATCAGCAAATCTAATAACTTCTGGAATCTTAGGTATTGCTCAATATGTGAAGTCTTTATCCCTCACCCATGCTCTCTGTGTTATCACGAGGCATAATTCACACTCAATTCTTCCAAGAGAGACCAGGATGGTGAAAGACTGGAGGGGTAGGAACTTGATAAATAGTAACGCTCCTATAAAGAAGAGAGATTGGTATTATGATTATTCCAATTGCTCAATACAAAAAAGCAAAAACTTGGCAACACAACATTGCCTTGTTTCTTGGAACAAAAGTGGAGAATAACTTTGTCTCCATCTGCTCAGGACACTGAAAACAGGCCGACTCTTTACTGAGTGTGTAATCTCCATGGGAAGTGGGGTAGAATACAGTGGAAGCCACACAAGAAAGAATCCTGAGTTCTATATTTTAAAAAACAGTAGGGGCTCTGGAAGAGCTTCAAGATCAAGAGAAAAAAAACCACAATGGTATCTGAACACTGAAGTGGAATTGTTAAATATTCAGAGGATGAAAAACATGCAGATAGGAAACCAGTCAGAGGATCAAGAGAAAGGTTATTATGTGACAAAAAAGGAAAATCTTTCCCCCCTCCCTTTAACAAATATTTCCTAACAGTCCTGTGGAACCTTGACTCTTGACTCTGGGCTGCACCTTGCGTTCCAGATGACTTGTAAAGCAATGATTTATTGGGTCCCAGAGCCAGTGAGCTTGGGAGCAGTTCAATAAGACAGTGTGGTCTGTGGGTCCTGAATCATTATTCTACCTGGCAACCTTATGACAGCTGCTGAATCTTGGAGAGGCCAGGAGGAAATGATGTTGATTTATAGAGGGAGTAGAATTGTTTGTCAATGAAAATGTAATTGTGCTTCTTCCAGGCTCAGGCATCTATAGGATACCAGCTCAGCCTTCACTGACAATTTAACATAGACCAAAATTTGGAAAAGTGAGCATTGCCTTGCAATTCCTTAAGACCTTGTGATTTTGTTAAAGGTTTCACTGTAGTTCTATTAATATACTGTCTATATTATTCTATAACTATGTTAATATTCATATTAATTTTATATATTGTATTAACAATATCATTCTTATAACTGTATTAATATAGTTATAACTAGTATAAAACTTCTCCTTTATAGTATACAATCTTCTCCATAAAGTAGTAAGGAGGCATGCCAGTGGTGAGCATGATACACAGTGTATTATACATCTTTATAAGAATAGTTTTGTACTTTGTAAACAATCATAATGCCTACCTGTGTGTTACATAGGTGATAGCACATTCATAGTTTCATTTGCTCTTTATAACAACTGTGTGTTTAGCACATTTTAAAAAATGAGGAAACTGAGACTCAGAGACCTTAAGGAATTTGGTTAAGGTTAACCAGATAGTAACAGAGCCAGTAGCCCAAGATTGCAATGTGGCCCCTCGCACGGTGTTTCCACTGCACTGGCCCCTCTCCATAGAGTCTTGTTCTGCTAGCTTCCTGTGACCCATTGAAAAAGAAAAGAAGTGCATGCATCATAGAGTTTGGCAGGATCAATCAAAAGCAATTCTATTTTCTCTACATTAAGCATCAAAAAATTAAAAGCCATTCAGGCTTGTACCTCAGATAGACAGGTAATAAGCTGTGACCGCTCTTAAGTAGAGTCTCCCCAGGAAGATGCTCTCAGCTCTGGGTGGCAGATGGCAGACACATGAATAAATAGTCAACCCCCATCATAAGAATAATTCTGCTCAGGACTGGGGATGGGGCTGCTCAGAAAAAGTGGGGACCATGCTCTGATGGACTCCAGAGTCCAGAGGTTCAAAGTCAGAGCAGGGAGAACCTTGTGTGGGGCACAGAACCTCAGGAGGAGATTTAAACCAGCAGAGAATGTAATTACCTGAGTAGGAAGTGGGCTATAATTTACTTTCTCCAAAGGTGTACATTCTTTGGTTACTAAACAGGCATTTGCTTTCAGTACAATAAATGGAGTTCAGTACAATAAATGGATTTTCTCATCCTTGCAACAGATTTTACGATTCAAATGTTGTGACTTGAGCTATAATTTTTTTTAATCCCACTATTAGGAATATATATATATATGTATATGTATATATATATATATATGTATATGTATATATATATACATATACATATATATATATACACACACACACATATATATATCCCTAATTTATAATATAATGTAATATAATATAATATAATAATCTCCAATATATGAGGATTAAAAAACATATGTTATATACATGTGTGTCCTTTACTTTTACAATTATTATATGTTATTATAATGGATCATATGCTACTGGCCTTATATCCAGTTAGTTAATGTAGGGTAGAACACCTGTTCAAAATACCAATTTCATTCTAATTAAGCCTTCAGTCTGCAGTTGCTTATAGGAGAAATAATGACAAGGTTTAAGCAATTCCAATCAGATGCTGCCCTTATTAAGAATAGGATTTGGTGGAAAGGGTGAATGATATAATCAACTCCCAACAATTATTTATATTCATGCAGGTACTATGCTTATATGTTTATAATGACGGTCTTCCAAGTATTTCCAAATGTACAAAAGAACTTTTATTTGTTGAAGGCCTTTGGTGAAGATGATTCCAAAATACCAATAAGGCTCATGAGCACTGGGTGTTGTATGTAAGCCAACTTGACAGTAAATTATATTCATAAAAAAATAAGCCTCATTATTTGTTAAAAAATGTGAACGTTTAATATTCACACTAATAAATAAACTACTCTTCAGAGGTCAGCTAAGTGAGTTCCAGGGGTCCTGGACAATAATCCTGGGACCTAAAAGTCAGTTTCCCATTCTCTGCTGTGTGTTAAGGTAGCTTTTGCTCACTGTACCTGGTTTTTGATTCCTTCCCATCACAGAATTACCATTCCCTAGGAGGTGGTGGCCAGGGAAATCCGTGAGCACCTGTACACTCTCTGACTGGGCTTCCTTGGGAAGCAAAAAAGTCAAGGTGGGCTAACATCCTCCATTAGGCTAACACCCGTTAGGGGTGCTCAAGTTCCCCTCCCTGAAAGACGAGAAGAACTTGACCCAGTCATACCATTTCTGAGTATCCTCTTTCTCCTCTTGCTTTCTCCTCTTGCCCATGGCAGGCATTTAAATATTTAAGAACCGAAGAAGTTATTGGAGAAAAGTGGACATTGAATACTACTGAGAGATTAGAGTAGTTCTAAAGTCAGTCAGCAGATGAGAAGGTAAGTATTTTATTTTATTTTAATTTAATTTTTTAATGTTTATTTATTTATTTTGAGATGGGGGAGAGAGAGAATCTGAAGGAGACTTCATGCCTCGTGCAGAGCCCAGCTTGGGGTTCAATCCCATGACCACAAAACAACCTGAGCTGAAATCAAGAGTCAGACGCTCAACTGACCGAGCCACCCAGGCTTCCAGAGAAGATAAGCATTTTAATGTAAAGATAAAATGTACCCTACAGTGTTCATGTTAGTCCTTTTTGAGCCTTTCTTTGAATCCTCATCACAGGATCAGTTGAGTGTGGTTGGCCCTAAGTGAGGCATAGGGTGGGCCTTGGGACCTCTACTCAAAACTGAGGCCCATTGAGCACTTCCTGACCTTGGAAGTCCTGGGGACATTCTGTGCAGAACTGCACAGTACCCTGTGGCATGAGAACACTCACACCCTCGGCTTCTTCTAAAATGCCATCCCAGGCAAACACCACTCCACATTGCTGGCTTGGGGGCACTGGCAGAAGGGGAAATGGGGCTCCAACGTTCTCATTAAATCCAATATTATAGAGATAACTCCAGAAAAATCCATTTTCAACAGAGTTTTACCTTAAAGTTTTTGTTTGTCCTGCTTCCTGAGACTTACCCAAATGAATTCCAGAAAACGTGGAGAGATTTTTGCCTATCACCCCAATAGGGTAGAACATCATTTTTCTCCTTGTCCTTTGCAAATAATGACAGACAAGCTAACTGTGTTTCCAATCGGCTCTGATTCTGCATTTTCTGCAGCATAAAGAAAAACATCTCATTCCTTTTATAGAAATGCAATCCCCTGAGGTCAGCCCTTAAAAGCTGTTTTGATCCGTGGATGTTGTTGCTGCCAAATGCTCCAGCTCCCCAACTACCATTACGTGTTTTCTCTTGGACAGGGAATTCTAGGATCATCCTTCCTGACCCCAAAATAAAGCCATTTATTTCTCTCTGAGATGGAAGGTTCATTTATTTTTTTCCTCATTTCTCCTTGGCAGTTATCTCTATTACTACCCATAATCTGCCCCATCTTTTTTGATAACATCCCATGATTAAAGCCAATTGGCTCATGTTGAAAGGTAGAGGAAAGTTAACCAGGCAAAGAAATATCACCCTTGGATTAAAGAAGGCCAGATTTCAGTAGGCTGATGCTTGAGAGACTTATGATGGGGAAGGGTGCATGTTGACCTAACATTCCATTAGGAAAAAAATTCAATGTTTAAAATAGGGCCGAGTAACATATGGTAGTTCCTTCTGGCAGACCAAACGAAAGATCTGTCTGCAAATGAGGTCAAAGGATGTCTTGTTGATTTTCAGATATTGTCCCAGTTATTATACTGGGCCTTTCAAAAGATGAGGAACCAGGGAATCTTAACAATGGTGATGACAATAATAATTGTAGTAGCCTCCACTTATTTAGCTGAGTCCTTTGCATTTAAAAATTCACTTAATTCTCCCTCCGATTCTTTAATATAGCCATTATTATCCTCGTTTCATAGATAGGCCAAATGTTTTGCTCAAGGTCACCCAGCTAATAACTAGCAAGGCAAGGATGTGAACATGCTTGGGTCTGAACGCCCAAGTTATTTTCTGCCCAGCACAGTGCTTGACATTGGTGGGGAATATGAAAGAGGTGCAAACACTATTTTTGCCCTTGAGTTAAGAGTCTGATTTGGTATAGATAATACACTGGAAACTCTTTTTTTTTCTTTTAATGTTTTCATTTAGTTTTGACAGAGAGAGACAGAGAGACAGAGCATGAGCCGGGGAGGGATAGAGAGGGAGACACAGAATCTGAAGCAAGCTCCAGTCTCTGAGCTGTCAGCACAGAGCCTGACACAGGGCTTAAACTCACGGAGCCTTGAGATCATGACCTGAGCTGAAGTTGGATGCTTAACCGACTGAGCCACCTAAGTGCCCCAACACTGGAAACTCTTAAAGAGCAAAGAACAATCATATACAATTAAATCTCCTCAGTGCTTAATCCCGTTACTAGTTAATTTTTTTTTTTTCTATGAGATAGTCCCTGTTCAAATTACTAGTGTGGTTTCTCTGCTCTGATTGGATCCATGCCATGAGGCACATACCCCCTAGGAGCTCAGAGATGATATGAGTCTTTGGGGGGGTCAGTATTTGAAGCCTGGAGCCATGGCTTATTGGCTGCAAAACCTCATGTAAATCACTTATTCTCTCAGTCAGTTTCCTCATGTACAAGATGTGAATAATACCTACCACACACAAGTGTGGGTGGAAAAAGTGAAATAGTGTGAGGAAAGTGGTTTGCACACAGTAAGGTCTCCTGTAAAAACAATGACAAAATAACAGCAACAATATAAGTAATGATATAGAGGCTCAGAAACAATGCTATTAAAATTCAAATCTACTGCAAATAAGAGGCATCCCACCACGACTTGTTTTCAGTACAAACCTTTTTATTTGGACTGGTTTTGAGACTGGTGAACCTGGCCTGTTGTCTCAACTCCTGTATGTTTCTTTGAAAATGCTAAATAACATGTGACTGAGGGCTTTGTCCTGGCTGCATGATTTTGTGAGTTCTTTGGCATTTCTGACCAGATAATAAGTTTCTGAAGGGAAGGAATGGCAAATTTTATCTCTTGGTTCTTAGCTGTCCTTGATGTCAATTACAGTGCCTTGTGCACATCAATTCACATGCAGTGAGTGATTTCTATTAATAGTGTGCTTTTCTACTTACGGGCCCCTCAAACATCTCCCCCACTTAAGGTGCCACAGTGGGTAAATTCCACCATTTTGAAATTCTAAATGTGTAGTTTCACATTCAGTTTCTCTTTCTGTATCAGGCTGTTTCAATGAGCCCATGCATTTCCACATGCAGTGCTGATGGCCCTGTTATTCCAAAGGTTGGTAACTGTAATATCACCCCCGCACTAGAAGAAACCTTCAAGTAATGTGGCAAAAGTTGAAAAACAGGAAATGCAGTCAGTTGGGAAATTGACACCTTTCTGGAAGAGGAGGGAATTACAGTATGAAAAAGGAGCTAGGTAATGCACATGTGTGGGTACATTTATTCTATAAACTGTCACTTATATTACTATAAATATTTTAATTCAATGTGATCAACATAAGTGTTCACTTTCTGATTCTCCTATGCTCTCTTGCTTTCAAATTCTTTGAGGAAATGTTTCTAGGGAAACAACGGCCAGTCAGTTGTCCTTGCTGTGCAGAGAAACCTGTCACCTGCTCATATACCTGCCCAGGTGAGGGAATGTGGTTTAGAAAAGGACCTAGCAAATAAGGTCATGTGCTCCCTTTACTGCATCATGTGAAATCAGCCCAAGGAAGGAATCAGTAAGAATGTGTGGACATGCATCAAATCACTGGTTCATTGGAATCAGATCTTTCCGTGTTTTTAACTAGGAGCAAACAGGAAGTTGACTTGGGATTTTGACTTCCTTCATTTTGCAGCTCTTGCTTTTCTTCCCTCAGCCTTTTCCAGGCTTGAAATTTTTGCCTTTGTTCGGGGCACCCACTTCCACCCTTCCTCTTTTACTAGTGGTGACATCAGGAGTCAGACTACCTGACTTCCAGTCCAGCTCTGCCTTTGACCAGCTCTGTTCCACTCTCTGAGCCTTAAGTTTTCCATCTCATTTTCCAAACCTATGAAGTGGTACTCCTGATTCCTGTCCATCTCATGAGATTATTCGGAGGATTAAATGAATAATGTCTGTGAAAGGGCTTTGTAAGTGTAAATCTATTCTCAGTCTGACTGCTTACCTGCTAAGCCTTGGGAAGGATAGGAAGGTGTTAAAATATTGAACCTTGATCTTTATCCTGTGTTTTTGAAACAGACATTTCAGGTGACACAACAAAGAACAATTTTATGCCAATATTGAGAAGACCAATATGCTCAGCTTTAAAAAAATGCTACAGAGTAGGTTATAAACCAATGTGCAAAGTTAAAAATTTCTAGAATATGAAGGTTTTCTTCATTCAGAATGTAATGATTATTTCAAAATTGGAATGAAAATAACATTCCTATGAATACATTAATTTTCAAATATGGATTAATAAAAATAACTCTTTTGCATTAATTTCTGGAGTCTTTCCCATTTCCCCCACCTTGTCTATCACACAAACAGTTGTGAGCTACAGTGTTGTCTGTGAAAGGTACATGCTAAGATCACCAATCTACAGCATTTTTGAATCAGATGCTGTTAACAAAGGTCAACTGTTACCAGCCTCCTTCCTGTATTGCTTTATATCTCTTTGGGCAAGGGTTCCTTCAAGGTCACTTTGCAGCAGGCAAGATCTTCCTGGTAATAGTAGATAATGCTGATTGAACACTTTCCATGTTCTGGCCACTGTGCTTTATTTGTGTACATCATTCAACCCTCAAAATAAGCCCACAAGGCAAATGTGGTAGGTTGAAAGGTGAACCTGTGAATGTTCTCTTATATATGGCCAAAAATGTTCCTGTCTATGCAGATAGGAAGATTATCCAAGTGGACCCTGAATCAGTCCAGAGTTCTCCAGAGATGATGGAAGCTGAGAAGTCCTATGATACGCTGTCTGCAAACTAGAGGCCCAGGAAAGTTGATGGTGTAGTTCAGTTTGAGTCTGAAGGCCTGAGAACCAGGAGAGCCGATGGTATAAATCCCAGTCTAGAGAAGGTGAAATGAGGTGTTCCTGCTCAAGCAGTGAGGCAGAAAAAAGGGATAAGTTTCTCTTCCCTCTGTCTTTGGTTCTATTCAGGCTGTCAATGGATTACATGATGCCCACTCTCCTTTGGGGAGGGCTATCTCCTCTACTGAATCTGCTGTTTCAAATGATAATCATCCAGAAGCACCCTCACAAGCATACCCAGAAATAATGTTTAATATGGGTAACCCATAGCCAGTCAATTGACACATAAAATTAATCATCACTGGTCCGAGAATGCAGTCACATTCACTGTTATAAGAGAGAGGTAGAAGGACATTTGATATACACAAGAGGAGAAGGTGATGTGGCCATGGAGGCAGAAACTTCAGTGGTGAAGCCACAAGCCAAGAAATGCTAACAGCCACCAAAAGCTGGAAGAGGCTGGGAATGGATTTTTCCTTAGAGCTTTCATGGGGAACATAAGCCTGCTGCCACCTTGATTTCAGCCCAGTGAAAACTGATTTTGGAATTCTAGCCTCCAGAATTGTGAGAGAATATATTTCTGTTGTTTTAAGCCACCAATTAGTAATATTTTCTTTCTTTCTTTCTTTCTTTCTTTCTTTCTTTCTTTCTTTCTTTCTTCATTTTTTAGTTTATTTATTTATTTTGAAAGAGAGAAAGAGGGAGCAGGGGTGGGGGGGACAAAGGGAGAAGAAGAGAATCCCAGGCAGGCTCTACATTGTCAACGTGGAGTCCCACGTGGGGCTCAGTCTCACGAATTGTGAGATCATTACCTAAGCCGAAATCAGTGCTTAACCAGCTGAGCCACCCAGGCATCCCTGTAATATTTTCTTACAACAGATATTACTGTTATCATCATACCCGTTTACCAATGAGAAACCAAATTTCAGGAAAGCCAAGAAAACAAGGCCAGAGTCAAAAGGAACAGTTGGGATTTGAACCCTGGGAGTCAGACTCTAGAGTCAGCACATTTAACGAGTGAGCTGACCCATAACGTTCCACAGTAGTGTTGGCGAATGCTGGCCCAGCGTGTGGCACTTGCTGTGATCACACAGTATATCATTGCTGTCTTCTTAAATAGTCATTTTCTAAGACTGTGGGATGCAGCAGAGTTCTCCACTTCTGCTTTGAAACCTCTCCGTGTTTGAGTCCTGAGGAATTGAATCACCACCCCATTTCCCTCCACACGCTTTCAGTTTCCAGCAAAGCATTTAGAGCTTCTAGACACATTCAGGATGAGGAAGATTTGTTAAGGGTGACATTGGATCCTGAATTAGCAGAAATTCATACCTCTGGTTACACCAGTGGATTAGATTACAATTTATTGTTGAGTTCTGTAATTAGTTATACACAAGGGTCTGAATCATCTCTTGGCCTAAACTACCATCTAGTTTCTCCATAAGCAAGGGATATAGTGCAACTGCCTACATAGATATATTTGTGTACTGTATATGTTATGTACATTTTTGTATTGTGTACACATAACTGGATTTATATACATACCCACTGTGGCTTACAAGTAAAGATCCCAATAATAAACAGTGACTACCTGTTTAGTGAATGCTGTTTATTGAGAGCATTTCATGTGCTACCTTTACTTCTCACAATAACTCTATGAAATAGTTACTGTCTCTTTTTTATGAATTTGAAATTTTGCAAGAGGAAGGGGAATTTAAATTCAGGTTTGTCTTATAAACCTCATGCTTCTAACCACTCAATTTTCCTGTCTTTCTATTTTGCTTCCTTACATAGGATGTTTATTAGAAGCTGCGTGTGTGTGTGTGTGTGTGTGTGTGTGTGTGTAAGGGATAGGGAAGTTGTCATGTAATTACTATAAAGAAATAAAAGGCAAAAATTAAATGGAAGGCCTTAACACATTACTTGATGTTCTCTGTGTTTTTATAAAGTGGATAATAAAGTTTAAATTTCAAAGGTAAAGATATCTTGAGATCAAATATGGCTCTATTCAATGAGAATTTACCTAGTTAAAACATTGCAGAGGGATGCCTGGCTGGCTCATCTAGTAGAGCATGCGACTCTTGATCTCAGGGTAGTGAATTTGAGCCCCACCACTGGATGTAGAGATTACTTAAAAATAAAATATTAAAAAAATAAAAATAAAACTTTGGAGAGATTTCTCAAGTTCTTTACCATGGGGAAATGGCTTTGAAAATCGAAAGAAAGAAAATAAGGCATTTCCCCCTCATGAATAATAATGTGAAATTGTTTAGAAAAGATTATTTTCTTGCAAGGAATAGACACCCACTAAACCAGCTGAAACAAAGAAAGAGACTGTATAAGGAAGCATAGGTGTCTGACAGAGCCCAGAATGATGCAGCGGGGTATCAGGAGAAAATGAACACTCTGTATTCCCAGCTCCTAGAACCAGGCCTAGTTCAAAGTTAGGGTTCCATTAATATTTGTTGAGTGGAAGAAGGAATGAATTCTAAATTACTGGGGAATGTAATCCAATCCAATTCTAAATTACCAGGGAACGTTTAGCTTGGGTCAGGTGTTAATAAGCTGTTCCAATCAGTTTTTTTTTAATTTTTAAAAACATTTTTATTTATTTTTGAGAGACAGAGAGAGACAGAGCACGAGTGGGGGAGGGTCAGAGAGAGAGTGACACAGAATCTGAGACAGGTTCCAGGCTCTGAGCTGTCAGCACTGAGCCCAACGCGGTGCTAGAATTCATGAACCGTGAGACTGTGACCTGAGCCGAAGTCAGATGGTTAATTGACTAAGCCACCAGGTGCCCCTCCAATCAGTTTTGACCAGGAGGCAGGGTTATATATATAAGGCCCTGGTGGGAGGAGGCATATGGTTCTCAGAGAAGGAAGACTGTGGATGGAAAGACACCCCAAAAAGTATCTATTAAAGAAGTAATGAGTACATTGCCTTTTATTCTTTTTGTCAAAATTTTGTTTAAATTCTGGTTTGTTAACATGTAGTGTAATATTGGTTTCAGGAGCAGAATTTAGTGATTCATCGCTTCCATATAACACCTAGTGCTCAACACAACAAGTGCCCTCCTTAATGTCCATCACCCATTTAGCCCAACCCCTTAACCACCTTCCCTCCTGTAACCCTCAGTTTGTTCTCTATAGTTAAGAGTGGTTTGCTTCCATCTCTTTTTTCCCCTTACCCTATGTTCATCTGTTTTGTTTCTTAAATCACACATATGAGTGAAATCATATATTTGTTTTTGCTTAGCATAATACACTCTAGCTCCATCCATGTTGTTGCAAATGGCAAGATTCATTCTTCATGGCTGAGTAATATTCCATTGTACATACATACCACATCTTCTTTATCCATTTGTCAGTTGATGAACATTTGGGTTTTTTCCATAATTTGGCTACTGTTGATAGATAATACTGCTATAAACATTGGGGTGGAGTGCCTGGGTGGCTCAGTTAGTTAAGCATCCAACTCTCGGTTTCGGCTCAGGTCATGACCTCACGGTTTGTGAGTTTGAGCCCCATGTTGGGCTCTGCATTGTCAGCTCAGAGCCTGCTTGGCATTCTGTCTTTCCTTCTCTCTCTCTGCCCCTCCCCTGCTCTAAATAAATAAATAAATACAAACCAACCAACCAATAAATAAATAAATAAATGGGGTGTCTGGCTGACTCAGTCAGTTGAGAACCTGATTGTTGATTTTGGCTCAGGTCATGATCTTGAAGTTCCTGAGTTCAAGCCCTATATCAGGCTCCGTGCTAACAACGTGGACCCTGCTTGAGATTCTCTCTTTTTCTTCCTCTCTCTCTGCCCATCCCCCCTTCTCAAAATAAATAAACTTAAAATAATAAAAAAATAACTTTAAACATTGTGGTGCATGTACCCTTTCGAATCAGTATTTTTGTATCCTTTGGGTAAAATATCTAGTAGTGTGATTGCTGGGTTATAGGGTAGTTCTATTTTTAACTTCTGGAGGAAGCTCCATACTGTTTTTCAGAGTGGCTGCACCAGTTTGCATTCCCAACAATGGTGTGAGAGGGTTCCCCTTTCTCCACACCCTTGCCAACATCTATTGTTTCCTATGTTAATTTTAGCCATTCTGACAGGTGTGAGGTGGTATCTCATCATGGTTTTGATTTGTATTTCCCTGATGATGAGTGATGTTGAGCATCTTTTCATGTGTCTGTTGGCCATCTGGATGTCTTCTTTGGAGAATTGTCTGTTCATGTCTTTGGCCCATTTCTTCACTGGATTCTTTGTTTTTTGGGTGTTGAGTTTGATAAGTTCTTTATAGATTTTGGATACTAACCCTTTATCAGATATGTCATTTGCAAATGTGTTCTCCCATTCTGTAGGCTGTCTTTTAGTTTTGTTGATTGTTTCCTTCACTGTGCAGAAGCTTTTTATCTTGATGAAGCCCCAATAGTTCATTTTTGCTTTTTTTTCACCTTGTCTCTGGAGATGTATCTAGTAAAAAGTTGCTCTGACTGAGGTCACAGAGGTTTTTGCCTGTTTTCTCCTCTAGGATTTTTATGGTTTCAGGTCTGACATTCAGGTGTTTCATCCATTTTGAGTTTATTTTTGTGTATGGTGTAAGAAAGTCGTCCGGTTTCATTCTTCCACATGTTGCTGTCCAGTTTTCCCAACACCATTTGTTAAAGAGATTGTTTTATTTTTTTTCCATTGGATATTCTTTCCTGATTTGTCAGAGATGAGTTGGCCATATAGTTGTGGGTCCATTTATGGGTTTTCTATTCTGTTCCATTGACCTATGTGTCTGTTTTGTGCCAGTACCATGCTGTCTGGATGACTACAGCTTTGTAACATAGCTTGAAGTCTGGAATTGTGATGCCTCCAGCTTTATTTTTCTTTTTCAAGATCGTTTTGGCTATTTGGGGTCCTTTGTTGTTCTATACAAATTTTAGGATTGTTTGTTCTAGCTCTGTGAAAAATGCTAGTGGTATTTTGATAGGAATTTCATTAAATGTGTAGATTGCTTTGGGTAGTATAGACATTTTAACAATATTTGTTCTTCCAACCCATGACTATGAAATGTTTTTCCATTTCTTTGTGTCATCCTCAGTTTCTTTCATAAGTGTTCTATAGTTTTCAGAGTACAGCCCTTTTACCTCTTTGGTTAGGTTCATTCCTAGGTATCTTATGGTTTCTGGTGCAACTGTAAATGGTATTGATTCCTTGATTCCTTGTTTTGATGCTTCACTATTGATGTATAGAAATGCAACATATTTTTTTTTTTTTTAATTTTTTTTTTTTCAACGTTTTTTATTTATTTTTGGGACAGAGAGAGACAGAGCATGAACGGGGGAGGGGCAGAGAGAGAGGGAGACACAGAATCGGAAACAGGCTCCAGGCTCCGAGCCATCAGCCCAGAGCCTGACGCGGGGCTCGAACTCACGGACCGTGAGATCGTGACCTGGCTGAAGTCGGACGCTTAACCGACTGCGCCACCCAGGCGCCCCAGAAATGCAACATATTTTTGTATGAGTCTGTTGTCTTGATGGAGTTGCTGAGCGCCCTCTTCAAGGGGAACAACACAGTCTTGTTTGGGAAAGCATTATAAAACTGGGGCAAGGTAGAGATGGGTGAACAAAAAAATCATTGTGATCATATTTCATCTGTACACTTGAGAAAATTGGGACAAAGGAAATACTTTGAAAATATTAAGGAAATACTTCTTTGTTTATGGAACTAACTAACTCTGTCAAAAGTTGTTTTGCTTACCTTTCAGTAGGGGAAACTATGCTTTACAAGGCAAAGCTTGCAGTGAGGGTTGGTGCTTGGCATAGAAACATCTGATTGAAAACTTGTCGTCTCTGGTCAGATGTGGAGAAAGTATCTGAATCTTGGCTTGTTCAGGGAAAGGCCACGCTTCTAGGAGTGTAAGACATCCTTCCCAGCTTGGTCACTGCCTACTTTCTTGGCTCATTTGTCTTTGTCAACCTCCCTGCACCCTACCATCCAATACTCAGTATTTTCACCCCTGCTGTAGCCACATTAAATTCTCATCTTTCCCCAAACATGCCTACTTTTTCACACACCAGTGCCTTACCTCAAGTTTTTTTCCTCTGCCTGGATTTTCTTTCTTTTATCCTGTGGATGAACATTTACCTTCAAAGTTTCATACTCAGTCACCCATAAAGTCTCCTCTCGCCTTCTCTCTATATCCTCAACTCCCCTCCCCCTTTTATCCTCTTCCTCACTATAGTGGAGAGAAATAGAAAACAGAAACTCTTGCAGAAAGCTTATGTATGTGACCAAGATCCTACCAAGTGTCTTTACACACCTGACACATGGTGGTGGTAGAAATGAGTCACAAAGATGGAGACCATATTTGGAGAAATCATCCTGGCAAGCATGATAGAAGCATTTGGAATAAGGTGGCAGCACTTCTGGTGTGTAGTGTCTGGAATCACAGGTGCCAGTGATAGGGCATGCAGAAGTGGGGAGACCTCTAGAACAATACTATGAAATGGAGGGTAAGGTCATTTTTTTTTTTCTGGATGGATAGCTTTCAACTCTGACCCTCCTGGAAATTGTGTAAGCTGCCTAATATCTTCTAGCAAATCTCTCTGTGCTTTAATTATGGGGGATTCCATGGTCTGCAACTAAAAACTCTTATTAATATTGAACTTTAGCACAGATTCCATATCTTAATCAAGTTTGGGTTACCAATGTCTTGGATGTAGTAATTATTCAATCAACGGATGAATGAGTGGATGAAGAGATGTGTATCAAAGGGAAGTTCTCTAGATTCCCAGATAGGAATCGGAAAACTCTGGATGACAGTAACATGAATTGAGTTTGAAGAGTCAGGGACTGAGTGGTAAGGGCACAAGGGAACCAGAAGGAAACTGAAGGAAAGTAGGTTTCACTCCTGACCAGCAGAGCATGGAGGCAGCTTTCACTTAGAGAAGGGTCATGCTGTGACCTACACACACCATATTGATTCAGTATCTCCAGCAGAAAAAATATCTGGCTAATTTCAAAGGAAATAGCTAAACCTGATGTTTGGTGCTATGCTGACTAAACACGCAGTGGGCTGATAGAATCATATTGAAAGCCTGGGTTGGTGGCACATCAATATACAGTCCCAGAGACCCAGCCAAGTAGAAGGGTGTGAATTGGAGATGAGATTGGGTCTGAGGGGTGCATTTTAGGGCTAGAAGTGCTGAGCAAGTGTGGCGGTGATAGGAGGAAATAAAAGGAAATGTGACATTCGCATTTTGTTGTTTTTTCCTTTCCAATTTTTGTGTTAAGGAGATTGATAATACTGTTGGACATTGTAGCTAAGGTGTACATAGATGTAGCTAGATGTAGTCACCCTATTCTGTGACAGTAGTCACTTAATGCTCAGCGACACCCATCCTGCAATCCTTGGATGGGCTCGGGACAGGCAGGCCAAACGGTGGATAATGGGGAGTTCTTGAGCACCAGTGGTCAGTAGGATGATTCAGATTACTTGTAGCCATTAACAACTATTTCTGCCTATCATTCTTCAGCCAGAACTTCAATTTTTTTAAGGACAGTTTTGAGAATAAATTACTCTCACCACAGAAAAGGGTCTAATATTAACAAAAGCTAAGATACATGCGGGGCAGGTGTAAATTTAGTCTCGATCCATTCTTTCCCCCTTATTGTCACAACTTTGGAAGACTCAGGGGCAAGGCACGTTGACACTCTGGTGCAATAGTTGCAGAAGGGAAGGGGAGAGAGGCTGGTTGGCAGTGGGAGGACTAAGCCGACTACGGAAGTGATCCCTAGTTCAAGGCACAGTGACTTGAGAAGGGGTTCCTCATCTAGGGAGCACATCAGAATCATCAATGGAACTTTCAGAAAATTCACATAGCCCTGCACCCTCCTTCAGAGATCCAGTAGGTTTGGGTGAGGTCTGGTCATCTGGATTTTGACAAAAACCCTGTGAGTAGTTCTGATGTACTCTCACTAGCTGAGAACCTCTGATTAGACAGAAATCTCAGGCCTGATTCTGATGACCATCCATGTAGGGAGAGATAACATCATGGAGCAAGGTAGATGGAGTGGTCCAGCTGGCCATGCAATTCAGAGGAAGCAGTTACACGATGAGATCAGTCTGCAAGTGGCAGGACTCCCAGGAGCAGGTTAGGACTCTTAAGGAAGGGGGCTGAGCTGTAGTCCCTGCTGGGATTCAGGTGGAGACCCTTGGATCTGTGGCAGAAAGCCAAAGGATTGGCAGGTAACCTTGAAACTCAAGGCCTCTCAGCTTTTTCTTCATACACAGGATCTGGTTCATTGCAAAGGAGACTAACAACACAGTCACTGTAATTGGGATCCTGCCTCTAGATTTGGGGAGTGGTTAAGAGTTCCAGAGGGAGGTATGGGGAGAAGGCCACCAATATCCACATTAAAGAGGATCTCACAAGGGCTTATAGGTCAGTCCCACCTGGGGAAGAGGAAGGAGGGGAAAATGGGTAAGGGTTAACATGGGTTGTAAATGGCTAGTCCAGGAGGGCTTTGTGACCGCCTCAGCCAGTGTATGCCTCCTCTGTGGGGCCCTACAGACCAGCTCTACAACTTGGGGTTTGAGCCCCGTTATTCATTTAGAGGTCTATTTGTAAACCCTTTAAACTGTGATAAAATTTTGTTCACCGAGGGCTTATCGCTGGAAATTTACAGAAGTCCATCTGTTACAAGGGTTCTGCTGCTTTTGCTACACATCTTCCGGCCTTGTTCCCTTGCTTGCTCGTACTTGTGCATTTCTGCAATGCATTCATTTCCCCTGGAGACTGCACCTTCTCTACAACATACAACTTCCCTGATTTCGGTCATCTTCTCCAGGCCCACAGGTGCTCTCATTGTCTCAGCTCCTGCCAATTGCCTGTGCACTCTCCCCTGCTCATGCTGATAGCTTCTACCAAGTTTGCACACTATCCACATTTCTGCCGCTCCGTGGTGCATTCCTTGCTCCTGACTCTCTCCTCCACGGGAGGGACTATTTACTTCACTGCAGAAATCCCATCATTTGGGAGAAGAATGAACTGGCTTCTTGGCATAGAGCTGCTAAAAAAGACTCACTTCCTACTCTTTGGGTTGAAAAATACATGTTTATTTCCCAGTATCGCAATTTCTGGTCCTTGATTACAGAGGGTTGCCAGATTTTAGCAAATAAAAATGCAGGAGACCCAGTTAAATCTGAATATTTGGGACATGCTTACGTTGAAAAATTATTTGCTGTATATCTAAAATGGAAATATAACTGAGTATCCTGTTTTACCTAGCAACCCTATAACTGCAGCAAAGTAACTGAGCTTTAAGTTAGCCAAAAAAACCCCCAAAAACCCAAAAAAAACCCAGAATATTGAGTTATACACACACACACACACACGCACGCACACATACACACACACACACACACACACACACGCATGCACACACTCCTAATGAGTCTGGCGGTACTAGGGCAAAAGACAACTATTTTTTATTCAACAAGCATTTCCTTCTTTCTTTTAGTAATAGAACTTCCAAATTGATTTTGAGCAAAATTTTGGGAAAAATGAAAAAAGGGTCTATATAGCCCCCTTATATAACTAGAAGTTGCCAGAGGGATATGAGTGCCCGTGATGTGTGCAATTTTAGGGTCATGACTTTTCTTTCTCACTGACTAGAATGCAAATGTGGTGGCAGGAGCTGGGGCATCCACATTAGGAGGTGAGATAGAAGGGTGCCTGGCTGGCCCAGTGGGAGGAGCCTGCGACTCTTGATCTCAGGATCATGAGTTCAAGCCCCACTCCACGTCATGTTGGGTGTTGAGATTACTTAAATAAATAAATATTTAAAAAATAAAAAGGATATGAGACAGAAGCTATGTGTTGGTGTTGAGTATGAGAGAGCAACAAAGTAGGAGGATCCCCAACATCACATCAATTCCAGCTTCTTACACTCAGACTATGATGTAAGAGAGACACAATCTTCTATCTTTTTAAAACCACTGTCATTTTAGGAATGGGAGAACAGTGTAACTGGCATTCTAACTAGCACACGTTGTCATTATTAATTCTCTAGAAAACACATTTCATAATTCCAGGAGACCAGATTTGAAGAGCGTTCTATAAGGTAGCCATGTTTTCATTCACCACAGATTCTCCCTCCTGCTTCTTTCAGTGCAGCTATCAATGCAAGACATGGGACAAGGATAAGGCAGGAAAGTGGCTCTGTCAGTGATTTTTCAATGTGAATGAGACTGACCTGAGGAGCTTGTTAAAATTCAAACTCCTTGGCTCCACTCTGTGCAATGCCAGACTTTGAGAAGTCTGGCATGAGCCAGGGAATCAGCATTTTTAAAGTATCCTGAGACATTCTGATGCACGTAGCCTTTGGGCCACACTTTGAGAACCACTTTTCTATGAAGGGAGCCCTCCACAATGCCAGACTCCTGGGAAATCCTCAGTGAATTAACTCAGGGAGCTTCTTAATTGCCACAGAGACGCTGTTGATGGTAGTGTTTAGCAATCTAGAAATAGAGCCTTGGAAATGAATACTTGGAAATATTTGATGGGACACTCAGTGAGATGCAGACATTTAGAAAGTTATGAAGCTTTACTCTGGATGGCCTGTAAATTCCACATACATGCACTAATTAGGTAACAAGACATAATTCAACTATTTAGAGTGATGATTGAAAAATAAATATTTTAAGGGGCAAAGAGGGCAAAATTTAAGCACTCTACTCTTCATGCTCATTTCTTGAGTTTACAATGTTGACGGGAAAGCCAGGGTAATTGCCAGCAGTAATAATGCTTGATAATCACATATTTGCCTGTGTTTACATTGGACATGAAGTCAGGGAACTCACTTCATAAGTGAGCCCTCATGGACGTCCTCCCACAGACAGGCCTTGGAGAATGTAGTTCATATCACAACCAAGCAACAGACGAAGTTGATCATGACAGGAACCACAGGAGGACAACAATTAGGGATAAACCTTCAGCCCAGGGGAGTGAGACAGGGAATAGAAAGAAGCTAAAAGTGCCAACCCACCAGATAAATAGATATTTTCTAAAGCATCTGTGTTTGTGCAAGGTTTCTGTGCTAGGTACTGTGTGTGTGTGTTGCAGGGAAGGGGAGAGGGGACAGAGACGCGGGGTCTTACAATGCTCCCCTAGAGAAGCGTGACACATTTGGAGGAAAATTGCCCCTATAGGCAGTGTGAGATTAGTGCCAAATCAGTCCTCTAAGAGCTCCGGGGATGGAGAAATTGGGGAGAGTGGGGACAGCCAGGAGAAGCTTCTTTAAGTGGGCTCTGCAAAGATGTCAGTCAATGAATATGGACGTTCTTGGCGTTGGAGATGCAGGGGTGACCAAGAAATACTTCCTCTCCTCCAGGGTCTCCCATTCTGGTAGAGGGAGGTAGATCATAAATGATTTTAGAATACTATGTCATCCGGCAGAAATATTGCATTTATTAATCAATATTTATTATTAATAGTATATAATTGATAAATAACTTAGATATTCTTGGATACCAATTAGAGCTGTGAGGAAGCTCTAATGCCCTCCCTGGGTGTGGGCAGGGTGGTGGTGCACCGTGGTCAGGGACGGCCTCCCTGAGGAGAGGATGCCTGGCTCCTGGCCTGAAGAAGAAGGCGGCAGCAGCGTGTGGAGCGGGAAGAGCAGGGTGGCCAGCCCTGGGGGGTGGGGGCGGGGTGACAGCTTGGAGAAGGCCAGCCTGGCTGCATCAGGGCAAGGGAGGGGAGCGTGGTGGACACGGGCCTGGTGAACAGGGCTTTGAGGCCACGGATGGGGGAGGTGTTATCGTAAAGATGAATTATATGGTTGAGAGTCTTGGGAGAGGAGCGACAATATTTGTGTTTTCAAAAACCCACTCTGGTGGCCGCCTGGGTGGAGACAGCGCGCAGGATCCTGGAAGCCGAGGCGGGGGGGGGGGGGGGGGGGGGAGGAGGGGCGGTGGGACCAGGTGGGCAGGGGTGGCCACCGGGGAGCCGTCAGCAGCCGATCCCACTGATGTCGTCAGCAGCCGATCCCGCTGATGTCTGGTGGGGGGGGGGGGGGGGGGAGACAGTGGTCAGCACAGCAGGCGGCGGCGCAGGTGGCCAAGCCGGGACGAAATGAAGATTTGTCCGGCTCCACAGTCAGGTTACTAACCAGGGTGCGCAACACAAGGTCTCCATGCCGGTCGGTCTGTTCAGACGTGGGCTGCTGTTCTCTCAACACTTTCTTCCCGAGCCGATGCGTCCTTCTCCTTGCTCCTCTCACCACGCTCACAGCTGCCCACCAGTGAAAAATAATTTTTAAAGATTTTTTAATTTAAGTAATCTCTACATCCTATGCAGGGTGCCAACTCACCAGATGTAGTCTCATGCTCTTTGTACTGAGCCAGCCAGGCACCCCTAGAAAAAAGGTTTTTTAATATTTATTTTTTAGGGGGGGTGAGTCGGGGAAGGGGCAGAGGGAGAGAGAGAGAGAGAGAGAGAGAGAGAAAGAATCTTAAGCAGTCTCCATGCTCAGTACAGAGCACAATGTAAGGGCTGGAGCCCATGACCCTGGGGCCATGACCTTAGCCGAAATCAAGAGTCAGCTGCTCAACTGACTAAGCCAGCCAGGTGCCCCTAAATAAATATGTTTTAAAGCGACTGGAATCTTCCATCTTCAATCCAACCATTAAAGAGAGAGAGAGAGAAAGAGAGAGAGAGAAAGAGAGAGAGAGAGAGAGAAAAGAAAAGGAGGTATTTAACCATGGAACCAGTCTAGCCTCCAGGTAGGGGGCAGCGTTGCCATACGCACCCACTGAGTTTCACACACATTGGCTCACTAATCCTCACAGGACTAGCTGGGACTCTTCATTTTGGAGGGATTTTGAGTGACTTGCCCAATGTCACACAGCTAATGAGTAGCAATTATTAAGTCCCACCTTAAAAACTCGTGTTTGGTGGCGTTCTCTCAGTAATCCATGCTACTATGAGCCCTTTCTCAAGATGTCCCCTTTCTTTTCATGTTGCCTATCACGCTGTCTGCAAAACCTAACTCTTCTGAGTCATGCCCCAGGGACACATGTCTGTCCCTCCTGTCCCTCCAGCCTGAATATGGCTCCTGATGTCTTCCCATCTCTTGCATGCTCTGGTCTTTGGCTCCTTTGACACGTTCAAGGACAAACCCATGGTTTCCACACCTTGGTCCTGTGAGAACAGGTCTATAGTCCGGGTTTGTTGGTACCGCTACATTCAGAATGGCCCCCAAATGAGTTGTAGAAAATAACAGCCATGTTATTATGCTTGTGGGTTCTGTGAGTCAAGAATTTGGATAAGGCACAGGGGGAAGATTTGTCTTTACTCCACAGGTGTCTCGGGCCTCGGTGAGGAAGACTTGAACAGTTGGAGGCTGAAATGATCTGGCATCGAGGCTACCCTCAGTTGACACTGTTGACCAGAGTGGCATATTCGTGTCCACTCCATGTGGCTTGGGCTTCCTCACAGTGTGGCCTCAGGTTAGTCAGACTTCTCACATGCAGACTCAAGGGTCCAAAAGCAAATGTTCCAGGGAGCAAGATGCAGGCTACTTGGTATATCGTGACCTAGACTCAGACACAGTGTCACTCTTGGCATACTCCGTTATTTGAAACAGTCTCACGTTTGCCCAGGTTCACATGGAAGTGACATAGACTCCACATTTCACTAGAAGGACTATTAAAGAATTTGTGGACACATTTTAAAATCGACATGCAAATAACAACAACAAAAAACTTTGAAAAAAAATCATAATTTTTAACTCCTCAAAAAAGTTTCCAAAGCCTAGAACAGCAGTTTCTAACCTTGTCCACACAAAGAACTTGCCTACTGAAAGCGAAACAGAAATCCCTCAAAGAAAATATGCATTGTCTTTGTAAGAATAGTGCACGCTTATAGCAAACATTAATATAGCTAAACACAAAGAATTCAACATAGTATAATCCATGTAAAATATTTTTGGAATCTCACTGCCTAGAGATAACCACAGGTAACTTTTGAAGAATATCCTTTCAGATATGTCTCTATGCATATACACATGTAAACACGTGAATAATTTTATATAAATAGGATTATACTACTGAGCTCTTTTGAAATGTATTCTCTTCTTTCCACTCAATAATATTCTAATTTGTATGTTACAACAGAAAATGTTGATTTCTTATCCTGCAGCTATTGGCCTTTTCTTTCTTCCTAACAGAGTCTCTGTTTTAATTCAGGCTTCTACCCTTCTTTCAGTGGCAATTTGTTTCCGGGAAGGCAGACTCTATCTCCAGTCCCCAGGGTAAAAGATGATTGGGCTTAACTAAAATAGCAGTCCATTCCTCTGGCCAGTGACTGGAAAAATGATGGAATGTGACGTAATACTGGCAAAAGTGAGGCCGAGACTGATGGGGGAGTTGGGGGAGTGGGTTTCTTTGGTGATTAAAAAGAGATACTCTGGAATGGCCCTTCTACCATATATTGTCATTCGTATGCATGATGGCTAAAACTACAGCAGCTTCAGATGTGGTTTTGGCTTTGATGATACATTAATGGTCGTTTAATTTAAATGGGTTGAGTTGCACTTTTCCATTACTGATAGCCAAAAGTGTTCTGATGTATGTCTGCAATAAAATTCTACAAAATTACTTTGAATGGCTGCCTATTCTGTTGTATGGGTGTACCAGAACCACCTCTGTGAAATTCCCAATTGTTTGATATTGAGACTATTTTCTACATTTCTTTTCCTTCCTTCCTTCCCCCCCCCCTTTTTTTTTTTTTTTTTACCATGGTAAACAACACTGGTGAATATCAATACTTTGATTAATTCAATTTTCAGGGACCTTCCATCCTTTAACAATCAGCCTCTCACCTACATGATTGGTCTCACTGAGGCACAGGTTCTTAAATCTGTGCTGTCAAAGATGAAAGCTTGCAGCCTCCAGTGATCCCCATTTTTTCTTCCTCCAGTGAAATACACAGACTTTAGAACGAGACTGAAATGGTTAGAATCCCTGTGCCATTTAGCTGGACAACCACATGAGCTTCAGTTTCTATGCTCTGTAAAATGAGAATAGAAATACCAGCTTTCAGGGTTATTGTCAGGATTAAACGGGATGGTATATATTAAGCATCTAGTCTGGAGCCTGACTCATAAGTGCTGTAAGGGTCATTATTTTTACATTTTATTATCTACCCCTGGAGGAATGTGTGTGAAAGAACAGGAATAAGGGCCATTACTATTGAAATGTGGCAGTGAGGTGCTGTTTGCTTTCTTTACAGAAGGGCCGGGACTTTCCACCATTAATTTTTTTTTTTAATTTTTAAATCATTCTAGATTATCAGAAGAGTCTCAAAGATAGCATGGTGAGTTCCCATGTACCGTTCACCCAGCTTCCCCTAATGTTACCATCTTACATAACCATGTCACATGTATCAAAATTGACAAATGACTCTCAGTAATACCATTAACTAAACTACAGACTTTATTGGATTTAACTAGTTTTTCCACTAATGTGGTTTTTCTGTTCCAGGATGCCATCCAGGAAACCATGTTGCACTGGGTCCTGCTGGTCTTTAGTGGACTTGGAGCCACTCTCTTGGAGGGCTTGCGCTGAACACATTTCTGCTGGAAAAATATCCAGAGCTAGTGTTTATTGGGTGCTTATGGCTTGCCACCCTCACAACACTATGGGGTAGTATTCCTGTCCTCATTTTACAGACTCAGAGAAGTTGAGAGGCTCAATCAAGGTCACTCAGAGCCAGCGTTGGGATCAAACCAGGCAGCTTGGTTCATGTTTAGCTGCCTTTCCAGGGGATGTACTCCCCTGTTCCTTGCCACAGAGCCAGTCCTCCTGTGGGCAGAGCCAACTCTAGCCAAGACCTGGCCCTCTCTGCCCGCACCCCCTCACTGAGATGTCTCCTGGCCTCCTGTGCATAGGGCCCCTCCGTGCCCCTTTCTTGTACTCTTTCCCTAGCAGTACTGGCTCCAGAGAAGTTGCTGCTTGTCAATTCCGTCACTGAGCGCTGGGCCACAATGCAAAGGCGCCTCCTGGTGTTTGCATTTGAATAGGGACTGAGCCTGAAATCACACAATGAGGCCCGTGGTGAGAGTGGGGGTGAATTTGGTCAGAGAACCTCCCGGCAGCCCCTTCTAGGCCACCCCGAAGGCATGAAGGCAGCTCTCTTCTCCACTGATGCAGCAGGCTTAGATCTCCACTTGAAATATCACAGACAGTGCCTTCTCTCTCATTCTGCAGGGACTTCCCCTGCTTCTGGGAACAAGAAAGTGACACCCCTTTTAGCCAGGGCCCGGTGGGCAGTCTGGGATCTCCCTGGGGTCTCCCAGATTTCTCACCCAGGAGGGCTGTTCACTGAGAGGTCAGCAGGCAGCCAGCGCTACAGCCTGCTCTCTGAGCTTCAGCTCCATCACCACCGCCACCCTTTGTGGGCTTCTCATGACAGCTTCCACGTCACGGGCACCTACTGTGTGCCAGACATCACTTCACATTTCACATCACTGCAGGCCAGAGCTCCTCGTTCATCACTTTTTCAATAAGGAGCTGGAGGCTTTGCCTACCCAGCTGGGAAATGACAAGAGTGTGGGCTCAAACCTCCACCTGGCTAGTTCCACAGTCCACAATCCTTCCACTACATCGAATGCTTACGTGATGATTATTCTGGAAACGGGGTCACTGCCAAAACTAACCTCGGGTTCCTGGTGCTGGGAGGGCCCTGCACTGTCCCAGGCTAGGCGGTGTGTGGATCCTGGGCGCTGGAGGACCAGGCTGGTGACAAAGCCCCTTTCTAAGGCACCCACCTGAAGGAGGAAGAAGGGATCTTTGCCTGGCAGGCAGGAGGGCTGTGGCAAGGGCCTGCATCCTGTCAGGGAGCGGGCATTTCCTCATTCAGGTGACACAGCTTAATGAATGGGGATAGTGAACTGCGTCTCTGTTTATATGGCAAACTTGACCTAGCAGGAGTGTTACCGGGGCCTCGCAGTTTTAATCCTTTTGTTTACATTAAGAGGGTTCGGTGAAACCGACATTGTCTTAATGCTGGAACCACATTTCAGCTGTAGGTCTGCCCTCGGTCCTGATACAGAAGCCAGCTCTGGGAACTAATCATAACATTCAGAGCTGCAACATGGGGTGACTCATTTCAGAGTCACCGACAAGCCGTCTGCACCCCCTCTTGGTCATGAGTGGCTGTGGGTCGCTGGACCGGCTTTGGAAGTCTTCAGGAAGAGGACAGGTAAGAAGAGGCAACCCGTGCTGAGTCTGCACACTACGCAGCAAGCACTTCACATGTATTAACTTGGTTAATCCTCCCAACAACAGGGAGGTGGGCAGAATGATTATTGCCACTTTATAGAGGAAGAACTGAGGCACGCAGAGCCCGGATACTGTTTAAGGTCACACAGCCATTAAGGGGCAGAGCTTGGGAGTTGAACCCAGGCAGTCTGACTAGAGTTGGTGCATGAGGTCTGGAGGGCCAAAGACCAAAGGGTTCATGTTGGCTGTCAGCAGGTGATTTTCTTTAACTTTTTAATTTGCCTTTCTTAATTTTCTACAATAAATGTTTTGGGGGGAAAGGCAAAAACAATAGAAGGATTTCTCTAGAAAAAAATGAAGGTCGTTAGCTAGTGCGTATTGCACAGGGCTCTGTCCCGAGGGTGTTCGCAGAAAACCAGATTGGAGAGATCACCGTGGCTCCGGTGGACAGATGGCAGACAAATCATCGACAGAAAATGAGGGGTTTGCTTATATACTCATTCGGGTGTTGATTCAATCATTCATTCATTCCTCCAAAAAAGTATGGAGGCCCTGCTCTGTGTAGGCACTGTGCTAGATGCTGGGGAAACAACTATGCCCAAGATAAGGTCACTGCCCTCTGGGGGATCTTAGTCACAGAACGGGGGAGCCTGGGGACAGGTTGTGCTGTCAGTTAAGCACCAGGTAATGTGTCAAGGGGTATAAGAGTTCACAAGTCTGTCTCCTCCACCAGATTTTGTGCCCTTGAGGGCAGAGAGACTGGTACACATACCTGCCATATATTGCAACCGTTGATTCATTTATGCATTTTCACTTTACCAGATGGTGGTTGAACATACAGGGTATACGACAAACAAACAGCCCAAGTGGTCATTTCTCCAGGTTGAAGGAGGCAGAGAAGAGGGTGGTTGGAAAAAATCTCCATAAAGACTTGAGCAGAGGCTTAAGAGTTGAGAACGTTTTCAGCAGGTGCGGAAGGTAGGAGAAACTGCTTCCAGGTAGAAGGAATAGCATAGGAAAAATAACAGCTATGTGAAACCTGCCTAGAAATTTGGGGGTAGTTCCCTACGGCTGGAGCAGGGGGTGCGTGGATGGAGTGCAGAGTCAGGAAAGAATGGACCAGGAGAAGCCATCAGAGCCCAGATCCTGGTGGCCTTTGTCAGCCTTGGGACTGGCACTTAAATGTGGTTAAGCTACAAGGAGAGACAATCAAAGGATGGAGTGAGGCTGTATGTGTAGACAGGGCCTAAGGCATACGAAAACCTTCTCCTGCTCCTTCGTCTGTTTCATGAGCCCTTCCTTTCCCTTTGGTGAAGGAATAAAAGGGTAGGAAACTAACAACCTTCAGCACCTACTGTCTGCCAGGCCCTGTGGTGAGTGCTTTGCAAGCCTTTAATTCCTACTCTGGCACGTATCGGTAGTCCCCTTTTCCAGGTGAGGAAACGGAGGCTCAGGGCAGTTAAGTGGCAGAGGTGAGATTTGCAGTGAAGTGCATCTAGTTCCAAAAGTATTTCTCTTGACACTGGAGCCAGACAGAACAACTTAAAGGGGAATTAAGCTTTTGTCCTTGCAAAGCGTTTCGTGTACCTAGGCTCATTGGATTCTCACCATGACATTGAGTGGTAAATTGGGCAAGTATCATCATTCTCATTTTCAGGAGGAAAACTGAGTCACAGAGAGGTTCACTGACTACGTGACAGTGATTTGAGAGTTTCAGGATTAGAGACGTCCAAAGTACAAAACAGACACCCGTCTGAAAACCACACATGGAAACAAAAATAACCCCGAGATGGTTTCTCAGTGCAAAGGGGCAGTTGTGAACATGCCACAGGCTCACATGAGAAGCTTCGCGTGTGGAGGTTTGCAGCTGGAATAGCCGGAGGGGCCAGTCCAAGTGGCTGAGCTAATCCCTTCCTCTGCCTTCTGCCTGCTTCCTCTGTCACTTTCGGGGCCCCTCCTGAGGGGCCATCTGCAGATTCTCCACGGAATCCCTCATTTAGCTCTCGAGACCCAGCACAAGCCTGGGTGCAGAATGTTGGTGCAATTTTGACAAGATGCTCACAGAGGTTCAGTGACTAGTTTTAATTAGGCCATCTTTGTTTACGTTTGATGTTTATCAGCTAATTGGCATGGCAAGGTGTGAGTCACACAGCTTTCCCCTGGCATGGAATCAGTTTGTCAGAGAAAAAAACCAGGAGAACAAATGATCCCAATTATGAGAGAACCCACTGGGCTAATTATCATTCCACTAAGGACAGAACCTACCCCCTCCTGCTGCTGCTGCCGAGGCACCAAGTGCCCTGGGATCCCCTCATCCTTCCCCTAGTTCCAGAAATCCAGAAATCTGGGATCCAGACTCCTAACTGGCCACCCGGAGATTTATTTTCTTGAATTCAGAACCCAGCTGTCCCCTCAGCTCAGACACATCAGGGCAACATTCCCCCTTTAGTCCGAGATATTTCTCCCCTGCAGCCCAGTCCACGAATAACAATGACTTTTCTGTCTGTGTAGTACTTTTTCTGCGTGTGCTGGGCACTACTGGAAGCACTTCATAATTCTTTTTCCCAGCAATGTGGTCATGATTCTCTCCATTTTACAGATGAAGAGACTGAGGCAGGCAGAGATTAAATAACTTGTCCAAGGGCAAGCAACAGAACTGGGATTTGAGCGCATGTGAACTGTCACCATAGCACCTGCTCTTGACCATCAGTGATTCTTGAGGGGTCAGAGAGCCCCCAAATCAATCAATCAGAATTCTTCAGGCGGATTTCTGAGGCCAATTGACTTCTAGAATAATGTTGTCTAGACCTTTTTGCGATGATACAAGTGTTCTGTGCTATCCAACACAGCAGCCCGTAGCCACTAGCCACATGTAGTTATTGAGCAAGTGAAATGTGGCTAGTGGGACTGAGGAACTGAATTTTAAATCTTATTTAATTTTAGTTGAAAGAGCCACGTGTGGCTTGTGGCCACCAAGTCCGGACAGCACAATTCTAGCCGGTCAGCACTCATTTCTCCAATACAGCAGCTCCATGATCAACCCTGTCATTGTGCCCCCACCCCCACTCCCCTGCAGCTTCCCGGCCTCCCGGTGGGCTCTCTCAGTAAAGACAAGGATGCAGGTCTTTCCATTTTCTGCATTCTGTGCCCCTGATTTGTAAGCCCCCTCCCCCCCATCCCCAGAGGAGCTCGTGTGGAGGAATGCGGTTCTGCTGCCCTTGAGTTGAATGATGATCATGGACCTTTGGAATGTCCACAAAGCCCAGCACCCTCGGCCTCCCCGGTCTCCCTCCTTCACCGGGGTAACAGATGGCCCCAGCTTTCACCAGCCGGGCCTGAGCACATTGTCACTCCCAGCTGAAAGTGAAATATTCAGTGGCATTTAAATTAAATAGACTCTAATGCTTCAGTAATATTAATTACGTTTTCATTCATCCCTGGCCTAATAAATCAATGCGTAAAGAGGGGATGCTCGGGAGGCTGGCAGCCGAGTGGGGCCACTGAGCCTTTGTGTGAGCCCGCACACAATGCCCCCATTCTTACCGGGCTGCGCTTGCCCCTGCAAACATCTGTGCTCAGCCCCTCTTGAGGAGGAGCCAAAGTGGTAACATTTACACTCTGCTCGTCCAATTTGTCCCTACACCAGGGCCCGAGTCAACGGGAAATGTGAAGGCCACACTGAAAATAACAGGCAGGACTGGGATGTGTGTGTGTTTGGAGATGGGTGGTTTGCAAAATTGCTGGGGCAGAGGGCTAGGGGACTGGTGGAGAGAGGAAATGGTGTTGAGACTTCCCTGGGGGACTGTATTAGATCAGCTGTAACCATGGAGGAAGGAGGGCAGAAGGGAAGGAGGGAAGGAGGGAAGGAAGGAAGGAGAGAGAGAGAGAGGGAGGGAAGGAAGGAAGAAAGGATGAGAGGGAGGGGAAAATAATAACAGCTGCTACGGAATGAGGGCTTACTCTGTACCAGGAACTGTGCTAAGCACTTTTGTGCACATTCTCTAATGTATTCCTCACAAGGACGTGAAGTAGCTACTATTATTGGCCCATTTTACAGATGAGGAATTCATTTGTGGTTCCAAGAGATTAAGCAACTTGCTGTGGTGCCAGCCCACGTCTTTCTGACTGCAAAGCCCACAGTCTTCACCTCTAAGATCTACTTCTACCGGAAGACAATACAGAAGAAGGGAAGGAGTCTCTAAGGGTGTGGTTTAAGTGGGGGACAAGGGGCCAACTTTTGAGAAGTTTGCAACATCCCCTTCATTTCTGAGGATTTTGCCTTTGGGGAGGTCTGTCCCTGAGCAGTGCCTCCACCCCACTCTGGGGCTATACATATGTAAAAGAAGCCAATAAAACAGTCCAGAGAGAGCCGGCCCTCCTAAATCTTCAGGGGACAAAACCTCCCACTTGTGATGCTTCAAAGCTGCCCAGAGCTACCAGTCTACCCCCAGAAGTCCTGACTCAATGCCCCTGATTGGAAAATAAATAGCCTTGCACATAAAAACCGCAGGCCAATTGTGAGCCCAGGAATGGGAAAGTGCTTTGCTCAGACCACTGGGGCCAACCTCAGAGCCCGACTTTACCCAGGCGGCCTCTCCTCAAGGAGATGGAGAGCCAGGGAGACAAGCCTGGGTCAAAATGGGAATTTAAAAATGGCTCCTTAGAAAGATTTTGTTTTAAAAATTAGGATAATTGACACATAACATTATATTCGTTTTAGGTTTACAGCATAATGATTTAATATATGTGTATATGGTAAAATGATAGAATTTTTAAAAGCCAGATTGAAAAAATAATACATGTTAAATTCTACAAAAATTGCGTATTTCTTGTAGAAAAATCAGAAAATACATATAAACAGAAGGAGTGGAAAACATCAGCTGAGTTTTTGAGCCCAAAGCTCACATTTGGTGCTTTTCATTCTAGAGAGCTTTCTCTACCAATACTGAGCAAAAATTGGACCGTAAGATGCAAACCACATTGTAACTTGCTTTTTTCCCTTCCATCAATATGGCACAAAACTTTTCTATGGCACGACATACATGGGTCCACTATTGTATTTTGAATGACTAGTTTTGCAACGTATGGATGAAACGCAGTTTATTTAATCAATCCTCAAATGTGGAATGTTTGGGGTTTTTTTTCTATTTTTTTCCCTTTCACAAACAATGCTATAATGAATTTCCTTGAGGCTAAGTTGGGTGCACAGACATTCCCAGGAAGTATCTTAGAATAAGTTGCTCAAATAGAAATTACTAAGTCAAAGTAGATATACATGCATACATTGAGGGCAGAAATCCTGAGTGTCTAAACAAATGGTTTGTAGATCAAGTCCCAACCCCAGACCCAATTTCTACCCAGTGTAAATATTCTCACCCTCCATCATTTAAGCCTGATACTTTAAGGCAGGTTTGACTGTGCAAATCCAAGCTTTGGACCCTTCTGGTCATCTCGGTGATGATGGCTCAGCCCCTGCAGCTCAGGAAGCAGCTGAGCAGAGTGCCCCAGACTAGGGTCCTTGGAGTCAACTAGATTCAGCACCGGTTTCACTTCCAACTGGCTGTGTGCCTTAAGGGGAATCACCCAACCACTCTGAATTTCAGGTTCCTCATCTTCAAATTAGTGGGCGGTGCTTTTATCGATCTTATTTCTGTGAAGCGTAAACATATATAAAACACGTAGTACAGTGCCTGATACAGTAAGTGTTCATCAGACATCTGTAACTATACTGTTATCATATTGACGTATTAATGTGCTATTCAACCAACATCTTAGTTATTCAAGTTCTTGGATTTTTCTTGGAGGCAGCCAGACAGACCATGAATTGCACCCTATTTAAATCTGCCTGCATTACCTAGAAGGTGACTTAGTTCAGTCTAATATCAGTTGAGGCCTTGCCATAAGCTGAACACCGTATTATACTCTCTGGAGGGAAAACTGTTGAATGTGCTTCTGGGAGCTCATCGGCTAGTGGGAAGGCCAGAAGCATACATCAGTAACTCAGATCTAAGGC
Source organism: Neofelis nebulosa (assembly GCF_028018385.1). NCBI lineage: Eukaryota > Metazoa > Chordata > Mammalia > Carnivora > Felidae > Neofelis > Neofelis nebulosa. The sequence continues at coordinate 86,190,880 of NC_080791.1, forward strand.
AGGATGTTGCCAATGACATAATGAGAGGTGCAAATAATGTGTGTGGATGAGGCATCTCAAGGGGCATCTTATAAGAGGAGGGATTGGAGGTGGAGCTCGAAATCACACACTTACTAAGATGGGATCAGACTTTAGGTCTGTATGATTAAACAATTCATGTTTATTTGCTCAATGCTAGTAAGCAAAGAAAGGTCAAAGCTACTCTAAAGTAGACTAAGGCTGCCCAATAGAATTTGCTACAGTGACAGAAATGTTCTGTATCTGACCTGTGCAATATGGTGGCCACTAGCCACATGTGGCTACTGAGCACTTGAAACGTGGCCAGGGTGGGTGAGGGACTGAATCTTAAATTTTATTTAAATGTGCCTAGTGGCTACACTGTCCTGGTGGTTGGACAGCGTAGGTCTACATTGAGGGAACTGATTTAAAGAGAAGGGGTAGTGTTGAAGATCAAAGTTATCAATGACTAGGAAAGAGAGGTTTTTAGAAAATAAAAGTGAAAAGGAAAGCAGATCCTAATTCGAGAGGAACTGCTAATAGTAATTTAAAAATAGTTTTCATGGAGACCCAATATTTTTCTCCCCCTGGAGGAATGCATCCATTTGGTTGATGTGCTCCGACCATGTCATCTTTGTGGCTCTTTGTCAAACAGCTTGGGGCCAAGCCAAAGCCCATGGGGAGGGCTCCCTTTGGCAAATGCATCCCCCCTTCTTCTCTGTTTTGTATTTGGCATTAAACCGAGTAACTGTCTCATGCTGAAACCACCACACGTATCTAATTCCCATTTTGTTCTCTGTCAGACTCAGGCAGAGAGCTGATAGAATAGCTGACACTTTCAGGTCAGAGAAAACTTCCTATCTGTAGTTCTTAATGGCTGGAGCTGTGCAAAGACACACCAGGCAAACTCAGGGGGAGGTGAGTCTCCCATCAGGAGAAGAGTTCAAGCATGGGCTGAACAATCAGGGGTACATTATATCCAGGTTGTGAATGTCAGATGAAAGCGAAGAGGTAGTTGGAATAAAAGGCCCTTTATGTTATTTCTAACCCCCAAAGTCACACTCTTTGTAAAGGAGACACTGTAGGGCTGTAAAAATCCTCATCTATCCATATACCATAATCAAGATAGACTGGGACCTCACTGAGGTCAGAGTTGTGCCCCTCTATTATTGGGCCAGGCATGGTACGTGGCACATGGAAATTCAATAAATCGTGATTATTGCTGCTGAGAGATTATTCAGATGTTGATGTCTTGACCTAAGTATAAAATGTCAATCTTCACTTGATAAGAGTAAATGCACTAATGCAAATTCAGTGCAAATTTGGGTTAATGTCTAAGGACCAAACAACCATCCTATGTAACTGTATTAAGTACCCTATGTATGCCTCACCCTGTTAGGTAAAAGAGAGGGAGAGGACTCACAGGTTCAGTGTCTACTCTGGGCTGGTACCATGGTAGGTGCACACACTTTATAGTATAATATCTACAAGCTTGGAACAGGGATTAATATCCCAATTTTATAGATAAAGAAGCTAAGGCTTGACAAGGAAGTAAGCCAAAATCACATAGATAGTAAGTGGCTGAGGCAACAGTCAACAGCCTTTAGTCCTAGCCCTATACTGGTTAATAGGGCAGGTGGATTAAAATTTATATAGGTAGGTTCACTGTTGGTAAGGACAGGAGTGTTATGGACATCTCAACACTGGTGAAGTAGAGAAATGTCTTCTCCCTCTTTGTCAGAGAAATCGTCATGTCCTAGTGGGTCATGATGATTTAGGACCATTGTAGGTCACCTCACCTTCTCAGCTCGCCCCCTCTCGCTCTAATTTTTAAAAGTTCATGGCTGACAATGGAAGCTCATAAGATTCGGGTCTTTAAACTTCTAAAGAATTCCTTCAAATGCATGATGCTTTTTTTTTTCCAGTTCCCTTCCATCGACCAATTTGCAAAGCCCACTTAAGATGTATGAACGAACACTCTGTTGCAAGGGGCAAGAACCCAATACAAAGTAGTTTAGTTATAAAAGTGGCTCATGATCTTGAAACGACAAGACTCCGGACATGACTGATGCAGGTGCTGACACGATGGTATTAGAAATGTGTCTCAGGTACCTTTTGGCTCTTCTTTCTTCTGCTTTGGCTCCATTATCAGAAATAGACACCAGATCTATGTCTTACTTGCTTAGTGTCTTCAGCAGAGACAGTGCAACTAGCCCCCCCCCCCCCCCCCCCCCCCGTAGTTCTGGCATTGAAAGAAATGTAGTGCAATAAATGATGTGGGAACTGCGAGCTGCCTCAAACTACAGTTCTGTGCTGGGTCTGACAGATGTCAAGTAGTGATGTGTTTCCCTTGAAATTTGAAAATATCCCGAGGCAACCCTGAGGGGGTCCCTCTGGCACCCCAAGGAGCCTCGTTGCTCAGTTTGGGATAGAAGGCTGTTGGGTTGCCCTCTTCCCTTGCCTGACCTGCTGCTTTTCTCCTTTTCCTAATTCCTGGTTTCATCTCTTCCTGCTACAGGGTAATGTTTTGAATCCCATTCTTGGTATGTGTTAATGTATCACTTTAATCGGGTTACTTATTCTTCCTAACCCTCAGCCATCTCTTTGATAAAGGGTGACTACAGTATCCATCTTGTAGGGCTGTCCTCAGAACTAAAGAAGATTGTATATTGAATGTGCTGAGCACACTGCCTGCAAGATCATCCATACTCAGAGCTGTAGCTATCGTTTCTCTTACTATTACTGTTATCAGTATTAATACATGGGACAGAGACATCATCCTTTGGCTCATCTGTGAATGACAGAAATCTCAAAATAAGTGGCTTAAGTGAAATAGAATTGTATTTCTCTTTCATGCAAAAGTCCAGGAAGATACTCCTGGGTTGGTATGATGCTACCTGTTGCCAGGGATGTGGACTCTTCTACCTTATTTATCTCCATAGCTCCATTTCCAAGGCACCCTCATGTCCCAACAGGGCTGCTCTAGCTTCAGCCAACATGTCTCACTCTAGCCAGAAGAAGGAAAGGGGAGGAGAGATTCATGCTCTCTTTCTTCCCGGAAATCGCATACCCCGGTCCTGCACCAATCGTAATGCCCAGAACTCCAATCACACACTTAGCTGCAAGGAACATGGAGCAATATAATGTTATTCTGGGTGGCCACGGTGCCCAACTAATACAAGTTTTATTCCTATGGTGAAGGGTAAGCTCTGCCCACAGCAGGGCAGCGAGAAACAACCATGGAATCTGGGTTCACTGTGGATGATGCAACTCCGAGAAAACCTTGCTTCTGCTTCAGGGGAAATACTGGGCAATATTTGCCACCTGAGGAACGTAAGACTGACTCCAGAATTTTTTAGAAAGCTGGACATTAAAACTCAAGTCTGAAGCTCTTTTTCCTGAGCCAAAGAGTGTAGTTCAGTCTTTCCCTTCCTGCTGTCAGTCTGGGCTGAGGAGAGGCAGAGCACTGGCCCCAGGCAAACTTGGTTTGAGTCCAAATTCCAGAACTCTTGGGGCTGACTGGCAGCCACTCTGTCTGAGCAACCTGGGGGATCCTGAGAAAAGAATGAACATCCGAATCCCAGAACAAAATCAGCAGTGATGATGCTTCTGCCGCCCGGGTCTGGCTGGGAGGCCGCACGGTGGGGAGGATGAGGTCATGGTGACAAATGAGAGAAGGGGGAGAGCTCTAGAATGCAGCAAATGTGCCCACGAGTGAGTGAGAGCCGGGAGCCCAGAGCACAGCCAGCATCCAGCCCTCCTTCTGCCATCACTCTCTGTGCTTTTGGACTTGAGTCTATCCAGCCAGAAGACAGAGGCACATCTGCCGTCCTCTCTGCTGTGTAAGGTTGCTGTCAGCAGGAGCGAGGTTTAGGAATGTCCAGAAAGTGAATGGAGTTCCCAAAGAAAAGGAGGTCTGGTTGCCAGGGGTTAGGGGGAGGGAAGGATAAAAAGGCAGAGCACAGAAGACTTTTAGGGCAGTGAAAATATTCTGTAGGACACTGTGATGGTCGATACAGGTCAGTATACATTCGTCCAAAACCCAGAGAATGTACTATACCAGGAGCGAACCCTAACCCCTACCCTAACCTCAACTATGAACTCTGGGTGATGATAATGTGTCAGTTTGGTTCACTGATTGTAACAAATGTACCTCACTCGTGGGAGATGCTGATGGGAGGAGAGGCTGCCAGAGCTGTGTTGGGGTGGGGGGAGAGCCTTTTTCTTTAAAGAAAGATAGTGAAAGAAGTTGACCTTGGGAGTCATATTGCCAATTTGGGGCTGAGTAAGGAGTTACTGAGCAGCTATTGAGAAGAGATCAACCATGTGTACTCCTCATCTGGTCCAAAAGCCAGTGATAGGGCTATAAAGACAAGTAATCAGGTACCAGGTAAGTAGTAATTATTTATCAAGGCAAATGTAGTAAAAGACATTAAGGAGATCCCAAACATCCATGTAATATAAAATTGCCCACATCTTGGTGTGGAGTGGTCCATTTGATGGGGATGGTAGTTTAATCTGGAACTTGGACACAGGAAGTAGATGAAAACATGGCTGTCACATTATCTGAGTTTTATTGGTGTGCCTTTAGTCTTTCCATGATCATTGCCTTTAACTTCTGTATTTAGGAGATGCAGTTATTAGTTTTTTTAATTTTTCTAACATTTATTTATTTTTGAGAGACAGAGCACAAGCGGAGGAGGAACAGAGAGAGAGGGAGACACAGAATCCAAGGCAGGCTCCAGGCTCAGGGCTGTCAGCACAGAGCCTGACGTGGGGCTCAAACTCATGGACCGCAAGATCATGACCTGAGCCAAAGTTCGACGCCTAACCGACTGAGCCATCCAGGCGCCCCTGCAGCTATTTTTTGATGATTCCCAAGCTCTCTTTTTCAACAGTCAGGTTTTCCTGCCCTTTGAAAAAAACCAAGATTATCCACTGCCCTGAAGAAAACACAAGAAGGAGACCATGCCTAGTGCTGCTGTGAAGAGTCTGAGCAGCGCTGTCCAAGTGAACTGTGTGAGATGATGCAATGTTCTTTTTTTCTTTTTTTAATTTTTTAATGTTTATTTATTCGTGAGATAGACAGAGCATGAGTGGGGGAGGGGAAGAGAGAGAGAGAAGGAGACACAGAATTGGAAGCAGGCTCCAGGCTTCGAGCTGTCAGCACACAGCCCGACGTTGGACTCGAACTCATGGACCATGAGATCATGACCTGAGCCAAAGTCGGATGCTTAACTGACTGAGCCACCTAGAGGATGGAAATGTTCCAACTGCACTGTCCAATATGTTAGCCACCATTGGGCACTTGAGATGTGACTAATGTAACTGAGGAACTGAGTTTTTTAATTTTTATTTTAACAAATTTAAACTACGATTTTAAATAGCCACATGTGGCTGGTAGCCACTATATTGAACAGCACAGGTCTAGGGTTGTATCCCTCAGTGGTTCTTTTTCTACTGACCTCAGGTCTCTCAGAAGTTTGTTTTGTATATATGTGCACATGTGTATGTATATGTACATCTCTGCATGTGTGTGGGGGGGGGGGGAGGAAGTGACACATGCATTAATGAATGTAAGGGAATGCCACAGAACTTCCTGTGGATCCAGTTAAGACCCTCAACCCACAAATATGTCAGACTCAAAATGTTGGAGCCTCTTATTACATGAGGAAACTCTTTTACCTTAAAAAGGCAGAGGACAGAATGGAATCCAGGAAATAAGGCAGGCATTATATAGAATTTCTTTGCTGTACATCTTATATCCATTTTTGTTTTTTAAAAAGGCCAATGCATTTATAATCATATTATGTATAATGGGTCAGGGGATCAGACTGAAGTCTAAGGTTGGCCCTGGCTTTGCCACCAAGTTACTGTGTGAGTCTGGCATGTGACATCCCTCTTTGGGTCTCAGTTTCCCTACAGTTGCAACAGGGATTGAATAAGATGGTTTATAACAATGGTTCATCTCTTTGATATTATCCTAGGCCTAGGCAGAATATACACATTTTTTTTCAATATATGAAGTTTATTGTCAAATTGGTTTCCATACAACACACAGTGCTCATCCCAAAAGGTGCCCTCCTCAATACCCATCACCCACCCTCCCCTCCCTCCCACCCCCCATCAACCCTCAGTTTGTTCTCAGTTTTTAACAGTCTCTTATGCTTTGGCTCTCTCCCACTCTAACCTCTTTTTTTTTTTTTTCCCTTCCCCTCCCCCATGGGTTTCTGTTACGTTTCTCAGGATCCACATAAGAGTGAAACCATATGGTATCTGTCTTTCTCTGTATGGCTTATTTCACTTAGCATCACACTCTCCAGTTCCATCCACGTTGCTACAAAGGGCCATATTTCATTCTTTCTCATTGCCACGTAGTACTCCATTGTGTATATAAACCACAATTTCTTTATCCATTCATCAGTTGATGGACATTTAGGCTCTTTCCATAATTTGGCTATTGTTGAGAGTGCTGCTATAAACATTGGGGTAGAATATACACATTTTTGATCAAAAAACAGAAAGGTGGAAAAGCTTTCTTCAGACTGGTCTAAATCTATAGCAGATTAGGTCAAAGTTTGTACTACTTTCCGCAGTCAGCTGCAAAGAAAAAAGGGGCACCATGGTTCAATCAGCTTGGGGTACACTGGGTTGAAGTTAGGTAGGCTTCTTGACTTCAGAACTTCTCAGAACCTTTAATTTGTTCATGGGCATTATGACCCTCCAGCTGGAAGATCGAGTTGCTGCCTTTCCCAAACTTTGTTGACTCCAAAATGTATTTGTTTGAGGGCATCTTGCAGGAAGGACTAAGTGTGGAACACACTTGGGGAAATGCTGATCTGGAGGCAGTATGAGTAGATTTTTGGGACCCAGCTATCTCCCGAACTTTGACCTCTCCCTGCCTCTCCTGCTGAATGTGCAAGGAGGGGGTTCTGCACTCAGCAGAGGGTCGAATCCTGCTTTCCTTTGCACAGGTGCAGCTCCCCATGGCCCCAGCCCTCTAGCCTCCCCTTGCAGGCTATTTTGTTCTGGGGCTATCGTGATTTGCAAATTCTTCCTCTAGCTCAAGTGCAAGGACCCGGAACATGCTCCCGCTGGAGGGACAATGTTGACTGAGACCCCCAGCAGTATTGTGACCTCTGTGGGAGCTGGCAGCACCTCGCAGAGGGCAGAGTTTGGCTCTGCAGTTGTACAGTCGGTTGTAAATTCTGCTGAGCTCTATGGATCCATCTGGATGAAAAGGTCTGTATAAATGCAAGATCATTATCATTATCAGCTGTCCCAGTTGGAGCCCAGCGATTCACAAGCCTACAATCAATGGGGCTTTTCCAACAATCCCAATCTACCCAGCTTGAAAAAGGTGTAATTACATGGAGCTGCAAGTCCTCTGGAGAGACAGAGGGCATGTCTGTTCCCACGTCTGTCCCCAGAGTGATGGAGAAAGGAAACTCCCAAGCACCTCATTAGGCACATGGACAGAGGTCCCGCTAGGTTCTTCCAAGGCCGGGAAGAAAAGACATCCCGGGTCAACCCAGAACTTTGTCCTAGTTAGACATGAGGGGGTAGCATCACTTCTGCCTCTCTGCAGCCCAGGCGCTCTCAGAGTCACTATGGAGACTCCTCGGGTCCCCTCCTATTTTTTCCTTTTCCTGATTTCATCTGGGATCAGAAAAAACTTGGATGCAGAAAATCTTCGTTTCTGAAACTGCCCACCCACAGCACGCGGAGACCAGGAGAGGCTTCCTACCTGGCAACTCTGAGCCAGAGAATGTAAGCCTTAGCTCATTCTTCTAGTTATGTGACTTTGCATAACTTCCTTAACCTCTCTCAGCCACCTTGCCTATTAGAATAGAAGGATCTTTTATTCTAATTCTGAGACTTTTGGTGCTATAGGAGGGAGAAGTAAAGAGACACACTTAATTTTTAAAACAAATCCTTCTGTTTCTAATATCCAAAACAGAAGACTGGAAATGATTAAGGTGACTTGAAGGCCTGCTCAGAGTCACAGAGCCTTATTAAGAGTCAGGGTCTTAGGAAGTTCATCAACTTTTCTGCTCCGTACTTGTCTGACTGCAGCCTCCCATCAGCCTCCTGGGCCTCTGTCCTCACAAAAGTAGGAGGGGTTAATGAGCATGTGGCCCCCCCAGGGCCTTGCCCTGAAGTTCTGGTGCCTGGATCTCTAATGAGTCAAGAGCCTTTTCCCTGTCTCCTTATAGGCTTTACACACAATGGCTGAGTCATGTCCCCTCCCATGCCTCCCTCCCCCCCATTCTCCTGAGAAAATTACCGGGGAGCGGCTGAGAAGAGAGATGTGGCTAGAAAGGAAACTAAAGGGGGTGGGGATGGAGAGTGCTTCCCTTGTCAGCTCTAGAGACACAAAGTTCAGGCCACTTTCACTCCCTCCAAACAGTCAATTCTGTCCTCAGGCTGGGGAGTGTCCCAGGACAATGACTCCTTCACTCCGGTTCATTTTTAACTTTTAAAAATGGCCTCTGTGACCCCGCAGGGTGAGAGTTTGGCCTTTTGGTGTGAAGGAAGTGGTCATTCTGAAGATATGCTTGACACACACACAAAATTCTCCTCTGTGACCTTGGGCCACATCTCTGATAAATAGACTGGCCGGGTGAGGCGTCCAGCCCACTGACCTCCCAGGTGGCCAGAGTTCTCAGTGGGACCGTGGCTGACTGGATATTTCAGAGCAGCAAGGGACACCCTTTGCTGTGTCTGGGTGAATAGAATCCAGGCAAGCTTCTAGAGCACCTCAGCCCCAGATCTGGTATCATCTGCAGTGCTGTGGCAAAAATACCCACCAACCCATCCTGGGCAGATGCGAATGTTCTCCAAAGCAGGTCTCAATTTGGGATAGTGAGAAGTAGTGTTTCTGCTGAAGACTAAGGGCTCTGTCCAACCAGCTTACTTGCCCAGGTCCAGTCTTCAGGACTCTGTTTTCCAGCTTCCCATAGTAAGAGAACATGTCTTGATGGGCCTGGTTCATCTATCAGTACACATAGCCATGTTTATGAAGTCTTAATATTTAATGCGTTGTGAGTCTAATAATAAAACAAAATTAAGACTCTACCTCCTGCAGTTCTTAAAAATGAGCTTGATTTATCCCATTCATTAGGCAAAGACATAAATGTCTTTGTCTGGGACCGGGATGTCAGATCTTTAACCTAAGTAGCATTTTGAGTATGGAAGGAGAATGTAAATAATGCTCAAGGCTGTCCTAAAAAAATCACGAAGAAATAACTAGGTTGCCCAGATCTACTAGTGCGTATTTTACAAGCTGTGCGTAGCAAATACAATCCTCATTAGCACTGCTTTTATTTGGCAGTAAACCTTCCCCTGATTCCATTTGTAAACTCGGTACTCAGAATATGAAGGATCTCATTAGCTAATGTCAACTGGTTTAGGAGAGCCTTCCCAAGGTGCCGATTTTTATTCATATCCCAGAGTAAGGGGAGTGCAAATAAGATAAGGAACACAGGGGAAGGGAAGTAATGTTTGTAAAGGCACGGGATGAGGTGCTCATATGTTCTTCCACATAAGCCTCAGGACCAGTCCCGGAAGCAGATTTTATTATCCTGGGTTTACAGATGAGGAAACAGGTTTTGAGGCATTAAACCAGTATCCAAGGTTCCATAACCTCAGAACTAGGATTAATGCCAGGACCTCATTGTCTGTTGTTCTGACGATACCACATGCTTTCTCTTTGCCCTGTTGTCTGTTCCTGGGGCTATTTACTCCTAACCATGTGACCTAGGCTAGTGTTATGCTCATTTCTCCAAGCCTCAAAATTCTGACGCAGTAAACGGAAATAACCATATTTGTCTCACTGCCCTCCCTGGTTGCATGTGGACTAAATGAGATAATATATGAGAAGGGGAAAGGGAGAGTCTTTCTCTGCCTTCTCTTTAAGGTTTCAAGACAGTCTCCTGTTTGTTTGCTTCAGGAGAGGAGAATGGCTGTGGGTGCACAAAGGATACTTATAAACGAGGTGTGATTCTCGAGTAATAAACCAGCTTCTTATACTCCATGCCAGCACATCTCAAGACATAGGAGTTTTAAAAAGCCCAAACCTTAAGATGAAATTCTGTCCCATGGAGACCCTGCAGAGAAGAAAATAATAGATATGAACCACCCTTCCTCAAGCTTCCTCAACCTGATGCACAAAACAGCGTGGCTGGAGGGAGGCTGGAGGTGTGTGATGAGGGGTGGAGGGTGATGTGGTGTACATGAGTTTTTCCACCAGGTCAGCTCATGGTCTCTGTGACGGTGGGGCAGAATTATTAGAACAGAAACACCCCTGAGCTATAGCAGCTTAGCGCAATGTTCAGTTGTGACATATACAATGTTTCATGGAATCCATATTTCTGTCCAATATGGGAAATTTTCAGATTGAACCTCAATCAGCTATTCAGGAAAAGGGAGATAACATGGGACAGAACCACAGTGCCACATAGCACAGAGGTGGCGGCCACAGTGTGCGGTATGCAGATGGGAAGGAAGCAGAAAGCCACACGACCAAGCACATTTCCAGAGAAGCTGTCAGCGAGAGGAGTAAGGGAAGAGCAGTGGGTATTTTACAGGGTATATCCAAGAGAGAGGATCTCCTTAGCATTACTTTTAGCAAAGCCCATATAATTTCTTAAGATTCTTCTTATTTTGAGAAAATTTCAAGTCTGCATAAAAGTTGCAAAAATGTCCCATTTCCTTTGCTTTTGCCATAACCACTGCCATTGTCTGCCTTGCTCATATTTCCATTTTAAACTAGACCAGAGCAAGCCTAATTTAGACTATCCCACTCAGCCCCATAATCCTTCCTCTTTCTGGTAGGATTTGGTGTTAGTTTCTCTCTGAGGCCCATGATCCATTAAGTCCTTGTCCAATCATGAATGGTTATTGATTGTATACTATATGCCAGGTATGATGCTATGAGCTAGAAAAATTACCAATAGCTAACATGCATTGAATGCTTACTATGTGTTAGGTTTGGAGAAAAGTGCCTTTTTACCCATCATCTCATTGAATCCCTGTAACAACCTAGGGAGGTAGGTTGTGTTATTATCTCTGTGTTACAATTAGGGAAGCTGTGGCTAAGATCTAAGTAAGCTAGGAGGATCTAAATACGCTGATTCAGGACATGAACCCAGACTCTTTAGCCCATCTTCTTACTTATTGGACTTCTTTAGCACTATGGCTGGTCTCTGGGCTCCTATGTTGTTCTCTGTCTAATCATTTATGCTAACTGAAGTCAGTATATGTATCCTATGGTGATCTCTTGGCTCTTATTACTCCTTAAAGTATAGCTTCTCCCACCCCATGGGCTTCTGTGTGCAGGAATGAATTTTTATTTTGGTTCCCACTATCCTGTTTTGTTCTTGCCATCCAAATTCTCAGGAATTGGGCCCTTTCTCTCAGCCCCAGTATATGACAGGCTAGCCCTGGAGAGACTCCCTGGTCAACAGTTGGCTGCCATCTAACCCAGATTACTATAATCCTGGATTCACCATTAATGAGTGCTTGAGGACTGGCAGGTCCCCTTGGAAGCCACCAGGTTGATATTTGGCTAATTTTCATGAGCTGCCCATGCTTTTTCTCCATGAAAAGGTTTCTCCAGAAAAAGTTTCTTGGGGAAAGTGGCACATGGATTTTGAAAGCTGTTAATCTAAAAGTCATGGGGAAAAAGTAACTCATGAGTGGAGAGAGAAATTAAACAAGACTGCTTCCAGGAACATAACCCAGTATGGATTCAGTCACACAATGATGCTTTGTATCCATCATTTTGGTGGCATCTCTCTTTCTTGAAGAAGTTGGCTTTGTACCACAGCCCACGGAAGAGGCCAAATTTATTAGACACATACAGACAGTAGAAGACTGACCTTTAGCACAAGGAGCTGATAAACACATCACCCCTTTATTAGAGGCCGAGGAAAAGTTGGTAACTAAGAAGTCACCAAAAAAGGTCAATGCTTCTAAGATTTTGTTTTGTTCTGTTTTACTCTCTCTCTCTGGTCAAACAAGGACAACTGTTATCTAAGTGCCTGAGAGGCAGCAAGCAGGATGGAAAGACCATGATCCAGAGAGCACTAGGAAAATCAGTAGTTCATTCTCTAGGAAAAACGGAATGTGTTCCAAGTCAGGGATCTGAGGGTTTGCAGCTTTGAAAATAGCCAAAGGTGGCAAAGAAGAATCCATTGTTCACATTGGCAGGCCATGGCAGACTGATGAACTTGCTAGAGTTTTCAAGGAAAACAAACAGTAACCCTCTGCGTCATTCTCATCAAGTTGGGGATACTTGCTGGTCACCTCAGATAAGGTGCACTGATCTTTAAGATCAGCACAAGTAACCTATGAGCAACCTAATTTTTAGTGTGTGGGAATGTGGACCTATTGGACTGAAAGTGAGCTGGGAGATTGTCAGTCAGTTTGCTATAATTTCAAAATTCCTGGCTTTGCCAGCTGCCTTGAGGTGGGAGTAGAACCCAAGAAAAGTAGCTGGATGCAGGGTTTGCTAAGTACACAGAGATGACCCTTACAGAGATATCTCCTCCATTCCTTATTTCTTATGGGACCCTACACTTGATGAGATCTCAGTATTTCTTTGGAGGGAGTAGAGGTCAAAGTGGGGTGCAGTGGGATTTATTATACCTTTCCTTTCCATCTCTATCAACTAGCATCAGCTTCTGTTGGAGGGAAGAAGCTTTTTGTTTTCCCTGCCTCTTTTGTCTTATGTTGCAAGTTTTAAAATTTGTCCAATTTCTTGGGAAAATGTTTCAATCTGTTCTTTTTTCTAAATTGTTTAATCTGTTCTTAAGATCCTGAATTTCCACCTTTTTCCCACCAGACTTTGTTTGAAAGCTAAGAATAGCAAGCAGGGTTCTTAAAGCAAATTTAGGAATAGCAGAACAAACTTCTTGATTCTCAAGGGGACTACGGGCAGCTTGATGCAAATAAATGATAAATTGATCATTGATATCCTAGGAACCCTTCAGCCCAAGACATGTCTTAATAGTTTTCTCTGACCTCCTAGGTCCTTTATTTTGACCCACTGAAGAATTAATAGCTACTCCATCCTTCATCCCAGTGTTTCTCTATCTCTGCCTCTCTGTCTCTGTCTCTCTCTCTCTCTCTCTCTCTCTGTGTGTGTGTGTGTGTGTGTGTGTGTGTGTAGATAGAATTTATTACACTGCATTGCAATCAGTTGTGACCTCCTTAAGAAGAAAGACTACACCTTTTTTCATTTTTGTGTGCTTGGGACGCAATAGGTATTCAGAAATTGTTAGTGACTTGAATTACATTTGCATGCACCTGCCAAAAGCAAAATTCTTTAGAAGGGAATATGTGAAATATAAACTTTCATGAAGATGCTGTATTGATTGATCGATTGATTGATTGTCAAGATTTCTCATTAATCACCTCATCTTGCTCTCTATCAGACCACCCTACTTTCCCCTGGGAGTTTCAGCAAACCTCTCTGATTCTTGTCAAAGATGAATTCCCTTCTATGACATTCTTAGAAATATAGTAGAATAATTTAAACACTTTTAAAACGAAACAAACTCCTCCAACATGTCTGACATATCTGTTATTATTACCACCTTCAAAATATACAAATGACATGACATAGACCAGAGATGTTTTTTTTAAAGTAGAATTCAATTAATTGAAGTAATCCTTTGGAGAGGTGGTTTTTCCCTTATCGGGGTGTTTCCCCTTGTATTTTTTCAGAAGATTATTATTTGATCATGAGGAGAACAAATTTTTGACCTCAGACTTAATCTGGACTTTGGACTCTTCCCCGTGTTTTTTTCTTTAGCATATGTTGGTGTTAGGGAATTGATCTCGCTTGTACCTTGTTTGAGGCCCTAGGAGTCCATATATAGGGAAGTTGTGTCCACCTTGCAAGAAGAGAGACATCTCATGTAGGGATTAAGAGTATGGAACAGATTAAGGAGGTTTATCCCTTTAAGCATGAAAACTTTTCTATTATTTTAATTATCTTAGACGGAAGTCTCTTTCAAATACATTACACGCTTACCCATCTTCCTTTTTTGTCTTTTCCTTGCTGATTTCTTCAGTTCTCAGGGTTACACTAGCTTATCCTTTTTCCCCCAGTGGCTCAGGGCAACATTGTAACAGAGGCCCCAAGGCTCTTTATTTCTAGATAAGCATCTGGGATTGACAGGCTTCCCCTACTCTTCCCGCCTGCCCCCAAAATGAAAATAACTATTTTTTGATTAAGAAATAATAGATATTTGTTGAAAATTTTAAATAATATGGAGCTGTATAAAATGAGAGGATAACTTGGAATGTATCCTTTCAGAACTTTTAAGTGCATAAAAACACATATCATTTATTAGCTGTATGACCTTTTTTTGAGCCACTATTTCTTAGTCTATAAAACGGGGATAGCAATCTAATAGGGTTGTTCTGTCAATTGATATTTAACAGAGTGTCTGACATATAGCAGGTGATCAGTAAATGTTCATTCTCTCCCTTAATCTTTCCTTTGATAAACTGGTTTAGGGAATTGTATGATTTTAAATATTGGTTCCATGGGCTCTGCTTTTAGTGAATATTTATGGAGAAGTGACCATGTTCAGTAATGGCGAAGCGATCGAATACTTTCCATGTGCCAAATCTATTTTAATCCTCACAACTATGAGGCAACTGCTATTGTCTTCCCCATGTCCTAGATGAAGGAAATGAAGCTTAGAGAAACTAAGGAATTTGTCCAGGGTTAGAAAGCTAGAGCCAATGCCGGGTAACACCAGGATTCACATGGAGATAGTCTGACATCAGACCCCATGTGCTTAATCACCACATTGTTTTGTCTCCCCAAGACTGCAAGAATATAAGAAAAAGTATGCCAAGTATCTGGTTGGGAAAATAAAATCTGCAGGTGCACATAGGTCACCGGTTCCTAAGTACAGTCTTCCTTGAGCTTACCCTGTCTTGTGGCTTCAGCATGGCTCCACATGGCTCACTCCTGCCTCTCCAACTCTGACCTGGACCCTCCCCTACCCCTGGGGCCTCCATTCTTACTGCAAATGACCCACTCGAACAAAGTCTTCTCCACTAACGCCATTTCCATGTCCCCATCCATTAGTGGTTCCATTGCTTCTCCCCTCTCAGGCCTGGACTCCTAGCATCATGCTTCCCTTTCTTGGCCTCTATTCTCTTCTGTAACCACACTGTTCTTTCATTCTTCCTTCCTTCCTTCCCTCCTTCCTTCCTTCCTTCCTTCTTTTCCTCTTTCTTTCTTTCTTTCTTTCTTTCTTTCTCCTTCCTTCTTCCTTCCTTCCTTCCTTCCTTCCTTCCTTCCTTTCTTTCCTTTCCTTCCTCCCTCCTTGCTTTCTTGCTTTTCTTTCTTTCTTTCTTTCTTTCTTTCTTTCTTTCTTTCCTTCTTTTCTTGCTTCTTTCTTTCTTTCTTTCTTTCTTTCTTTCTTTCTTTCTTTCCTTCTTTTCTTGCTCCCTCCCCTCTTTCTTTCTTTCTTTCTTTCAAAAGATATTCTAGTTCAGAAGTTAGTCTTCATTTCTAACCAGTTCTTTCAGTCAAGCCTTTGTTACCACATGCCTGGATAATAACAAGAACTTCACGTCTACTTTTCTCCACCCACTTCATTCAGCCCACCCCCATAACACAACCATTCCTTGTCTGTGATATCACACTCAAGCTGGGCTCTGATGCCCCTTTATTTTCAGACTCATTTTCTGCTGCTCTACCCTTGAAATATCCACCCCAGATCTTACCTTTCACCATCTCCTCTGGGACCTCATGTTCACTCCTGCCCCCAACACTTTGCTACTTAGGTGGCCACTTCTAATGTGTTTCCCACCCCGCCCTACCGTTACTCCTCTGGAGAAAATTTCCATTTTTCAATATTCATAGAAATACAGACTTTTGGAACTGGAAGACTTTTAGGAGACAGACCATTTACTCAGATTTTCCAAAAAATGTGTCCCTAGAAGCTGCCTGTTTAAGATTCAACTCAAAAGATACTTTCTTCATGTCACTGATCCTGACTCCTTTTTTTAAAAAAAATAATAATAATCCTTATTCTAACCTTCTTTTAATTTTATTAAAGTTTATTTATTTATTTCAAGAGAGACAGAGAGAGCAAGTGGAGGAGGGGCAGAGAGACAGAGGGAGAGACAGGATCCCAAGCAGGCTCTGCACTGCACTAAGCACAGAGCCTGATGCAGGGCTCAAACTCACAAACTGTGAGATCATGACCTGAGCTGAAACCAAGAGTCAGATGCTTAACCTACTGAGCCACCCAGGCACCTACTGATTCTGGGTCCTTAAAGAACTTGATGTTCTTCAGTGCTTTGGCTAACATTTTCTCTCTTTGCTCAGCTGGGCATAAGCTTTTTGGGTATGGAGACCAGATGTTCTTGTTTCACATCCCCCACAGCACCCAGCACTGGGCCATGTACACAGAGTTTGCTCAGTAGATAGTTATTAATTGATGAATCAGTGAGGCAGACAATTATATAAATTAAGAGCGTCCCGTAGGGACTGCAGTAATTAGGAAAAACTTCATGAAAAATTAAGATTTGTGGTGGGCTTTGGAGGATGAACATTCTGATTTTTGGCAAGCCAGGAACAAAAATTTGATCTGCAGAAGGGTTTTTGCACTGCTTTGAGGTGCAAGAGGTGGTCAGGGGGACCTGGGGAGTCCCACCCTTCTCATATCTTATACAGCATCCATATGCTACTGACGAAATGTGTCTCTCTTAGTCCCAACGTATTCCCTCAACTCTAGACTTGTATAGCCAGGGGCCTGCTGGACAGCTCATCACACAGACATTTCAGATTTCTCAGGTCCCAATCTGGATTCCCGACCATCACGGCTCTTCCCCTTTCCACCTCCTTTACCCAAAGTCTTCCCCATCTCAGTAAGTGGTACCTCCATCCTCCTAGTTTCTCAAGCCTCATACCCCGGAATCAACTTTGGCTCGTTTCTTACGCCCTTGACATCCAATCGACAAAAAGTCTTTTTGGTTACACCTTCAAAATCTGTCCAGAATCTGACTTCTTACCACTTCCACTACTACCTCTTACCTAGTCTCCCTGCTTTCCTGTTTACCCACTCTGTTGTCTACTCTTAATACAGCAGCCAATGTGAACCCTGGCAAAATATAAGCCAGATCATATCTTAAGACCCAGCCATGGCTCCCCATTTCTCTCAGAGATAAACCAAAGCCCTTACAATGGCCCACAGAATCTGGGGTCCCCTGTACCTCTTGGACTCCATTTCCTACAGCTGTCCCTTTGCTTACTCCCTTCCAAATACACTGCGTGCCTTGCTACTGCTCTACCTGGCTCTGGCCTCAAGACCTTGGAACTTGCTATTTTCTCTGCCTGAACCACTCCCTCCTGAATGATTCTCTCACTTCCTTCAAGTCTTTGCTCATGCGCAGGGTGGCCATATGTCTGTCTTAGCCCGGGAGAGTACTAGTTTGCATCTGTTGTCCTAGTGTAATTATTATGAGCTTCCCTTTGCACTTTTGAAAGCTTCCAGTTCGGAATGAAAGGTAGAGCATGAAGAACATATTAAAATATCATTGGGGCGCCTGGGTGGCTCAGTCGGTTAAGCGGCCGACTTCGGCTCAGGTCATGATCTCGCGGTCTGTGAGTTCGAGCCCTGCGTCGGGCTCTGTGCTGACAGCTCAGAGCCTGGAGCCTGCTTCAGATTCTGTGTCTCCCTCTTTCTCTGACCGGGCCCCGTTCATGCTCTGTCTCTCTCTGTCTCAAAAATAAGTAAACCTTAAAAACAATTTTAAATATCATTGTGTGATGACAGATGGTGGCTACACTTGTAGTGAGTGGAACATAACATATAGACTTGTTGAATCACTAGGTTGTACACCTGAAACTAATGTAACATGGTGTGTAAACCATACTCAAATAAAAAAGATTCCCAGTTTAGACGATACATTAAGTGTTGACTCTACTCAAATATCGCCTTCTCAATGAAGCCCATCCTGATCACTCCATTTAAATTGTACTGCCTAACAGTTGATATTCCCCACTCCATGACCCTGTTCTCTTTTTTCCATTGTTCTTATTGCCCCTCTAACTTATTATATAATTTGCTTATTGGTTGAATTTATCATTTGTTTCCCATCTCTTTCATTAGAATGTCCACTACACAAGTGGAGGAATTTGTGTCTATTTTGTTGACTGATAATATTCCTGTCTCCATTCCAAGTCATGGTAGGAATTCAAAAAGTGCATACTTAAAGAAATAGTACATTTTAGAAGGCAAAACAGGGAATTCCTTAGAACTTTGGATAGTTTATGAGGAAAATAGGCTGAATACATGATAGCAAACTGTCTCAGAAAATTCAGGATGTGTGCTAGTCATACTGACCTGCTTACAAAGGATTTTGAGGTAATTAATTTACAAAAAAAAGATTAAATTCCTATCTAGATGTGATGTGAGAAGCATGAATAAGGAGCATGTAGAGAATAGGGTTGGGGAAAGGGATGAGAAGACAATTGTATTGAGAGTTGGGAGGGGGTGAAGTGGTGATTGTTAGAATTGGTATAAAACTTAACTCTGAACTTCCTAGCAACCCAGGCAAAAAGGAACGGACAGATTACATACCTTCTGCTCCCTCCCTCATTGTCTGATAAAAAGAAAAAGAGAGGCATCAATTCTGGGAAGACATATACTTCTAGGTTTTACATTGTAAGAGGAAATTATCATATTGATTTTTATAGGTGGGGTAACCACACATCCCAAAGCGCCCAGGACATTCATAGTTTACACATGTTGTCCCAGGGAACTTAATAGTGCCCTCTTTCATGCTTCAAAGTGTCTTGGTTTGGATGAAATAAGGTCCCACTCTTTGTAAAGGACATCAAATAACAGCACAGAAAATGGCTTCAATGCCTACCTTTACAGAGGGGATCAGACAGGTATCTCAAAGATCCTTTGTTTTTTTGTTTTTGTTTTTGTTTTTATTTTAGAAAGAGAGAGACAGTGCACACATGCAAGCAGGGGAGGGGCAGAGGGAGAGAGAGAATCTCAAGTAGGACTCCATGTTCACTGCAGAGCTTGATCCTGCAAACCTGGGATCATGACCTGAGCTGAAATCAAGAGTCAGACACTCAATGGACTGAGCCACCCAGGCACCCCTTAAAATTCCTTTGGAAAGACCAAGGCCTTGGGGATGCATTGGGTTCCTTTGAGAATTGAGGCACTCTTTGAGCAGCACATAGTTCCAGACTTGCTCAGAAGCAACTAGAATTTGGGGAAGCTCCTACTGTCAAGAAATTCCTTCAGCCATCTGGCTCATCATACTTGCATGATGTTAAGGTCCTTGTTTACCAAAAGCTACAATAGCAATGAACCCCTTCTTGTCTCATTTGCTCATCTTGGCTTTTGCAAGTGGCTGGTGAGGTCAGTTGGAAAGTTTTCACTGGATCTGTTTAGGGTGCTGGGGAAGGTTTTGTGCCTGTTGCTTCTTAAATAGGTGTGTGGGTCCCTTTAACAGGTCTGAATGTGTGTCCCCTCCCTTCCACCAACAAAATTTCTTTTACAGGAACAATAAAATTCAACCACTGTGTGCTATATTTACAAGCTATCTGCTGTTTTCAGCAGTGCGACCTGGGTAAGTCCTTTTCCTTTTCCAAACCTACATTTCCTCATATGTTAGGAGAGGATATGGACTCTATTTGTATAGTCCTCGCAGCTTCAATGTTATAATTCTCCTGTAGACCTGAGATGTTTGTTCAGAGCACAGGCACAGGTATCCATCTTTCCTAAATGCCTGGCACTCTGGGCTGTCAGCACTGGGAGCTCCTCATAGCTCAACCAGTCAGGGCCAGCCTGAACCCCAGCTGCAAAGCAGAAGAAGTTTGCCTATCTCCTTCCTGCCTTCTTCCCCCTTGTCACTCTCCTTTTTGTTGGATTAGGAGGGTCCTTGAACAGTGACAAGGTAAGTCAGAACTAGGGTCCTCATTCAGCTCCAAACCTCAAGAGCTCTCATTGACAAATCTCTCTCCCCAGCTGTTAGTAAGGGGGGACATAACATATCCATTACAAAAATGTAATACATTACATGGCACTTACCTTGTGGCATGTGTGGTACCAAGTATTTTGCACCAATTAATTCTCACAACAACCTCATGAGGCAGATAGGATAATGGATCCCATTTTGTTTTTTTTTTTGTTTGTTTGTTTGTTTTTTTTAATTTTTTTTTCAACGTTTTATTTTATTTTTTGGGACAGAGAGAGACAGAGCATGAACGGGGGAGGGACAGAGAGAGAGGGAGACACAGAATTGGAAACAGGCTCCAGGCTCTGAGCCATCAGCCCAGAGCCTGACGCGGGGCTCGAACTCACGGACCGTGAGATCGTGACCTGGCTGAAGTCGGACGCTTAACCGACTGCGCCACCCAGGCGCCCCTGGATCCCATTTTGTAAGTGAGGCTTAAGTCCCAGGGCAGTGAAAAGACCTGCCAAAGGCCACCTAAGTAAGATGTAGCAATGTGGCATTCCAACCCAGGTCTTTGTACTCTAAAGTGCTCATGCTTAAGCAATGAGAGCTGCTCCATTAGACGCTGGGTCTGTCTTCAAGATGGCCCCCATTCATGTGAGCATGGGCTAACCTGAGAGGAGACCATTAATCTGCCATTTCTTCTAACTCCACATGACCAGTGAAGGGATTTCAAGCCAGGTAGAAGGGGACGGAAAGAAACTATAGTGTTCAGAGGGCCCTGAGGCCACACCAACTTAAACCATGGCACTTGGGCCATGAGAGAGAAGGAACCAGTCCCTTTGCCCTGCAGATTGGGCCAGAGCTGAGCCGTGAAGAGGAGTCTAACACCCTGTTTTCTCACCTCTGCTCCCAGGTTACTTCCTGTTTGACAGCCACTGATGTGGATGCAAAAGGCGTTGAGAGCCTAAGGCCTTGGCACCTCCACCAGATATGCAAAGGTCAGGCAATCTTATCTAGAACACAACTGAGGAAGCAATTTCCCCAAACTCTCTGGGCAGGGAGATGATTTGCTCCCTCTTCTCCCTTTGTGTTTCTCCTTCACAAAGACCCAGCGCCCTGTGCTAGTGAAATCTTTAAAGAAGAGAGGGGATGGGACTTGAGAGGCCTAGCAGCAGAGCGTGGCAGGGAGGAGGGCTATGCCTGGTCTGAAGGCTCTTCCTTCACTTGGAAGCTTCCTAACCTGAAGTACAAATGAGACCCCCTGGGATCCCAAAATAGCTCCCCTCACAGCTGCTCAGCATCCATTTATAGCACAGCCTCTCTGCAGCCTTGGGCTGCTCCTGAGACGGCACTTCTGAGGTCAGCGCCTGTGAACACCAGACTCAATGTCGTTTTAGAACAGAACTGCTCATAAAGGACCTATTATGGTCCTGTCACTGTTTTTCAGGACTTGTCCCAACGCTCAGAGACTTTAAAGGGCCAAATTTGTTTTGACCCAGAGCCAGGTCACTTTATGTCCAACAATAACCCAGAGGCTCGTCAGGTCCCTTCCTCTGTGTCCCACAGCAGCTGAGGGAGAATGTTCTGCTTCGCAGCAGCAGGACAAACAACCAAATTGATGCTTGGGCCTCAGGCTGAGTAACTTGGACACCCCTAAGGTTAGATCCACCATCAGGCTTTACGTATATAATGTTCATTTATTAGCAGTGAAAATTGAGGCCATTAACTGACTTTATCTACTCATGTTATTCATACCAATTTTGAATGTCAAATTATAGAGCAAAGAAACACCCCCAACCCCAGTGAGGTGCATTGTATACTTCCTTCTCATACTTGATCTAAAGCAAATGAACTTTGACCTGCTTTTGCACGCGTGGCTTATTTAGAGAGGGATTGAAATAGTCCATTGATAACCAAGTGTAGTTTGCTTTTCCCCTCCTGACTCTTAAGCAGAGCCTCCAGGTCAAGAGTGACCCTGACTGGCCTCTTGTAGTTTAGTTAGCCTCCTTCTGCTTTCTGTGACAGACACGGAACACTTGTCTTCACAAAACAAACATTTTTTTTGGTAAAGCACACTGAGGCCTCATATGGAGCTTGTCCACATCAGTTTTTTGGAGGCGGGTTCCTCCTTCCTAAAGTCGCTGAATGGGGGCAAGTCTCCGCTGCTCTGCCCTTCCAGAATGGAGGCCTGGAGTGAGCTTATAAGAGGTGGGCCACTGACTAGACACGTCTGCTGTGTTGAGGCAATGGAGACTCTGGAGCAGGGTGGCTAAGAACCTGGGTCCTAAAGCCACAGGGCTTGGGTTCCTGCCAATTTCCATTAAATGCCAGGTGTGTGGCTCCCAGACAAGCTACTTTGGTGCCTGAGTCAGGGTCGCTATCGGTGGAGGAGCTATGGTAACAGTTTGTTGACGTGAGATATTCACATACAGCACTTGGTACGTATAAGTCACTCAGGTTAACTGCCCATCAGTATTATTTTGACCTGGAAACAAATCATATCATGTACGATCTTTGTTGTATCTTATTTTCCAGCTTGTGTTTTGAAAAGTTAAACATCTGCTACCACTTCTCATAGCTGAACAAATAAATGGTGACTGTGAAGTGGTCCTCTCCCTGCTCCTCATCCTTCCCTGAGTCTCCTTCCCTTGGAACCTTTGGAGAATGCTTTCCATTGTAATTTGTCACTGAAGGCATATGGCACAGAATGCCAGGGTGGGTCAGGGATGTTGACTTAAAAAAGATGCTTAATGAAACTGCATTAAGCATAAACTTAGATGTATGGATAATAGAACTTGATTTCTCTGTAAATGAACCTAAAAAATTTTTTTCTGTACTTTAAGCTCTCACCCTATAATCTTAGGCAATTCAGCTCCTTTTCTTTCAAATAGGAATTGGTTTTTTTTTTTTTAATTTTTTTTTAACATGTATTTATTTTTGAGACAGAGAGAGACAGAGCATGAACGGGGGAGGGTCAGAGAGAGGGAGACATAGAATCCGAAACAGGCTCCAGGCTCTGAGCTGTCAGCACAGAGCCCAACGCGGGGCTCGAACTCACAGAGCGTGAGATCATGACCTGAGGTGAAGTCGGCCGCTTAACCGACTGAGCCACCCAGGTGCCCCAGGAATTGGGTTTTTATGCTGGGGGGGTGGATTGGGGTAGCGAAATGGGCCCCCCTGGGCCTCAGTCATCCTCATACAGTCCCTCTGGCATCTGTTGTGATGCTTTTGTTTCCTCTGGGTTTGGAAGGTTAGTTCTTGGGGGTTACTTCTGCAGACTTCTCATTTGATTTCAAGGGTTCTCCTAGTTTGACTGTTTGTCGGCCGCGTTTGTGACACACTGGGGTTGTGGGGGACTTGGGGAGGTATTTGGGATCCTGTATATGTTCATGCCACACCTGGGCTCTCAGGAAATCGCCTTGCTACCCCCTGTGGCATCCTGTGACCTGCAGGAACTCTGCAAGGGGGCATTCGTGGAGACTTGCTTGTCTACACACAACCTGTTGCTACGACAGGAAGCCCACCACCACATCTGCGCATGGTTTGGCAGAGGAAATGCTGAAGCCTGGCATTTTCCTGGGCTCTACTCTTGAAAAGAGCACAGCCCCTCCCTGACTTACTTGTCTTGGCATTAACTCTAGCCATAGGGCACTTCCTCAGGGACCTGTCGACACCTACACTCACTATTCCTTCTCTTACTCTCTTCTCTAGCTCATGGCATCTTACACCTAGGAATAAGAAAACTGATCATGTCCCTCCCCCACCTTTAAAATAGACTTGTTTTTAAAGCAGTTTTAGATTCACAGCAAAATTAAGCAGAAAGTACAGAGAATTCCCATATACCCACTGCCCCCATGCAGACACTGCCTCCCTCACTTATCAACCCCGCACGACAGTGGTACATTTGTTTCAGTCAATGAACCTACACTGACACATCATTATCAACCAAAGTCCATAGTTTACATTAAGGTTCAGTCTTGGTGGTATACATTCCATGGGTTTGATATTGTCTCCAGTTTTTTTTCAGTGGGCCTTTGTCCACTGATAAAGATAAAATACATTGTAATGAGTTCATGTTGGTATGTCATTTCAAACTCAAGACTATACATGATTGTGATTTTGTGATTCATAATAACAAACATCTATTTGGTTTTCATCCTCATTTCTGGCACAGAGCTTCTAAAACCCTTGGTATTTCCTAAGTGATGACAGCAGTAAAGGTATCTTTTGTTATGTTAATGAGGTGACTTTTAGCTGACACCTAAGAATGGGAGCTGGTTGCTAAGGGACCCAATCAAGTGATTATAGGGTTGAAACTTTCAGCCTTACCCCCTGACCTACTGAAAGAGGAGGGGGCTGGAGATTGAGTTCAATCACCGATGGTCAATGATTCAATCAATTGTGCTTCTGTAATGAAGCCTCCATAAAAAGCCAAAAGAAGAGGGTTTGGAGAGCACCTGGGTTGGTGAACACATGGAGATGCCAGGAAAGTCATGTGGTCAGAGACCAGGAAGCTCAGCACTCTTTCCCACATACCTTGCCCTATGCAAGGATCTCTATCATTGGCTGTTCCTGAGTTATATCCTTTTATAATAAACCAGTAATCTGGTGAATGAGCTAGTTTCCTGAATTCAGTAAGCCACTCTAGCAAATTAATGAAACCCAAGGAGGGAGCCAAGGAACTTGTGATTTAAAGCTGGTCACTCAGAAGCACAGGTGACAGCCTGGCCTTGTAACTGAGCATCAGAAATGGAGGGCATTCTGGTGGGACTGAGCCCTTAGCCTCTGGAATCTGATGCTGTCTCCAGGTAGATAGTGTCAGTGTTGAGTTGAATGGTAGACACCCAGCTGTAGGGTGTCTATGAAGTGCTTATTGGTGTGTGGAAAAATACCCCACAGGTTGGAATTGGGTGCAGAATAATAAGGGTTTTTACTTAACTGCTACCTCTCTTACATCTATTTCTTCTTTGTAACCCAAATTCTGATTCCTAAAAATCCCAACATAATTATTCGTTTGTTTTAATCCACAACACATATACAATGGTGTTAGAATACCAACTCTACCACCAATAATGTAATTACAGAAAACAGTTTAAAGTGTTTTCTTCCTCTTCAGTGTTTTTTGTTTGTTTGGTTTTTGTTTTTTGTTTTTTGGGTTTTTTTTTTTTTTTGCCTTTGGGTTATATCCCACAAGGATATGTAGTCAAATTCTTATTGTGTTTTAAGACACCAAGGCAGACTTTTACAAATTAAAAGCCTTGGCTTTTGAAACACCAAAGCCAAGAATTACTCTTGTTCTTCTGTCATGCACAATCCTACCTTGAGGAAATGGATGCCCTATGATCTGGCTGCTTACTTTGAGGAGGTTTGTGTTCTGGTTTTTGTTTTTTAAATCCAAGTTAGTTAACATATAGTCTAATAATTATTTCAGGAATAGAATTTAGTGATTCCTTACTGACATATGACACCCAGAGCTCATCCCAACAAGTGCCCTCCTGAATGCCCATCTCCCATTTAGCCCATCCCCCCACCAGCACCCCACCAGCAACCCTCAGTTTGTTCTCTATATTTGAGAGTCTTTTATCGTTTGTCTCTTTCTCTGTTTTTACCTTATTTTTGCTTCCCTTCCCCTATATTCATCTGTTTTGTTTCTTAAATTCCACATGTGAGTGACTATTTGTCTTTCTCTGACTGACTTATTTTGCTTAGCATGATAGTTCTATCCATGTTGTCATAAATGGTAAGATTTCATTCTTTTTGATCACCAAGTAATATTCCCTTGTGTATGTGTATTTTTTTTAATTTTATTTATTTTTATTTTATTTTATTTTTTATTAAATATAATTTATTGTCAAATTGATTTCCATACAACACCCAGTGCTCATCCCAACAGGTGCCCTCCTCAATGCCCATCACCCACTTTCCCTTCTCCCCCACCCCCCATCAACCTTCAGTCTGTTCTCAGTATTTAAGAGTCTCTTATGGTTTGCCTCCTTCCCTCTCTGTAACTGTATACATCTTCTTTATCCATTCATCTGTCGATGGACACTTGGGCTCTTTCCATAGTTTAGCTATTGTCCATAGTGCTATAAACATTGGGTTCATGTGCCCCTTCGAAACAGCACACCTGTATCCTTTGGATAAATACCTAGTAGTGCAATTGCTGGATCGTAGGGTAGTTCTATTTTTAATTTTTTGAGGAACCTCCATACTGTTTTCCAGAATGGCTGAACCAGTTTGCATTCCCACCAGCAGTGCAAGAGGATTCCTCTTCCTCTGCATCCTTGCCAACATCTGTTGTTTCCTGAGTTGTTAATTTTATCCATTCTGACAGGTGTGAGCCTATGGTTTCCTTAAGGTGTGTTAATTAAGATGGAGATATGTATTTCCATGTGTATGTGTCAAAGTTGCTCTGAAGAAAGACCCCGGTACAGACCACCAGCAGACGCTATTGCTAATATTACCCATGTCAGTAGTAAGAGAGAAATGGCCTCCTTCCCAAGACTTACTTGATTAATTTATTGAACAATGGCACAAGTCAAAAGTTCTATGTCTTAACAATTTTTGTTGTTGTTGCAGTTGTTGGTTTCTTTCTCTTGTTCCCACCCTATACCATCAAAATTGAACAAATTTTGAGCCAGATACATAAAGGAATCTTGAGTGCTGAGCTACAGGTGAATACTGAGGTAAGGGCACAAAGGTATGGAGTCAGTGCCTGAATTCTAAGTGATGAAAGCTGAGGGCAAAATTACCCCTCTACTTCTCATTTATAAATCTCCAAATGTCTAGCTCACCACTGGGTCCATAATAGCCATTTGAGAAATATGTAATGCAATTAAACTAGCTCAGAAATGGCTATAGCTTAGACATTTAAACAAGCAGAGAAAATGCTGGAACAGGAGTTCCTCTAGATCCTAGCTGCTTTCAATTTTCAGGTGGGTTCATCTTTTCTCGAGGGCTGTAGAGCCCAGTACTGAGGACTTGGTGAGGTCCTTGGGAAGCTCAAGTCACCACAAAGCAAAGTGCATTTTCTTGAGTGGCCTGCTCTGGCCTTTTTACATACTCCAATTCAAAATTTCTGCTTTTTTTCAAGAGTAGGATTTAACAGGGGCGCCTGGGTGGCTTGGTCGGTTAAGCGTCCAACTTTGGCTCAGGTCATGATCTCACGGTCCGTGAGTTCGAGCCCCGCGTCGGGCTCTGTGTTGACAGCCCAGAGCCTGGAGCCTGTTTCAGATTCTGTGTCTCCCTCGCTCTCTGCTCCTCCCCTGTTCATGCTCTGTCTCTCTCTGTCTCAAAACTAAATAAACGTTAAAAAAAAAAGAGTAGGATTTAACAGCTTAGTAATAATTATTTCACAGTCTATGTTAGTACAAACATAATCATTATATGGATATAACATATTACTTATAGTAATATGTGTTACAATTTTCTGTTTGGTCGCTAACCATGGCTCATTTATATTTTTAGGTGATAACTTGCATCCTCTGAAGAGCCATCTAGGGCTTTGGTTGCACTAGTTCAAGGTCTGATTAGTCAAAAGTTTGATCAAAACATCATGTCATAAATCTTATTTTATGTGTGTTTTAAATTTTACAGAATGTATGATAGCTTTTTTTTGTTCTTTTTAAACAATTTTTTAAGTTTGTTTATTTATTTATTTAGAATGCAAGCAAGGGAAGGACAGAGAGAGAGAATCCCAAGCAGGCTCTGAGACGTCAGCACAGAGCCCAATGTAGGACTCAATCTCACGAACGGTAAGATCACGACCTGGACTGAAATCAAGAATCTGATGCTTAACTGACTGAGCCACCCAGGTCCCCAGCTTTTATTTGTTCTAAGCAAATATCTGACAAGGTCCTGACAACTGATTTTGCAGATGAAATGTCTCAAAATGTCATTGCTTTTCCCTGAAGTTCAGCTTAAAATGAATACATGTTTATATTGCATGTTGTGTTCAGAGTGCAGTTGGGTGAATGGAATGAGAACATCCAGTCACCCAAGGTTTTCTTTTATCTTATTGAATGTGGGGATGGATGTTTCCTGTGGCTTCTCAAGGCACTTGAACATGCAAGGCCCTAGACAATCTCAAGTGACCCCTCCTATAGTGTCAGCATTGGGCAGCTTAGTAGAGTAGAAATGGTCTAGAAGGTACAAGGGCACTGGTTTTGGTTTTCCTATTGAAGAGCCACATCACCTTGCCAAAGTACCTTAGTCATTTGATTCTTACTTCTCTTGTCTATAAACAGGAATAGAAATACCTGTCTATCACATCTTACCAGGTTGTTGTTGGGGTCAAATGAGATCTTGAGCAAATACGAAGGCCTTGGTGAGATCTAAAGAGGCACACGTGTGTTCACAATTATGTACCATTTGTTGAGGGTCTTTATGGCAACCAGCTCTACGAACAGTACAGGAAGAAAAGGTGTTTCACTTGAGGAGAATGCAGAGTCCATTGCCTTGTTTCCGGCCTTCCAGGACGGCACTGTTGTCACCCTTTAAGATGGTGCTTTCACTTTTCTTAGGTTTTGCTGTAGTGACAAACACACCTGACATCTCAGTGGCTCATGACTAAAAGGTCTGTTCCTTGGTCACAACAGTGGGTGACCTACAGTTCTTCTCCATGTGTCTTCACTTAGGGATCCAGGCTGAATAAGCAGCTGCTATATGGGTTACATAGCTCTCCTGGTAGAGAAATGACAGTAACAGAACTACACAATGGCTCTTACAACTTCTGTCATTGCCACTTGACTACTTATTGAGCAAATCAAATCACATAGCCATGCCTGATGTTGACTGGGCTGGAAGTACAATCTTCTCACATGGAAATGTAGCAAACACTTGGGAGCAGTAATACAAACTCTCATAGAAGTGAAATTCATGAACACAGCAGTCCTCAACCACCAGAACCTAATGTACCAATGAAATACTTTCAAATCTTACCTGGTGGATCATCAAATAGGTTGCTTTTGCCACAACTTTTTCAGAGGTTGTTAGGGAGTTGAAGTCCTCACTTCCCACACTGGGTCCTTGCTCAGTTAAGAGAAGGAAATAAGCCAAAAAGACTCAGAGACCCAGGGCTGGGCTGTAGAGGAAATGATTGAAACTCCTAGTAGGGAAGAGTATGCACTGGGCATCCCCACAACACAAAGTTGACTTTCGGGAACAGAAACACCTACTCAACCAGACAAGGAAACACAGAAAAGTGAGTTTGAAACAGGCCTTCCTGGCCATAAGGCCATTGTTTTAGAAAGACAATGGTTCAAGGACCATCCTCATTCAAATGTGGATGGATTGCAAAAGAAAGGAGGTGGACTGGCTGCCAGGTTTGGGGGTGATGGTTTTGGCTGGTGTGGCATTCCTGCATCTTTGCTGGTGTTATTTAAGAGCAACATGGACATGATTTTAAACAAGTTAGTAACATTCCCATTTGAATGGGTTTACTTATTTGGCGGTAACAATATGTTCCTGTAAGGACCTAGAGACAAAGGAAGAAGCACATGCAAACGGGGTGGGAGCGAGAAAGCATTTTATAATTTCTCAGGCTATGGGCATCCATATGTGATTTCTTACCAAACCCCAAAGCCCCATCTTCTCTCCACAGAGAGCCCTCTGTGGTCAACAGGGGGAAGGAAATGTCCTTCTTTACTTTCAGAGAAAAGGGTTTAGGAATGACATTTAGGAACAGATCCTGGCTGTTCACTGAATTGTTTGAAAGTTCAGGTCAAAGGCCCAGAGTCTTTTGGTATGTTTTTTGTGCCACCAATTGAGCCTCTGCTGTCATGGGGATATTTTGCATCAGGGGCCAAGATGGAACATCTCAGAGAAAGGAGAGGCCTTAGAGATCTCAGAACCCAGGGAGTGAAGCTGCTTGCTCAGGTCTACCTGGGCAGTTTGCCTCCCGGCTTCCAGGCCACAATGCCATGTTTTACTCTACACCAGCTCCCATTCACCAGCCCTGAAAAATTCTTTCTGCAGACACAACCCAGATATTTCTGTTAATAACAGACTTTGAATAGCAGTCTTCCCTTCAGGCCTTTCCCAGACACCATTTCAAATGATGGCTCCCTTGACATAAACCCTGGGGCTTCCCTGAACCTCCTGCTGCCTTGGCAGGAACCCCATGCAGCCAGCCCATCCTCTATGTGGGGGGTTAGGTGAGAACTAAGTACTTGTAATAGGACTAGAAGTGTCAAGGAGGAAGTCACCTGAGGCCTGGGATTGTGGTCAATGAGAGAGGTAGAGCTGAATCTCAGGAGACTGGCAGCTCAGGATATAAAAGAAGGCCTTAGATCTAATATCTTTTGTGGTCTCTGAGCCACCCTTGTAACCAGAGAAAACAGTTACAGGCCAGGAGAAGATACAGCGCCTTCTTCCTTGTCCTTCCTTCCACAAATAATTGTGATTAAGAGCTGGGGCTTTCTGTTCAGAAACTACCTTCCAATTCCAGCTGCACTGCTTACTATCTCTGTACTGTCTGGCCTCTTACATAAACTTCTAAGCCTCCGTCTCATTGTCTGTAGAATGGGGGTAACGTTAGTATCTACTTCACATGGTTGCTATGGGAACGAAATAAGAGAATGCGCATCTAGCATATTGTACAGTTTCCAGCACAAAGCTCAGTAATGGTTGCCTATCACTGTTATTTTTTAGTAGTACTTTCTAAGGTGTTGGGTACATAGCTTTGAAAGAGACAAATGTACACCAGCCTCCGTGGAGCTGTGATCTGGCAAATGAGCATGTTGCCTTCTCATATGTCCTTCACGACCTTTGAAAATTCAGGATGGCTAAAGAGATCACTTAAGGATCAAAGGCCAACCTGTCACTTTGTGATGGAGGTTGAGATGCAGAGAGGAAAAGGCACTCAGCCAAGGCCTTGAACTCAAGTTTCTATACGCTGTATTCCAGTCATTCATCCTCTTCTTGTTATTGTTGTTGACTGATTTTGAGATTCTTCTTAAAATTTTTCTCCTGGGGCACCTGGGTGGCTCACTTTGTTGAGCATCTGACTTCAGCTCAGGTCATGATCTCATGGTTTGTAAGTTCGAGCCCCACACAGGGCTCTGTGCTGACAGCTCAGAACCTGGAGCTTGCTTTGGATTTCCCTCTCTCTCTGCCCCTTCCCCGCTCACGCTCAGTCTCTCAAAAATAAATGTTAAAAAAAATTTTTTTAAATTTTCTTCTTAACTGTCGGAGCACTTGAATTCATGAGGCCTGCAAGTGTAGGGGTGAGAGAGAGTAAGGGAAACACCTGAAGGCTGAAAACAAGTGGAGAAGATCTGCCTGAGGCCTGCGTTACAGAAACAAACTCTTTCTAACAGCAGAACTCTGAGCATAAAGGGAGTATTTTCAAACAATTCAGAAAATGAGCTCAAATAAATGATATTCATAAGACAAAGAAGAAATCAATAAGGAATATTTTCTTTTTTCATCTGTCTTGTGCCCTGAAGTTATTCAGAAGACATCTTCTGGCCCAGTTCCGGGGCAGGTCTATCTTCAAAGATGTCTGTTCCAGTTATTCATTGCTGTGTAACCAGTGATCCCGACATGTGATGGCTTGAAACCATTTTATCATATCTCTCAGTTTTGTGGGCCAGAATACAGGCAGGGCTTGGCTGGGTGATTCATCTGTCCTGCATGTCACGAGCAGCCGCCACTTGGTGGTATTCAGTTGGTGCACAGGCTGCTCTCAAGGGTTCCAAGTGACATTTGGAGGCTTCCCCTACCCACTAGCACCTTGACAGGGATAGCTTCAAGGCTGGGGTCCACTGGAACCAAGGACCAGAGCCTCCACATGGCCTCTCCACTCAAACTTCTTACATCAAGCCAAGCAGAGTCACATGGTCTTTTTGACCTGGCTTTAGAAGCCACATAACGTCTCTTTAGCCATGCTCTATTGTTGAAGCAGGTCTAGGCCTGCCTAGTTTTAAGAGACTGGGAATAGATCTCATCCCTGAATGGGAGGTGTGTCAAAGAGGTTGAATCTCCATGGCCCCAAACTT
The DNA here is from genome assembly GCF_028018385.1 of Neofelis nebulosa. Lineage (NCBI taxonomy): Eukaryota > Metazoa > Chordata > Mammalia > Carnivora > Felidae > Neofelis > Neofelis nebulosa. The sequence continues at coordinate 86,222,835 of NC_080791.1, forward strand.
GGGCCCTAATGTGGAACATGTTTACCTCATTCTCTCTGAATGGACCCCTTGAGTAGCCATAATTATGAAGAATGATAAAAAGTCAGGGTGTACAGAGTCCTCATTTCCTGAGGACAAGGGTTCATGGCAGTTTTATGTAAACCAGTATTTCTCCCCAGTTTCATAAATACATTATAGAACATCTCCTTCTAATTTTGGCCCAGTTTTGTGATAATTGAAATATACAATGGCATTTTGATATAAGCCTTCTGACATTCACATCTCTTTTGTGACCCTAAAATTGAATCATTAGGCATTTGGCTTAAAAAATATTACCAACAAATGAGCACTGAAGAACTACCTGCCCGTTGCCTGAACATCAGAGATGGAATAAGACTCATGAAAGTGGAATGGAGTAAGAGAGAGTGGAATGGCATGAGAATGAAATAAGACCCAGAGACGTTTCTATCACTTTATCAAAGTTTTCGCCTAGTTAGCATGGATGATTAGCTGTGTGCCAGGCACTGTCCTAAGCGTTTTATATATATGATCTTGTTTATTCCTTTCAATAACCCTGTGAGGTGACTGTTATACCCATTTTCCAGATGAGGAAACTGAGGCTTAGAGAAATTAAGTAACTCTCTCAAAGTCGTACAGCTACTAAATGACTCACTCATTCACTCACACAACAAATACTTAGTAAGTGCCTACTATGTGCCAGGCACTCACCTAGGAGCTGAGATGATAGCAGTGAACAAAACAGACAAAAATGCCTGCCCTAGTGAAGCATACATTGAAGCAGAGAGTGGAGAAACAAACAATAACATATAAATAATACATATATATAGCATATCAGGTGATGAGTGCTATGGAGAAAAATAAATAGGGAAAGCAGAATCTGGACTGTAAGGGTGGGGGTAAGTTATTGGTTCATATAGAGTGGTCAGGTGGCTTCACCGCAGAGGGGGCATCCAAGCAAGTACCTGAAGGAGATGAGGGAGGGAGACAGATGGAAATATGGAAAGAGGGAACAGTGCTGGAGCTCAGGAAAAGAATTTGACCCCAGATCTGTCTGGCCTAAGCCCATGCTTATAATCCCTGTGCTTACAGGACTTAGTATAACCCTGGGATGGCTCTTAACTCAGTGCTGCTCATATTTGAGCACACAAAGAATCATGGGGAATTCTTGATACAACTGAGATTCCTGGGCCACCTCCGGAGATTTTGAGGCACTAAGTCCCCTGTAGGGTCTAAAAGCTCACATCTGTAACAAGTACTCAGATTAGTGACCACTCTTTGAGAAGCAATGTTAAAGAAACTTAGCAAAATGGGGCATAAATGGCAGAGAAAGTCCTGTGGGGTTGCAGGAATGCTTATGGATGCTGCCATTTAACATTAATTCCCAGTATTCCCACCCCCACCTTACCAAACCGCCCCCCCCCCAAGAGCTGGCTGTTACCTGATACACATAAACACACACACACACGCATATGCACGCATACACACATGCAAACACATGCACACACACATATGCTAGGTCAAATCCCCAACAAATATAACCTCTCAATTATCACTTTATCTAGTATTAATTGAAAGCCAAGACCTTAGTCAGAAATTCTGGCCCAACTCACAGCAGCTGTGTATCTTGGGCAAGTCACTTAACCTTTCTGGGCCTAATTCCTTATTTGTAAAATGACCAGATGGGGCTTAATGATTCCAAAGGTCTCCTTTAGCAATAAAATTCTATGTTTTATATGTATGCTAAGTCTGTAGGGTTAGGAATAAAAGAAAAATTCTAGGTATTATGTGAAACTACTAAGACCCACAGATTGTAGTTTTAAATTTGGGAATAAAGATATGCAGAGGTCTTCATTTTTTAATAAAGTTTGGTGAGAGAGGGAGGCATTTGATAAAGAGTGAGTCCTTCCCCTACCTAGCAAAGCATTAACCCCATCTGTAACAAAGTGACATAGGGAAGAAGGAGAGAAAAGAGAATTGGAGAAAGTACACACAGATTATAGATGGTGCATGACATAATGTTGACAATGATGCTACCCGCCATTTTTCAGCCCCTTGCTGGGAGCCAGCACCCCATGATCTGGGAGTTGAATGAAATAATTTACCTTTACCATATTTCTTTGTCTTTCAGATTCAAGACCCTTCCAGATTCTTCCAGATTTTTCTGTTCTCACTGGTGGTTCACTGTCTGTGGCCTCCAGTCCAGATTTTTAGTTCAAAGGGAAGGTACACAGGCAGACTTGTCCATAAAATGCGGGTATATGATGAAGATTACATGGCCTGGGAGAGGGAAGGCTGAATCTGACCAAACCAAATCCATTCTGAGGTTTGCCTGAGAGGTCATCGCCTTGGCAAAGCTTTCAGCAGGTTCTTAACCTGTAAAATGAGCAGAATTGCTGTGGTTTCTACAACCTCTTGGAGGCGGAAGCACCAAGAACTGAGTGTGCAGCCATGAGAGCAAGATGCTACTGATGCTGAGCATGCAAAATACGCAAGTGACAGAATAGCATAGTAGTGATGGGAGGCCAGGTACTGAAGACAGTTAGAACCTCGTTCGCCTTTTTAATATTACTAATCACCAAGGAAGGGGCACCTGGCTGGCCCAGTGAGTGGAACATGTGACTCTTGATCTCAAGGTTGTGAGTTTGAGCCTCACATTGGGTATAGAGATTACATAAAAATAAAATCTTAACAACAACAACAACAACCAAAGACATTGATTGAGTACCTACACTTTGCCAGTTGCAGTACAAAGTCCTTTGCTTCTAGAACCTCTCTGGATTCCTATGATTACCCTAAGTGGTGGGTCCCGTTATCATTTCTATTTTCTGAATGAGGGCACTGAAGCTCAGAGAAGTAAAATTACTTTCTCCCAAGGTCATAAAGCTATTAGGTGGCTGAGCTGGGATTTGGACCGGGAACTGTGTCACCCCCTAGTTTGGGTGGTTAATACTGTGTACTATAGCCTGGCCTCCATGCATTCAGCTGTGTATTTCTTGGAACAGTAACATTGGGTGCCTTCATAAATCTATAAACTGATGCTCTAGGAACATTGACATAGCTACACAATTTGGCTTGAATTTAAATCCATCTGTTTGGGCTATTACTTCATTCGATCTCTCTTTTATCTTTGCTTTTTGATTAGGTTTCACTCCCCGAGAATGATATAGTGTACCCTTCTCAAATTCCTCAATGACTGACTCCCTTCCTAGAAGAAAAGGGGTAGGGTTATTACCCAGGAGCCTCTTGACAGTGAAAAGAAGGAAGAGAAAAATATACTCTGAGCTCCAAGACCCTTAAGCTGATTGTTGAGATCATTTCTCAGCCTCAGCTTCAAATGGCTTAGGGAGCCCTGCCTGCCTGCCCACCCTCCCTGAGAAAGGACAATCCGATTGTAAATATTATCTGTGCTTCTAGGAACATTCGAATGGTAATACCCAAGCAATTACTTTCCTTTCAAGATCATTAAACACAAATCAGACTTGTATTTTAATAGGGCTGCCAATGTCGTTAATGGTAGGGAGTGTGGCATGAAGGGTGAGGTTTTTCCTCTAATGGCTGAATGTTTACATTATTACCCTTCCTGAGAAGCTTTGCTGGGGGAGGTTGCTCAGTGCTGCAGAAGCATTTCTTTGCTTTCTTGCATACCGGAATTCTACCCTTCTTTTGCCACAGGTAGCTTCGGAGCATTTTGGAGGAATGGCCTGTGACCTCCCTTCCACCCTCCCCTGTTACCCACAGTGTCCCCACAAACATGGCAGGTCCCAGGGAAGGAAGAGGACTCTGGAAAGAGTGAACAGTGACTTTTACACAGGAGGCTCACTCTCTCAACTGGGATCCTAGCTCCCTACTCTCTTCCTCCCATTGAAAGGAACACAGGTACTAAAAATGATGCCAGAGGAGCCAGTCAGAAGGCCTGAGTCCTCTGCTCCCATTCAAGGCAGAGGCATAGGGTGGATGGGAAGTTTGTATGGCTTGTTCTCCTCTTTTCCCTGACTCCCTGGTTTCCTGGTGGCACCTCAGAGACCAGGAAGAGAGGAGCTGGTGCTTCGGTAGAAGTTGCCACTGGAGTCTGTGAGGGAGCTCTTGGAAGACAGGAGGTGCTAATGCCAGGGGTGGGGTGGACCATTCCTCACCCGGCGCTGCTGTGCCACTGTGGGTCCCTTTGCTGTGGCCCACACAGCACATCCTCTGGTCCCTCCCCCAGGACCCTGTGAAGGAGACCCGAGTGGCTCTCTGTGGAGTGAGGTTCAGGTTCACTCAGAAACCATCCTGTACCCAAACATTCCTCCTATTTGGCAGCTGGAGTCAGTGCTTTGCCAGGGTCTGATGCTTTTCACTGTTGATCGAGAAATTACACGGCAAATAGAAATTTTAAATGTTGGGTGGGCCAGAGGATGCTATTTGGGTTGTGTTTTCCTTTGAACTTGTGCTCTGGTTTTTTCACTTTTAAAAAAACTTTATTGATTAGTAATTGACAAGTCTAATTGTATATCTTGAAAGTGTGCAATGTGACCATTTGATATGCATATACATCATAGAAAGACTTATGAGTTCATTGTGAACTGTATTTCTAAAGCATAGAAAAACAGGGTATGTATGCTCAGACCACATCTCTAGAGAACAAAGTAGGGCACAGGCTTTGGAATCAGATTGCCCCTAGTTTTAATTGTTTTAATTGTTACTAACTGTGTGACCTCAGGACGTTTGTTTGAACTCTCTTGATTTCTTCATCTGTAAAATGGAAGGGAGGGGAGGCACATGCAGAGGTTAATAATACTTATTTCATAGGATTTTTATGAGGATTAGATATGTGTAAGGTTCTTCACATAGGCTGCTTCATGGGAAGGGCTTAATTATTTTTCTATTCTGTAATCAGTGGACTTTGGCTGCTACAGACACAAACACTAAATATACAGATAAAACCAAGTGGTTTACTTATCTCTAAGGTTAATGTAACTGATGTCACAGTCATTCTGAATATCAGCTTTTGGTGGAAGAGGGGAGACCAAGAAATAAGCCCTACTGAGTTCACAGTTCTGTGGAGAATGTGCTGCTCTCCATTTGTCCCAGGTATGTGAGGAAGCAAATTCTCCCTGGTACGTGTTCTTCTTCGCGATGTATATTCATTTCCTTTTTTTTTTTTTTTCTTCTGTTTGCAGGTGCTGTCCTGGTGGTTTTATAAAAATTATCATATTTGTACCTACTCAGTACATTATCCTGGGAATGGGGCCCAGAATATGCGTTATGGTCATTGATCAAGAGACAAAATGGCAGCTGAAATGGCTTTCCACTGGGCACAGAGTGACAGGAAGCTTGGTATATGGAGGGAGAGCTATGTTTGCCCAAGGCCCTGAATGAGGTTCATGGTTCCAGAGCCATCTTTTGTGCTCAGATCAATTAATAACAGACATAGCCATGCCCACTGATTTCATCAATGTGTCTCCTAGCTTCTTCTTCTGGCCTGATCTGTTTACCTTTCTGAGGTTTTATTATTGGACAAGCACAAGTTCAAACTTGGGTCCTTTCAGTGCCTAGTCTACTGGCTTATTCAAGAAGAGATCTCTGGGGATTGGAATCTCAAAATTCTGCTCTAGAAGACCTCCATTTGTGCCCCCAGAGACCAGAAGTACCTGAAAAGCATCATTCTGAGGAATGTGCAGCTAAGGTTTTGCCTTGAACTTTTCTCACTAATAAGGTTAATGATGTAATGATAGTCCCAACTATAGCTTTTGGTACTAAGCCCCTGTAGAGATGTAAGTAGATCAGTGGTAAGAACTTTTAGTGCATTCTCATTTTGAGCTCATAGAATGGGTGACTGATACATGCCCAGAGTTCAATTACATGAGGGGCTTGTTGCTGTACCTCTGATCTTTTGCGTGAATTCACTAGTTTTCATGGTCCAAAGTAGATGGGTTTGACATATCCAAGTCAAGGCTGGCTGACTTCCATTGGGGAGCTAGTGGAGAGAGTTATTTTCAAAGTTTAATATCATGTTTTCCTCTATAAAATAATATCTGTTAATTAAGGAAAAATTAAGATTCTTATTTACAAACAAGTAGAAAGAATAAGTACAAATAAGAGAAGAAAATTATCCATAGTCCCACCACTTAAAGATTACCAGTTTTAGCATTTGGAGATACTTTTTTCCATTTTTTTTTTTCTACTTGTGGATCTTTTTTTTTTTTTTTTTAACACAGTGTGTTTGTACCATACACAGGATTTTTTCCTATTAACATTATGCTGTAAACACATTATTGAAAACTCTTAATAAATGTAATTTTAATAACTATATAATATTTTGTGGTAAAACTTCTCTGACCTTTTCTATATATTGGATACTTAAGTTGTTTTTGATTGTCTGTAATTATAAATAATATCATGATAAATATCTATGAGTATAAAACTTTTTTATTACTTAAGATTATTTCCTTAAATCAGAGTCCCAGCATTAAAATTACTGGGTCAGAAGGGATAGACATTTTATAGCTCTTAATCCATAATGCAAAGTGGAAATTATTTTGCTGGGGAAGAGGGTGGCTGAATGGTTATTCCATATCTCTAAGGCTTTCTTTTTTGTGTATTCATATACCAACCAAGGCACTATAAGATTGAGGCTTGCTAGATGTTAATTTTTCAACATTAAGCACTTGAGGTAGTGTATGAAATATTATTGCTCTTCAAAAGAGTGATATCTGTAAATAATATCAGGACCCTAAATCAAACATGCTTCAACAAAAAAGACCATTTTCTGGCTCATTAATTAAAACTCTAGAGGAAAGATGCATTCAGGCATGGTTGGATCCAGGACCTTGATTTTTGTCTCCCTAACCTTTGGCTTTGTTTTATTCTCTACTGGACTAATTCTTAGGCAAGGTCTCCTCGTTTGCTCATAAGATTATTCTAGAAACTGCATCTTCACTCTATCTTCCTAGCAGCTCTAGTGGAAAAAGCTTACCTCTTTCCCGGTAGTCTCAGCAAAATTCCAGAATGGAGACTTCTTGGCTCTGATTGGCTTAAAATGACTCATGTGACTGTGGCCTGGGGGTTATTACACTCTCCTTAGCCCAGTCTGGCTTACAGGCTTTTCCCTGCAGCTGGACAAGGACTCACCTAAACCAACACTGACTGAGAGTGGGAGAGACATAGCCCTCCCAGAGAGAATGAGGAGGGTGTTATTTGAAGTCGGGGGATGAGTGCCAGCCAACGCAAGAATAGCAAGTGTCCATTAAAAAGCAGTCCTCTTTCAGGGTGCTCTCTAGAACGCTTCCTCTAGAATAAGAACCTCAAACAAGGTATTATGGCCTTGCTAAAGATAGGAGCTGAGCCCTCGTGACCCTCTACAGGAATCACATGATCATTATCATCAGGTAAACAGACCACCATGGAAGCTATCTCTAGGAAACCAAACTCATTTCTTCCCTATTCATTTGGCAAATATTTATTTTAGCACGTACCATGTATCATTTCAGCATTTATTTAGCTGCCAATGTCCTAGGTGCTGGGGACACAATGATTCCCATCCAATCTTGCCTTCTGGTTTAACCTTTTGAATGTTCAAATGAATTGCCTGAGATGTCTCTGATGCACGCTGGCTTTCCATAGGCCACGTATATGTTTATTTACAATTGGAATGGCTCATTGCTGCTCTGGCTGGCTGGGCTATAATTTGCTCAGGCACTTAAGCTTACTATTAAAAAAAAAAAAAAAAAAAAAAAAAAAAAAAAAAAAAAAAAACACTGCTTCTTCACTAGCCTTAATTTGGCTGTTTTGTTTGTACTGGAGATTGTCTAGATGGAGCGAACATTCAACTTAAATGCAGCAGAAATGTAAAATAGGGCATGTGAAAGAAAAAGGTAAGAATTGCTAATAAATCCCCTCAAATGAAGAGTGACTTTCAATTTGGCCCTTGAAGGTATTTGCATAACCTAATTTCCTGCTCTGGGATCTTTGCTGTTATCCATTCACATATGGAAAAATAGAGAGTAGTCATTTGTGCTGTTACTTGAATAATAGTCATTTGTAATTTTACTTGAATGTGCCAACAAATTTTAGTCAGAAACATCTCCCTAGAGCATTATATCCCCAAACTCTGTGACCAACAGAGGTATTGAAATTAGTGAATGCGTGCTCATTCATTCAGCAAACATTGATTGAGCCGTGTACCAGGCACTGTTCTGAGAGCATTCTTGAGCCAAACAAAGATACTGAGGTCAACAAATCAAGATGCAATACCTCTAAATTTGAGGAAGAGTCAGCAAAGCAAAGAAGACAAAGCCTTGTGGATGTGGAAGCAGAAGACCCTTCACTGTCACACCTCCTCCATGACCCCGGCCAAGTGGCTTCGTCTTCCCGCCTTCATCTGGCTGATCTTGTAATTTGAGAGGCAGCATCAGGAAAGGTAAAGAGGAGGCCACACTCTGAGCCGGTTAGAAGCTTAGGTAATAACCTCTCCGAGGCTTGTGTTCTTTTCTCAGTTCCCCACTTACCAGCTGCGTGAGCTGGGGTGAGTTTCTTATCTCTGATCTCAGTGTTCTCAACTGTAACATGGGGTTTCAAAGAGACCTGTCTCCGAATTGTGTGTGAGAAACGCCTGAGATACTGCATTTAGAGAACCCAGCCTACTGCCTGCTGTGGAATGAGGTCTCATCGAATGTGACCTGCCACTTCTACCGTTACTGTTTGGCTGACATATCTATTTAGTGAGGCTTATAACGTACCAGGTACACTCTCGTGATGGGGATAGAGCCCTGAATAAACAGGAAGGTTCCTGCTGACAAGGAGCTTAAATTCTAGTGTAGAATTATTATTTATTACTCACAATAAATTAGTAAGCAAACGAGCGCATTGATCATATAAGTTCAGATAGTGAAATGTGCTCTGAAGGAGACAAAATGGAAAGACATAACACACAGTGGCTGGAGATAGGGGAGACTTTATGTATGTAGGGAGACATTTGGTGGAATATGTGAATGCTGGGAAGGCAGCGGTTGTGTCAAAAACCTGAAGGAGGGCTGTGGCTGACATCTAATTGTCACTTATTCCAGCTTCATTTGCAACAAATAATAAATAAACATCCCTTTTGAGAATGCCGATCAGGGGTTTAAGACAGAGAGCTCAGGTTAAACTTCAGTGACCTGTAATACATTCAGAGAGGTATCTGATGCTAATACTTCTCTCTTCTCTCTGTGTCTTCTCTCCCTCCCTCCCTGCCTCCCTTTCCTTCCCTCCCTGTCTCTCTCCCTCTCCCTCTCTGCCTCTCTCTCCCCCCTCCCTCCTCCCTTCCTCCTCCTACTCTCTTCCTCCCTCCTCCTCCTCCCTCCCTGAGCCCTCCCTCCTCTTCTCTCCTGCCTTTCTCCTGCCATTCCCTGCTCCCTCTTGACTTTGAGCCTTTAGGTTTTTGGTTCCCTCTGTCTGGAATTCCTTCTTTCTTACTGGAGGTCCCATCTTTACCTGCTGGCTAATTTTTTACTCTTCCTTCAAGATTCAGAGCAGTTTGCGATTACTGTGTGAAGCTGTCCTGTTTCTGCTTTCCCCATCCTGTATCCTTTTCATCTCCCACCATTGAGTTCAGAACCTCTTCTATCTGCCCACATTATTCTACGGGATGATAGCTATTAATTTATATGTCCTTCTCCCTCAGTAGAACAGGAGCTCCTAAAGAACAAGTTCTGTGTGCTATTTATATCTGTGTCCAGGCAACTTCGTTCAGCACTGTCCAACAGAACTTTCCGTGATGATGAAAACATTCCATGTCTTCACTGTCCAACACAGTAGCCACGGAGGATTTTGAGCACTTGAAATGTGGCCAGTGCTAGTGAGAAAGTGAATTTTTAATTTAACTTAATTTTAACGAAGTTGAGATAGCCACATGTGGCTGATGGCCACCATATTATTGGACCATGTAGATTACCACTTCATGTAGCACACATCTGACGTCGAACAAATGGCTCTTGCAGGAGCATGCAGTTGCCGAACTCTCTGGTTTTTATACGATAGTAAGTTCTTGAAAGATCTATTAGTGCATTTTGATTTCAATGACTTTGATCCCTTAAATCCAACAATACTTTCCTCTCATTTCATTCACTAGGTCAAAATAGCCACTTATTAATTCATTATCCTATTGTGGCTAAGCATATAAGCTCTGGGCTCAAACAGAACCCGAGTCTGATCTAGATGCACCACTTACCAGTATTACTAGTCATGTACCCACAGCCAAGTTACTTAACCTCTCTGGAACTCAGTTTCCTTATTTGCTAAATGATAATATTAATAACAGCCAGATCAAGGTTATTTGTGCTGATTAAATGAGACAATGCATGGAGATTATTGAGCTCATTGCTTGGCACATAGCATTCAAAACATTGAGCAACTGTTATGTATTCTTTCATTCGTGCAAATCACATTTATTGAGCACCTACTATGTTCCAGATGCGATGCTAAGGGATTGGAGGTAAAACCCCTTCAAGACAATGAGAACAAAAATAGGAATATAAGCAAAATTGTGGATTCAAAAGGACATGTTATAATATGAGCATCAACACCTTATGTTTTAACCAAAAAAAAAGTCTTACTCAAGTATTTTCTTTTCAAAGGGATAAATTTTATCCCAAATTATTTTTTTAAAGCTACAGGCCCAGAATTTGCACCCACACCATTAAGCCCTTGATCTGTGTTTGTTAATTCATGCTTAGTCTGGGTCAACATTCTTTTTCATCATCAGGTAATGAATTTGTGTGTGGCATTAAGCTTTTATATCATGAAATCCAGCTCAAAAAGGAAGATTTTTCTGCTCCTCAGAGGACTGTGTTTTCTGACTTTGATGTATCATTTATGCATCTCATCCATTATTGATGTGTTACAGCTTTTACACGAGGCACCAATCTTTTGAAATAAAAATAAAACTACATCGTCCTGATCTCTTTCTTGTCCATACTGTTTTTAGAGTACTAGGGATTCTTGTGTTCTGCAGAATTCACTTTGAAGCCCCTTTTCTTTGAACGCAAATGGCAGGAGGGGCCCCAAACAACCCGGTCTTTCTTATTTCATGGAAGAGCTGCGTGCACGTGTCTAATTTTAAATTCTGAAGTGCAAATGTCATGTAATGAAAGTATCAGCAGTTACTCAAATGTGGTTAAATATGGAAACTCAGCATAAAGTCGATGTTTATTTGCAGACGGTGACAGTGATAAGGGCAGGAGCCTTCCTGATAAGTGGCTTTCAGCCACTGTTAATCGGCTGATGGATGGATTGGTGCGAGGCTGGTCACAAGGAAGCTCTCATCCTCTGTAATGGAACTCTCTCATCCGTCTAGTGGAGGGAGGAAGGGAGGGAGAGAGAGGGTAAGAGGGAGAGCAAGCGAGCGAGAGAGAGAGACAGAGAGAGGCCATGTGCACAGTTGATTCCATTATTCTGCCCAAAGCAACCTCTACTGCTAGTGAGAGGAGGCAAATATCAGGAAACTTTGACCCAAATCAGAATAGAAACTTTAAGATTCACAGAATGTCACAACTGGAAGAGATCCTGGCAGTCATCTAATCCAACCCCTGGATTTTTAGATGAGGAAATTTCCATGCAAGAAATTGCACCAGCATTTATTAATCAATGCACATGTATTTACTTTCTGCTTAAAACCTACAGCTGGTTGCATAGTGCCCTTAAGGCAATTCTTTAGTAAGACATCAAGGCCCTTTATGGACTGGATTCTGCCTCTCTCTTTCTTTCATCCCTCCTCGTGCATGCTACACTTCCACCAGAGAGTTCCAGTACTTTGAGCTTCTTGCTTGGGCAACTTCTGTTGAAGCTTTAGAGGGCTGCTTGGATGCCACCTCCACAAAGGTTTCCCCGACTCCCTAAGTCTGGGATAGGTATGCTGTCATCTCTGTTCTTTTTCCTCTCATAGCAGCTGCCTATCATGTTAATCTGTTTACTGTGTCTCTCCTACTTGAGCAGGAGCTCTTTGAGTGCCAGGACATCATCTCATCATAACTGTATCTCCAGGACCTTGCAAGGTGCCTGGCACATAGTAGGTGCTCATTAAATATCTGATGATGAAATGGAGTGTCTCATTATATTATATGGCAACCACTCAAGCAGACACTAGAAACATAAAACTGAGTAAAACACAGTTTCTGTTCTGGAATAAGTCCAGTTAATTCATTCCATTTATTCATGTCTCTGCCTACATATGACATTTTGCCAATGTGTCACATTTGAACTAGTCACATTTCTTGGTTTTGAGAAAAGTTTAGCTAGACACTTGAAATTCCCAAATTTTCAAACAATGCTTAATAATATCACTACCGCTAGAAATCTGACAAAAAGAACCTCAGATAATTTGACCCCAATTAAGCGGTGCTCTGACAAGTGACAAGAAACAAGCTCATATTTGTTGTTCAAAAGAACCACTGCCAGGGTAATCCCACAACTAGTAATTATTCTCTCTTATACCTGCTCAGGTGACAAGCAGGAATGAGAAATAAGAGACCTGTAGAATGTTAGGACTTGAAGAGAATTTGCAATCACTTAGCCCAGCCCCCTTCTCTTACAGAGGAGAAAATGGCAGACTGAAGAGAATAAGTGATTGGTTCAACGTCAAGTGGCTGTTTCATGGGTGCCTTGGGCTTCAGAGCTCCACGGGCCATACTCCTTCTCTGACGAGTTACCATTCAGAACCATGACTCCAAATCTCCCCATGCCAGATCATTCGTCTTCAGACACACACCTGGCTGTGGTGGTGGGCATTGGCTTTTTGGGGCTGCTCAACAGCCCTTCTGCTTGGTAACAGTGCTCTAATTTTTATTTGGAAGCCTGTCTCTCCCATGCATGAGGAAGCTGACATCACTTCAGCTTCGGGTGTGCATCCCGACTGACTGAAGTCAATCAGCATATTCCACCTAACTCTCTGGTTTTCAGTCTGAGTAGAAAATCGAGAGAGCTCCCCATTGATTCAGACTTAACAAGGATAGCCCCCTTAAAAAGCCCCCAGGCACTGGGCTCATAAGGGGTTCCTGATACCGGGACAGGGTATCCATGGACAGAGATCCATGAGCAGGGGCTGCTCTTGGAATAGAGGAATGATTTATAAGTGCCAGCAGGGCCCCTCACTGGCTGCTGAAAGGCCATTTCCATCAAAGACAGAAAGAACAAAGTCAGGTAGAGACACTCCTTGTTCTGGCCATCAGCTCTAGGACACTCACTCTGTTCCACTCACAGTCTAGGGATGCCCATTTACTACCATGTTTCAGCCAACAATTTCTGTTTACAAGTAGTCTTCAGTTCCCAGCCCCCAAATCAAGTATGTAATTAAAAAATTAATGAGTTAATCAATCCATGCAAATTATTAGTTCACGGTGCCAGATACCATGTGAAGAACGATGTAAAAAGCTAGCTGGCCCTTCCAATGGCTGTAGACACTGGCCATCAAGCATTTTTCTCAGGTAATTTATTTTAGTTCAGAAAACATTTATGGAGCACCTGTTGCACACCAAGCCTGCATGAGGAAATGCAGAAATGAATAAGATATACTCCTGGTCTTGAGGAGCTCATGTGGTCTAATTGGAGAGTCAGACAGATAAAAAGAGTTACTGACTTCTTATCATGACCTGAAGCCAGTGTTCTGGTCAGATGCAACCAAGAACCTTCCCTTTCTAGGGAGCCTCTGGCTTCAGCTAGGCTCTATTTATTCCATTTCCAAGGGTATCACGAATTTTATTTTTTTATTTTATTTTATTTTATTTTATTTTATTTATTTTATTTTAACATTTATTTTTGAGACAGAGAGGGACAGAGCATGAATGGGGGAGGGGCAGAGAGAGACGGAGACATAGAATCCGAAGCAGTCTCCAGGCTCTGAGCTGTCAGCACAGAGCCCGACGCGGGGCTCGAACTCACGGACCGTGAGATCCTGACCTGAGCTGAAATCAGATGCTTAAACCCACTGAGCCACCAAGGTGCCCCCAAGTGTATCACGAATTTTAAAAAATTGTTTTGAAAAGGAACAGTGGCCCTTGGAGGTTAAGGGCTGAGGACCATTGCTGTTATTTCTTGCTAACGAGAGACAATTCCAGGGACCCAGTGTGTATTTTTAAAAACAAGACTAAATAATAGGTTGGGGCTATTTCCGTAGAGCTGCCGTGATGCTAATAAAGAGAAATCCTGGCGAGCCTGGGTAGTGGAAGATGTAGGACCTGGCAGGGGCCGTGGCACCACAAACAAGAACTATTAAACCCCAAACAAAAATACCATGAGCAACAAGGGCTCTCTGGGACAGCTGCCAGCCAGTTGGTACCAATAGAATCAGAAAAAGGCCTGTTGAAAGTGTATTTAAAAGTTCCTAGTGACTCCAGGTTACTAGAATGTACAAGCCTCCAGTTTAAGACAGATCAGTTCTGCGGATGTAATGTACAGCATGGTAACAATAGGGAATGATACTGTTTTTATATTCTAAAGTTGCTAAGAGAGTAGACCTTACACATTCTCATCATAAGAAAAAAAATTATAACCGTATGTGGTGATAGATATTAAGTAGACTGTGGTGGTCATTTCACACTAGACAGATTGTATCATTACATTGTACACTGAAACTAATACAGTGTTATGTGCCAATTATACCTCAGTTAAAAAAACTTTTTAAAGAAGTTTCTAGTGACCCTATGAGAGTTGCCACTTTTTAAAAAGGTACACTGAAAGCCCACTCTGTGTTAGCTATTTTAGATGTCAGTTACTTCATTGAATGTTCATTAACCATCCTTGAAGTGGGTACGGCTGTCTATTCCACAGCCTGGAACAGTGAAGAAAGGTTTGTTGGGAGACATGTGGGAAGGAAATGCGAGGCTGCTACTGTAACAAGAGCCCACTGACCCTGTGCCACAGGTAGAAATGAGGTAAACTCCCAAGGCTAGGGGTAAGTGTCAGAGGTACACATGTGCTTGTAGATATCTTAAAATTTATTATTTCTATTGAAAGAGAGAGAAAGAATCCCAAGCAGGCTCTGCACTGTCAACACAGAGCCCGACGTGGATTCGAACTCACAAACCATGGGATCGTGACTTGAGCCAAAATCAAGAGTCACAGACCTAACCTACTGAGTCACCCAAGTGGCCCTTGTAGACTTTTTTATTGGGAAACATATCACACATAAATATGTGCATTATGTATATGTTGTTTAAAGAGCAATGATAAAGCAAACCCTCTTATAGTTATCATCAAGCTTCATGTTGTTACCATTTTGTTTGAGGTCTGGTCTCTTGTTCCTTTTCCTTTGTCATCTATATATGTATATATTATTTAGTTTTGCCTGTTGTTTTTTTTTAACAGAATGATGCATTATATATTCTCCCGTGATTTAATACTTCAACATTATGTTTTAGTGATTCATCCAAATTGATTCATGTAACTGTGGTTTATTCAATTTTACTGCTACACGCTTTCCAATGTATGCATATGTCACAATTTATTTATCCATTCTATTGCTGATGGGAATTTGGATTGTTTCTGGCTTTACTAACAGTGCTTTACTAACATTATGAACGTTGTTGTGTATATCTGTGGGTGCACATGTGTAAGAGCTTTTCTGGGGCAAATACCTCCAGTGGAATTGCAAGCTTCCACTATATGCATGTGTTCAGCTTGATAAAGCCAAAGAGACTGTTTACCAAAGAGACTGTACCAATTTTCATTCCCAGAATCCGTGGATGAGAGTTTCCATTGTTCTCCAACCTCTCCATCTTGATACTGAACAATTTGTAAATTTTTGCCATTCTCATGAGTCTAAAATAGTATTTTGTTACGATGTTAATTTGCATTTACTGATTACTAAGTTTGGGCATCTTTTCATATGTTTATGGGCCTTTTGTACTTTTTTTTTTAATTTTATTTTTTATTTTTTAAAATTTACATCCAAATTAGTTACCATATAGTGCAACATGGACTTTCTTTTCTATGAAATGTGTGTTAAACCTTTTGGCCTATTTTTCTTTTGAGTTTTCTTTTCCATATTAATTTGTAGGAGTGCTTTATATTTTTTGGATACTAATTGTTTGTTAGTTATATGTGTTGTAAATATATTTTCAGATTAAAGCATTCTCTTCATTCTCTAGAGGGAATTTTTGTCCTTGATGGCCACAAGTTTTTATTTTAAAACTTTTTATTGTAAAATATTTTCAAACTTAGAGAAAGGCTATAAAATTAATATAAAGATTTTCCCACAGATCCAAATGTTAATAGTTTACCACATTTCATGATCATTTTATCTATCTTCTATTTTTCCCCCTATATTGTAAATAGCATCTTTAAAAATTATGTATTCCAACTTATTGTTGGTGTTCAGAAGTGCAACTGACTTTTTTACTATGGTGTTTGCATCTAGAAGCCTTGCTAACGTCTCAAACTCTAAAATTTTTGTAAAATTTTTCAATGCTTATTTATTTTTGAGGGAGGGAGGGAGAGAGAGAGAGAGAGAGAGAGAAAACAGGGGAGGGTCACAGAGAGAGGGAGACACAGAATCCAAAGCAGGCTCCAGGCTCTGAGTTGTCAGCACAGAGCCAGATGCAGGGCTCGAACTCATGGATCACGACATCATGACCTGAGTTGAAGTCGACGCTTAACTGACTGAGCCACCCAGGTGTCCCTCAAACCCTAAAATTTCTATAGACTGATACGCTTTTTAGGTAAATAATGAAATTATCTGCAATTAAGGACAGTTTTGCTTTGTTTCTAGTCTTTATCATGCTGTGTTTCACTGGTGATGCCTTTAGTCCCTCGTTGAATAGGTATGTTGATAATGGCCATTCTTGTCTTGGTCTTCATCTTAAAGGGAATATTTTCAGCATTTCATCATTATGAATGATACTTGTGGTAGTCTTCCTCCCTTCCTTCCTCTCTCTCTCTTCCTTCTTTTTACTTTTTGATAATGTCTATTATCAGGTCATGGAAATTTCTTTTCATTCCTTATTTGAGAAGATTTTGTTAAAAAAGTCCTGAATGGGGGTGTCTGGGTGCTCATGTGAGCGTCCAACCCTTGATATTGGATCAGGTTGTAATCTCACGTTGGTGGAGTCGAGGCCAGCGTTGGGTTCTGTGCTGAGTGGAATCTGCTTGGGATTCTCTCTCTCCCTTTCTCTCTGCCCTCCTCCCCCTCTCATGCTCTCTCTCTCTCTCAAAATAAATAAATAAACTTTAAAAAATCCTGAATAGATACTAATTTTTATTGAATGCTTTTCTATCTCCTTGTGATCTCTCCTTGTGGTCATCCAGCGTGGCAGCTTTCAGGCAGTTGAACTTCTACCAGAGGCTTCCAGAGCAAGTGTCCCAAGAGAAACTGGTCCAAGCTGCATTGCTTTTTCGAGCCTACCCTTGGAAGTCATATGGCCCCACTTTTGCCACATCCTGTCTGGTGAGGAAGCCAAAGCAGACTCAGGGAGAGACTTCATCTTTTGATGGGAGAAGTGACAAAGCATTTGTGACATGATTTTAAAGTACCATACTTAGACTAGCCCTATAAAATTCTTTCAGGAGTGCTTCCTCTGTTTCCTATCCCCTGGAGTATTCATATAAGATTAGAATTCCTATTACTCCTGAAAATTTCAGTAGTGCTAACCTATAACACCGTCTGCAATAATTCCTTTGTGAGGCTATTTTAAACCACTTATTAAATTTAAAAGAACAGTTACAAGACTCTTCTTCTTTTCATTGCTTTTTGAGTCAGTTTTAATAAGTAATATTTCTCTGGGGATTTGCCCATTTCATCTAATTTTCAAAATTTATTAAATTAGAATTCTATGGTGGGCAGAATAATGACCCTTCAGGCATATCCATGTCCCAATCCCTGGAACCTTTGAAGGAAGATGTTACCTTACTTGGCAAAAGGGTCTTAGCAGGTGTGATTAAGTGTAGGGACCTTGAGATGAGAAAATGATCTTGGGTATCCAGGTGAACCCAGTCAAATTACACGGACCCTTGAAAGCAGAGAATCATTCCCAGCTTTGGTTAGAGAGAGACACAATGATGAAAGCCAGAGAGCTGTGACAGGAGAAGGACCTGACCCACAATTGCTTGCTTTGAAGATGGAGGAGGGAGGTCAGGAGCCAAGGAATGTGAGTGGCCTCTAGAAGTAGGATACGGCCCTCGGCTGATGGCCAGAAACTTCAGTGAGCAAGGAAACAGGTCCTCCCCTAGACCTTTCAGAAAGGAATGCACTCCTATGGATACCCTGATGTAAGCCCAGTGAGACCTTTGTCAGACTTCGGACCTTCAGAGCTGTAAGATCATATATTTGTGTTGCTTAAGCCACATCTGCAGAAATTTGTTATGGTGGCAATAGCGAACTAATACAAGTTGTTCACATCTTATTTTTGCTTGGTTTCTGTAAGATATACGGCTCCCTCCCACTTGTATTGCTAATATTGCTTATTTGGGTTTTCTCTCATTAATCTTGCTAGAGATTTGTCTATATTATTCTTTTTTTTTTTCCAAAACCACAACTTTTGCTTTGATGATTCTCTATACCTATGTTTGTTTTACATGTTAATTTGTGGCTTTATCTTTATTGTTTTATATCTTCTATTTTCTTTGGTTTATTTTTCTAACTGCTGAATTTTGATTTGTGGTTTCTTCATTTTGGAATGTTCTTTTTATCTAATGTAAGCATTGTATAGCCATAAATTTCCCTATAAGTATAACTTTAGCCGAATCCAAGTTTTTATACATATTTTTACTATGTTACATCTTAATTATTTTTTCATTAAAAGATTTTTTAATGTTTATATTTGTTTTTGAGACAGAAGGAGACAGAGCATGAGTGGGGGAGGGGCAGAGAGAGCGAGGGAGACATAGAATCCAAAGCAGGCTCCAGGCTCTGAGCTGTCAGCACAGAGCCTGATGTGGGGCTCAAACTCGTGAACCCCAAGATCATGACCTGAGCCAAAGTCAGACGCTCAACTGACTGAGCCACCCAGGTGCTCCGATTTTCTTTTTTTTAAGTTTTCTTTATTTATTTTGAGAGTGAGGGAGAGCAGAGAGAGAGAGAGAGAGAAAGAGAGAGAGAGAATCTCAACCAGGGTCCATGCTGTCAGGGCAGAGCCCAACACAGAGCTCGATCTAGTGAACCATGAGATCATGACCTGAGCTGAAATCAAGAGTTGGATGCTTGACTGACTGAGTCACCCAGGTATCCCATATCTTAATTGCTTTGTAAAGCTAATTATTGTTTCTTAAAATTTTTTTTAATATTTATTTATTTTTGACAGAGAGAGAGAGAGGGAAAGGGAGAAAAAGTGTGAGCAGTGTAGGGACAGAAAGAGGGAGACAGAGGATCCAAAGCAGGCTCCATACCCAGAAGGCAAAGCCTGATGTGGGGCTTGAACTCAAGACCCATGACCTGAGCTGAAATCAAGAGTCGGCCACTTAACCAACTGAGCCACCTAGGTGCCCCGAGTATCTTCTTAGATATATGAGTTATCTTAGAAATGTAATTTTTAAATATATAAACAAATAAGATTATTATAGTCATCTTTTTGTTTTCTTCTAAAAAAAAATGTCTAACTTGTAACTTACTGTCACTTCACAACTCTGCCATTTTCACACACACACACACACACACACACATTCACACACAACTTAGCCATAGAACATACATAAATAAATAGGCAGGTCTGTGTTCCAATAAAACTTTATTTACAAATACACATGAAGAGCTGGATTTGGTCTATGGGCTATAGTTTGCTAACTCTTGTTTAAGGACCTCTCTCTACTCATGGCCTGTTTCACAGGGTCACCAGGACTTCTGTGCATGATGGCTAGAACTCACAGCATTATTCCTACCATGGTCTTATTGGGCAAAGCAAGTCACAAGGCCAGCCTAGGTTCAAAGGGTAAGGAAATAGACTCTACTTTTTGAGGGGAAAAGCTGCAAAAAAATTGTAGCAATATTTTATCTCCACTGGTATCTAAACTGTCTTACTGATAGAAATAGAGTATTATATACATATTATAATTAATAGACTATTTTTAGAGAGGTTTAGGTTTACAGAAAACTGAGTAGACAGCACAGAGAGTTTCCATGCACCCCTCTTTCCCCACCCCCTCACAATTTTCTCTGTTACTAACATCTTGCTTAGTGTGGTAAATTTGTTGTAACTGATGAACCAATATTGAAACTTCATTATTAACTAAAGTCCACTGTTGTGTTGTATAGTTGTATGGGTTTTGACAAACGCACAATGTCATGTAGCCACAATTTCAGTATCATACAGAAGAGTTTCACAACCTGAAAAATCCCCTGTGTTCCACCTAGACATCCCTGCCTCTCTCTGAGTCCCTGGAAACCACTGATCATTTAATTGTCCCCATAATTTTGCTCTTCTCAGAATGTCATACAGTTAGAATTATATAGTATGTAGCTTTACAAATTGGCTTTTAAAAAAGATTTTATTTATTTATTCTGAGAGAGAGTGAACATGAGCAGGGGAGGGGCAGAGAGAGAGGGAGAGAGAGAATCTCAGGCAGGCTCTGTGCTGTCAGTGCAGAGCCCAGCGCGGGGCTCGATCTCACGAACCGCAAGATCACAACCTGAGCAGAAATCGAGTCAAGAGTTTAACTTACTGGCACCCCTCAAATTGGATTTTTTCACTTAGCAAAATGCAGTTAAGGTTCCTCTGTGTCTTTTTGTAGCTTAATAGTTCACTTCTTTCTATTGCTAAATAATATTTCATTGTATGACTGTACCACAATTTGTCTATCTATTCACCTATAGAAGGGCATCTTGGTTGCTTCAAGGTTTTGGCAATTATGGGTAAAATTACTGGAAACACTTGTATGCAGGATTTTTTGTGTATGTATGTTTTCAACTTAGTTGGGTAAATACCTAGGAGACAATTGTTGGATCACGTGGTAAGGCTATGTTTAGCTGTAGCTTTGTAAGAAACTGCCAAACTATCATTCAAAGTGGCTCTAACACTTTGTGCCATTTTTGTTTGGGTTCCACAAGCAACGAGTGAGAGTTCTTGTGCTCCACATCCTGGTCCATATTTGGTATTGTCAGGTTTTGTTTGTTTCTTTTTAACCTTTCTGATAAGTGTTTTGTGGTATCTGTACCATCTGGTCAACTCCTGTCACTGCTGGTTTAATCTGAAATTCCATGAAGACATATGATGTTCAGAATGTCTTCATATGTCGACTTGCCACCTGTATATCTTCTTTGGTGAGGTATTTGTTTAGGTCTCTTGACCATTTTCTTCTTGTTGAGTATTAAGCATTCTTTGTTTCTCTTGGATTGAAGTCTCTTTATCAGATATGTATTTTCCAATTATCTTCTCCCAGTCTGTGATTTGTTTTTTCATTCTCTTAAGGGATAATATGTTTAAAAAATATAATAAGATTTTCTCTTATATATTTCTTGTGCTTGTGACATTCCCCTATTATAACAGGGGTGTCTATTAGCCTTGAAGATAATTGACCTTGTTTGAGAAGATTGCAAAATGAAGAGTCCGTTTCCAGTTTTGACTTTCGAAATGAGATTTTTGAGTCTCTAACAAGGCCGTAATTTTGAAGCCAAGCTTTGTTGTAAAAAAAAAAAAAAAAGATTCCTAGAATCTGTAAGCTCCTATGAATATACTGAGAGTCAAGCCTAGAGAATGTGAATAATAAGACCTAACATCAGCCACAAATGGAAATCAGGACATGGTGCAAAGGGAGTTCCTGACACATAGGAAAAGGCAAGAAAACCTCACCACCTCTGACTCTACTACAGCTAGGGAAGGAGATGAATGGGAAGGAATGGTCCCTTTGCTCAGTTTCTCTCTATCTCCATGCTACTCCAACCTGCCCAATGCACCTTTTTTCTCCCTCTTACCATATGCACACACCCCCACCCACCCAGTGATGGAATTGATGCCATTATAGAGGAGTAGATGAAATAGTTCTGTCTATCCATGGGCACACACTGAGGAAAGGCCACGTGAGCCCACAATGCTGTCCATGGGCTAGGAATCGAACTCTCGCCAAGGAGCCAAATCTGCGGGCCTCTTACTCTTGGACTTCCCAGCTTCCAGAACTGTGAGAGATAAATGTCTGTTATTTAAACAACTCCATCCATGATGTTTTGTTATAGCAGCTCAAGCTAACTAAGATAAGAGTCTAGCAGGGTGCTTGGTTCACAGTGGGTAGTCAGCAAATGTTTGTGGATAAATGAGTGAATGAATAAATAAATGAATACATGGATATCCTTTCCTTTCTTATGGTAGGGGTATTTCTGTCTATAGGACTGAGTCTATGGTTTGTGGTTTAAAATGTAGGTTTTATTATTATTCAGATATGGTGGGGCTGGCAGATCAGGAGATGACTGCCATTGAAAAGATAGTTTGTTATACTCACAGACCTCAAGAGGAGAGGGCACATCATACCACACTACAGGGGACCATAGGGGGAAGCACCAAAGAGGGCAGAGGGAGTGAGGGGAAACGTGGGCAAGAGCCTTTATTGTGGTTTCCACAGGAAGGAACAGGCAAAGCAGGGCATATAAGTTTAAGATTGGCTAGTTTGAATAATTTTGGAAGGCTCCAGGCATAGAACACCTGTCCTTAATTGGCTGGTACCTGGGCCTGGGGTGATTAGATCAGGGCAATGGTGGCCCTAAGTGTGAGAGCCCAATAAAGGAGGTGATTGGCAATGTGGGCTCTGCACTGGTTGGTTTGCATATGAAATTGTGCTTGTAGGTGAGTTCTTTATTGTCTTCTTTATTGTCTAACCCTGGGAGGGACAGTCCCTGTAGGGTCCTCAAAGCCCCAAGATATCAAAACATCAACTACAGAAACTGGAAAATGTGTTAGGACACCTTGACGATCAGGTGTCTGTGTCACCATCTCTTCGGTGGTCTGTGACCACAGTGGTCTGTGACCACTGGGAACTTTCATGGCCTGTCTTGTCCAGATTTGTCAAGATCACATCTTATCATGACATCACCCTTTTTCGTGTCCATTTTTGACACATTTTATTTTTTCATTCATTCATTCATTCATTCACTCGCTCATTACTCAGCACTTGCTATGAGCCAGGCCCTGCGTCAGATAGGTCTTGGCAGCTTGGTCAGAGAGATAGTCTAGGAATCAAATAAAATCCTTCCCTGCATGGTCAGTGCTCTAATGAAACTCTCAGTACAATTATCTTCAGAGGCTTCTTACCCTTACCCTTACCCTTATCTTGTGGGTAGGAAGGTACCTTGATCTCAAGCTTAGTGATATCTGTAGAGGCAGTTTTATTTTGCATAATGGAAGATTAATTTTTAAGCAAAGAGGGGGCCTTTCCTCAGTCTGAGAGTTTTGTCTTTTTTGTGACTTTCAAGGGTAACTTTCAGACTGACAGTTTAACATCAGGGCTTTCAGAGTCAAGGCTGGGACTTTAAATAGTATGAAGACCCCAATGGTTAGACTCACAGGGGCAATCTGAATATTGATCACAAATTTTCAAATGGCGTTGGGAAGTGCAGCATGATATTAGGAGAGATTTCCAATTAGTCTGGGCTGTTCAAAGCAGCCATATGTCTGGGAAAGAGAATGCATTAGAATTTTCCAAAGGGCTTTCTCTCCTGAAACAGAGAACATAAATGGTAGTGGGGGAAAAAAATCAAAGTTACTGAATATGGAAATCACCACTTTGGGGTTTATGAGAACCACATCCTGCTAACTCCCTGCTATGCAAAGGAGCTTTCAGAGGTAATGAGGCAAGTTCCAGAGTGTCAAATGTCTGCATTGCTTTATACTTACATGAACTCTCGTCCTCGTCCTCCTGCTGGTAGGCTACATGTTCGGCCCTGGCAGAGATGGTGTCTGACATCTCTTTCTAGTCCCCTGGGGAAAAAGCCTTGCACACAGCAGGCACTTAATGTACTCTGGTGGGACTGAACTGAAGAGAAGAGACTCCCCAGGGAGGCGTAGGGACGCAAAAGGCTTTCCCTGTGATCTCTTACTCTGCTCTGAATTAGAGACAGAACAGCCTGTCTGAGGCTAGGGCTCAGCTTCCTTCCCTTTGGATGTGGAAAGAAACTAGCTCACCATGTGCCTGGCCCTGCAATAAGCACCTTACAGCACCATGTCCTCAAACGTCTCAATAACCCTTTGTAATTGGTATTATTACCCCATTTTACAGATGGGAAACTGGAGGTTTGGAGAATAAGCTCTCCTGGGTGGTTTTCATTTGAAAGGTTTCTGAGGTCCCACCTGGCTACTCTAGCAGCCTGAAAAAGCCATCTTTACTGAAGTATTAGATGGTTATGTGGACACACGGCACTCAGAAAAGCTTTCATTTTATCAAGCAGACTAAGAAGAGAGAGCTTTCCAGCCCATCAACCCAGAGACACATTTATCAGAATGGCTGACTCCTTGGAGATGTAAAACAAATGCTAAGGGTTGTATAAGGGGGGAAGACCCAACAGTCATCCCTCCCTTCCCTGGTTCTCCAACTGGCAGAGCCACCATCAACCATAGCCGGAGCAGAAAATTCCAACAACTCACTTCCTAGCCTCTCTTGCATCTAGGAGTGACCATGTGAGCTGCTCTGGTTAATTAGATGTAAGGTGAGATCTCCCAAAGGGTTTGTGAATAAGATTTCCTCCGTGGTAAAGACAGTGACCATCAAGGAAAAGTCTCCCTTCAGCTCCTTCATGCTTTGGACAGTGTCATGTGATGATGGGATATCTTGATTGTTTTTGTGGTTATGAGTAACCAAATACGTATGTTCTAAGGATGCCTGAGTGGGCAGATGGATGGAACATGGGTTCTTAGTGACATCATTAGTGATTAGGGTCACTTACCTCAGACTTCCTTGTTTGGTGTGATGATGAAATGACTTTATTGTTTAAGGTATTGTTTGTTGAACAATTATTATGAATTATTCTGAATTGAGTCTTCTGTTAAGCATTGTCAGAAAGCATTCTGACTTTTGAAATTGTGGAGAAGAAAATATATGCAGTGACAAGTCCTGAATAATAACACTGTTGTGGAGAGGGGCAGAGATTGAAAGTGGGGAGAGAGCCGCAAGGCCAAGGTCAAGATCAGAGTGCCCAGGGCACTGAAGCAGAGGGTGATGAGGATGTCAAAGGAAAACAAATCTGGACTCGGGTAGGGAGAGACATTAATTGAAGAGACTATTGCAATAAGGGGAGGCTGATTACTGCCATACACAGGTTGCTCTGACCATGGGGTTAATAAGTGTCCCCATAGTCAGGTAGAAAGGAATTTGCTTTTGTAGGAAGAAATAAAGCCAGAAAGAACACAGTGCAGGGGAATAGGGTGAGAGGGTTGTGTTATGGGACAGTTGTTCAGGGAATGTTTCTCCCTGAGGTCAGCCAGTTCTCTGGCAGATCCTTAAATTAGGGAAGAGTTGTTCCATGTTCGAATTCTCGAGTGTGGGCCAAAGTTCAGGGACCTGGAGGAAGAAGAGAAGCCTGATTAAATTAGTGAGGTCAAGTTGGCAGGCATTTTATCCAGACTGGTCAGTGGGGACAGTTCAACTAATCATGTATGAGACAAAGCATGGATGTGAAGGGTGGGAGTCTGACCTTGTCGCAGGTTAACAAGGGGGTCATCTGTGAATCCTATCTAAGTCACGTGCAGTGAGCCATTTACTGGAACACAAAAGCGGGGTGCAGGGGAGTGGATTTCTTAACTGTCATTGTTTTCCAGGGGCACAGAGGCAACATAGTCAAGAAACTTAAAAGGTAAGATCAGACCTCAGGGCAGAGTTAAAGCGGCCACTGATCTATCCCAAAGTATCAGCCCCCTCCCATGTGCCAGACACTGTGCTAAGGGATCCAGGGAATGCAGAGATGATTCGGACACAGTTCTCTCCAGGATCAGAGCAAGGGAGAGAAGATACGGACACAAATACTTGCAGGAGGTCTCATAAGGCCTGTGGTCTGCCGCACGTAGTTTTCCATACATTCAGATTCTATTTTCTTTGGGGACCACCTCAGCCTTGCAGATTGCCTTGCAGCAGACCCATGAGGTCTGGGTCCATAGGTAAAACCCAAGAGAATCAAAAGCAGAAAAAGGAGAAGTTTTCCAGAATTTGAGCCTTCAGTCTCAAAGCATTTAAAAGGATTAAGCAGTTCAGCATCAACCCCCCAAAAACCTCTCTCAGAGATGCTGAGTCCTGTTTTTTCTTCCTTCCATTGAAGAACATCTGGAAACTCTCACCTGAGTCCTTATGCGTTAGCCTAGGTGGAGGCAGGTATAGAGATTCTCATTATTCAAGCAGGAAGTTGGCTGCCTTAAGAGGTGCAGTCACTTTAGTTGGGTAACAAAGAAGACCATTGCTGAGACTCAAGAAATGCATGTGTCCTCTTACTCTGGTTTCTGTTTCTCCGGGCCTTTTACCAATGCCTAAGCAACGGCCTTTCCGAAGGTGGCTAGAGGCAGCCGGGGTTAGGGTGAAGTTGGGCAGAAAATGCAAAGCCAAATGCTGCTCCCCAGAAGAGAGGGGGGCAATAACATAAACATTAAATTTCAACTTAGTCCACAAGACTGAAGTTAAAGCCCTGAGCCCTTTGTCTGGGGCACTATCATTTACAGTCCTGAGTGACACAGCTGGAAGACGGTGTCACATGTCAGAAAGCATGGGCCTACATATAGCCATAAGAAAACCCTCTGAATATCCCATTCAAAATAAATTTTTTTCAGTTATCACCAGAAGCTTCCTAGACTATGCAGGCTCCTTAGAGTGCTACAGGTATTTGGCTTTGAAGGGAACACAGGCTGATTGCAATTTTTCTCCTTACGCTTGACTTTCCCCCAGGTTGCTTGGCTGACTTTATACTGCATATCTTTGTTTTTTCTTCCTTCCCATTCTCACTCCTTCCTCTAGCTCCAGCTCCTCAGACACGATGGCTGAGACTGCTAATTATTTCTCAATATGCCTTCTCCTCTTCTTTCTTCAGGAGAACTCGCAAATTTTTGCTGAGGATGTCGCTACTCGGCTGAAAACTACCCTTTCATCAGTTTCCTCTTCTCTGAAATGGATACAATAATTCTTGCTTGGCTATTTTGAGAATCAAACAAGATCATATATTTACAGAGAAGCATAGTATGAATGAAAGAGCCAGAAGATCTGGATGAATCTCATCTGCCATTAACCTACTGAGTTCCTTGGGTAAGTCACTGCACTTCTCTGGGCCCGTTGCCTCATCTGTCAAATGAAGACATTTAGACTAGATTAGGTCATCTAGATGTTTTCCTGCTCAGACATTCTATGGTTTGGAAAAATCAGGCTATAATATAATGAAGAGTCAGACTTTACAGCAGCATTTTGCCTGTGCTGCCTTGGCTGGCACTGGTTCCTGAGAGATGATTACGTGTATTACTTCCCAACTCCGTGGTCAGTGAGGTTGAACTAGACAGGGCAGCTTGAACTAGGCTATGATGGGAATATTTACACCACAGAAATCGGCAAACACTATAAAACAGGGGCTTTCTCACCTTCAACAGAGAGCTGGCTGTAAAACCTTTACCAGCATATTATTTACTACAAGGAAAGAAAAATAAAGTTTCTGTACGTGTTGCCACTCAAAGTAGTCAACATCCCTAGTAAAACTTAAGATGATAATATGCACGTCGGTGTTTATAACATACAGGGGACTGAGAGGCAAGAATTAGAAGTTACCTGACTTGGATCCCAGGTGTCCTGGTCCAGCTCCAGGTTGCAGTAAATGGGCCCCTTGTGGCATGAAGGAGTTAATACCTCTCCCTTGGTGACCAACTTACCTGGCCTTGTTGTGCTGTTGCTACCTCAGATGTGCCATTTTGTAATTTAATTAAAACCGGAGACTTGAGATAATGGGCTCGTGGTGCCTTCTGCCCCACCCTGGGTGGGAGTTGGGCCCCGGGGGATCAGGAGGAAAGATCTTCCAAGATATCAAGTGATCAGGAGTAGTCATTAAATTATTCCAGTTAATCCAAATGGAGTAGTTACCTGAGGCCCTGACTCATCTAGCCAAATGGGACCTGTGGCTAGAAAATGTTTGGAGATTCTGGACCAAAGGAGTATTTACTTGCTCATCCTCACCATCTAGAGTGTCTTCTTCAAAGTGTGTTTTGAGGAACAACAGATCCTTGGTACACTAGCAATGTCCCCTTTCCCACCCCAAAAGGAGTTGATAGCTAAATACGTTTGAGAAACATTGGATTGAGCAAAGGTAGATATGTTATGTATGGAAGTATTTCTCAGAGAATTTAACAGGTAAAAGTAATGCTTCTTGAACTATCTGTGGTGATGTATCAGATTTTAAATTTCCAACCAATACACAATCCTATTGCCACCGCCCCCCAATTTTGCCAACACCAAACCTAGATGAACGCTGTTCAATGGGATGAATTCATGGCTCATGCATATTCCCCATATAACTTGGATGAGTTCATGGTCATGTAACATCCCATTGTTGTAAAAATCTCTCAGTGTGTACCCCCAGTTTTTGTACTCATCATGTCCATGGGCCTTGCCCTGAGTAGCACTGTGGTAAGTACTTGGCTGTCCTTTGAATGGAGCATGCCTCTGCCCCAGTAAATCTTCCTCCCCATCACTGGGGATTCCCAGTTTCAAGCTGACTTTTGAGGAGTTCTGTTCAGCCATTGTGGAAAGTGCAGCTCTGTCAGAGCTGGACATTTGTCCCCATGCAGTAGGGTATTTCCTGAACTACCCCTGTAGAACAACACTTGAATCTTTGGAGTCTAAACAGGGCTTTGAAATAAAAGGCCAACTCTCCCGGAAAATTGTGCCAGCTCTGGAGAGGGTCAAATGAAAACCAGACAAGTCCCCCAAACACAAAAGAAAACAAAATGCATCCAGGGCTTCCTTTTACTCCTCTGCAGACCTGTAAATGCAAAAAAGGCACAGCAGACTCTGGGTTGGACTTCCATGAAGGGCACTAAAATAGGAAATCCTTCCAAGGCAGCTGAGACCGTCTAGTTGTCTCTGGGGACAACATACCCACTCCAATGCAATGCAACCAATCTACAGATTGGCTCACATGTGTCTGTTGGACATGGACAGCCCTCAACCAGGGTAGAAGCAGCAGTGCCCAGATCCATCTCTAGGCTCCAGCATCATTTCTCCACAGCTTGACAGGTGGGTGCCAGTGCAAGGCAACTGCCCCTTCCTTTCCCTTGTTTCTCTTGTGCTGATTCTCGTCATACACCCACACTGGAAGTCAAGTGTAAATAGAAGGCTCTGACTCCCGGGTCAGGCTGCTGTCAGGGTTTCCCCCCATTCTTCTCTGAAATGTTCACTGCCCTTGCCAAATCTTTATTCTGTACCTGTCAGAGCTGGCTCCTTCCAATCTCTGTATGGACAGATTCCCTCCTCGGTAAATACTCTCAGTGACCCGAGAAGTCCCTGGAATCAGGCTGTCTTTTTCCAAGCAGAGACAGTTTCAGCTGGGTGTTTTTCCTCACCTTTTCACCAGTCTGTTCTTCAGCGTGAGGAACTATTTATTCATGAAGTGGGCCTGGGGCCAGTTATGGAGGTGCTGTGAAGGATTCTGTCAGGTAAAGAATGCCAGGATCGCATGCAGCGCCATGTTTCTTGATACATTCCTGCATGGCCTCAATACTGGTCCAGGTAGTGCAAGAGCCTGGGAAGGTTGGGCATTAGGTAGAGTTGGGTTTTGGGGTTGCCATAATGTCAAATGGAGGTGTCCAGCCAGCACTGTGAGGTATGGAGAAGGTCATTTGTGTAGAATGACAGCAGATGCCATGGGAGTTGGAGCAGAGATCTCTGAGGGAGGCCATGTAGAGACAAAGAGAGGCTGAGAGAATGCTCACAGTCAGTGAGAGGGACAGCAAGAAAAATTAGAAAAGGAGGCCGGGAGGGAGGATTTGAAGTAAGAAGGAAACTGGGAGCAGCTAGCACCTCTTTAAGCCAGGGAGGAGAGAATCAGCAGTGTTGTGTTACCAAGAGATCAAGGAAATGGAAGGCTCAGAGAAGGAAATGGTTGGTGATTAAGGTGGCTTCTGAGCAAGGCAACCAGGCAGGCAGTGCAAACAGCACCTCTAGGAGGAGCCATTCACACCCTTGTCTGTGGGAATGGTGACCCTGGAATTCCATTGTGCATCACCTGTGTGGCTCTCGGGGACAGCCCTGCTCGTGCGAATCTTGTCAGCTGAGGGGTGAAGGCAGAAGCCCCATGGTAGACTGCTCAGGTGAAAATGGGAAGTGAGGTAGGAGTTGAAGCCAGTGAAGGGGACCGTTGGAAGGATTCTGGAAACAGAAGAAAGAAAAAGAAATGGCAGCTGGAAAGAATGTCAAGTTTGAGGGGAAACAACATATTTTCCACTTGAATTATAGCCAGAGCTTGGGAATTTAAGCAAACTTTAGGCAAAGGGAAAAAGCAGCAAAGTGGGAGAGACAATAGTTTGCTGGAAGGTAGCTGGCTCTCATGGAGCTTACATTTCATGAGAAGTGGTACAATAGAGAAGAATGGGGTTAGATTTGGGAGTCAGGATAGGCTTCTGTGAGAAGGTGACCTTTGAGGTGAGACTGAATGGTGAGAAGGGACCCACCCTGTGAAGACCAGGGAGAAGAGTGTACCTGGAAGAGAGAACCGCCATTGCAAAGTTCCAAAGTGGGAGTGAGCTAAAGATGTTCGGGGCCGGGGGCGGCAGGGGAGGGGGGGCCAGGGGAGCAGGAAGAGGCCAGTGTAGCTGGAGCATAGAGGTGGAAAGATGTGAGGTAAGGCCAGAGGAGCAGGTGGGGCCAGGTCACATAGAGCCTCTCAGATTATGGGGAGAAGTTTCCATGTGAAGAGTACCACTAATGTGTATATATGATTTATGTTCTACTCCAGCCTGAGATCTTCTTGAGGATCTTATTCATCTTTCCAGCCTGGCAGAGAGTAACAGACTGTGGCTTCCATAAAGTCTCCTTCCAAATCAGCCACCAGGAACATGCCTTACCTGAGTCAAGATGAGTTTAAATTCATGGCTTCTTAGGAAAGTCTCAGAGTTGGGTCCAAGTGCTGGGCATTTCCACAGGCCCTTACAAATGCTGTTCTCCATCCCTATGGCTCTCATGCTATCTTTTGCTGCTCAAGCTTCTTTTTGAGCCATCTCTAAAATTACACCCCTTATTTTCCAGCCTTTCCCCAATCCCCATAAAAATGTCTAGTTCCTTAATACTATTAGCAAGAAGGCAATCTGATTGAAAACATTCATACTAATGTGTTAGTGACTGATGTCACCATCACACTCATAGGAGTATTTGATTTTATACAAAAGAAGGATATGCACCCAAATTAGAGCATTTGCTAAGAGGATTTAGGACATGTGGCTGCTAAAGGGTGAGTTTTAGAAAGATAAGAAAAAGATTTAGGAATAGAGAGACTTCCTAGATGTCCCATCATATTATGTGGATACCTGCTTATGCCTAAGGCTGGCTTGGTTTCCAGATCTACAAGGACATAAAAGACAATTGTCTTTTTTAATAAATTAAGATTAAAGTAACTTTGCAGTTTGAGGGCAGACTATGGAACACAGTTTGATACCTGTGTGCTCACTCAATCCAAAACCAGCCTCTCTGGTTGAGGTTGAAAAAAAAAAAGGAGGGGCGCCTGGGTGGCTTAGTCAGTTAAGCGTCCGACTCTTGATTTTGGCTCAGGTCATGATCTCACAATTTTGTGAGCTGGAGCCCCATAAGGGGCTCTCTGCACTTTGGGTAGAGCCTGCTTGGGATTCTCCCTCTCTCCCCCTCTCTCTCTGACCCTCCCCTGCTCATGCTCTCTCTCTGTTTCTTTCAAAACAAATAAATAAATAAACTGGGGGCACCTGGGTGGTTCAGTCAGCTGAGCATCTGACTTTGGCTCAGGTCACAATCTCACAGTTAGTTCAAGCCTGGCATCGGGCTCTATGCTGACAGCTCAGAGCCTGGAGCCTGCTTCAGATTCTGTATCTCCCTCTCTCTCTGCCCCTCCCCTGCTCATGCTCTCTCTCTGTTTCTTTCAAAACAAATAAATAAATAAACTGGGGGCACCTGGGTGGTTCAGTCAGCTGAGCATCTGACTTTGGCTCAGGTCACAATCTCACAGTTAGTTCAAGCCTGGCATCGGGCTCTATGCTGACAGCTCAGAGCCTGGAGCCTGCTTCAGATTCTGTATCTCCCTCTCTCTCTGCCCCTCCCCTGCTCTCACTCTTTGTCTGTCTGTCTGTCTGTCTGTCTCTCTCTCTCAAAAATAAAAAAACATTAAAAAATTAAAAAAACAAAAACAAAAAAGGAATGAAGACACCTATATCTTTCCATGTGTATGTTATCTCATTTACTCTTCACTGCAAACCCATGGTGTAAATGCTATTATTGCCCCCATTTTTCAAATCAAATGGAGGCTCGGGAATGTTTAGTGACACAGATAGTACCTCACAGTACCTCAAAGAGCTGGGATCCAAACTCAGGTCTGAGTCCTAAATTCTAATCCCCCTACCATGCCTCAGGATTAACACCCTATCTTAGGCAGTGGTGATCATGCTGGCTGGGGCATTCTGAGAACTAGCTGCAGTTTTCCACGTTTCAAGTTTGTGGTTCACTTTCTCTTTCTGGGCTTCAGTTTCCTCATCCGGAACACAGGGAGATAAATAACTAGTTATTAGAGGGCCCCTCCCTGCCCTGAGCATCGCCATGCTGGGTGATTGTTCCTTTGAGTCGTGGCTCATTTGATCTGCACACATCAGCAGGGCCCCGGGCTCTCTACTACTCAGCTCCCTGCAAAGAGAATGGCAGGAGATGGGCCACCCTGGACCAGTGTCAGGCGCATCCACGGAGGCCTGGGGAGATGTGACTCCCTGGGGTGCATTCAGCCAGACCTGAGATTGCTCTGCGGACGGACAGTCTGTGTACGTCTTTGTGAACAGGGCCTGAGCCCATGGCCCAGCGGGCACCAGGGCCTTCTTCACAACCCTCTCAAAGCTACTTCCAAGGCGGTTGAGTGTTGGTGTTTTTCCTCTCTCCTTTTCAGTGCCAAGAGGTCAGTTTGAGTGTAACTCTGACAGATGAAATCTGCTCCTTTGGAAACACCCTTTTCAAATCCAACCTGAGATGGGATTAAGAGAACAGCTTTGGCTCGTTTTCAAGACTGTCATCTGACGAACATCTCCAAGCTCATTTGAAGGAAGTGACAGAAGAGAGTGAGATTCAAATCAGGGAAATTGGCGACAGGCTCTGCTCAAAGCAGCCTCCCCACCTCCAGCTTGCAGCCCGCAGGAAACAAAAGCTCTGGAGTAGGAAAGTGACACAGCGCCACCTCCCGGCAGCTGCCTGGCCGGTTGAGGCCTCTGGCTGAGGCGACGTCTCCCCAGCTTCAGGGCCTGCCCAAAAGTTGGGGAGGTGAGTCCTGTCACTCGGTTCCCAGGAGATAGGAACAGGGGGCTTTTCAGAGCTATATGAGTCTCAGCTCATGATGTACAGGTATGTATGTATTTATATGGCATGTATATATATGCAGCCAATTTGAACCCTGAGTAGGATTTTGTCTTATGAGGGGCAACTCTCTCCCTCACTTACTCTTAGGCAGTTTTTAAAGGCAAGATCATATATGATCAGGATATGAACTCTGGAGCCAGACCGCCTGGGTTCGAACCTCAGTTTTGCCACCGAATAGCTGTGCAGTCTTGGGCAAGTTAGTTAACCTCTCTGTACCTCTGTTTCCTTTGAAAGAATTGAAGAGTCAATACATGTGAAATGCTTAGCACCATTCCAGTCCCATGATAAGCATTTAATATGTATCAGCTGATATTACTCAATTAACCAAAGTTCATACATATCTCTTCCTTCTCATACCCACCCATTAGACGCATTTCTAACTTCTTGTTCATGGATATATTCCACGTAGATGTTTCCAGTTCAAGAAGGAGGATGGTTAAATCCGTAATTTTATTGAAATAATTGGCCCCACCCAAACCCACACCCTAAACTCTGTGTATAGACTCCCTGGCAGATTTTGAGAAAGTCATCCTTGGGGAACTCCCACGTCTTTGGTTTTGTAAAGCAACCTGGCCAGGCAGCTGTGCAGTTGATGCTTTAGAATAAACCCAGAGAAGCCAGATGGGCTTGGGGGAGATGCTGTCTTCAGATGCTGCACTGAGGTTCAACTCACGGGCAAATTTTAGTCCTGGGTTTCCCCCCACGTTTGTCTGCAGAGTAGTCTTAGGATGCCGATGAATCAGGAAAAGCCTCTGTTTTCAGCTTTCCTGCTTCGTTTGAACCAGAAGCGTCTCTCAGAAGCTCCATTTTGGGGTCAGAAGTGGGACGCTCATTGATCCTGACAGAAGGTCCTCCTAACCTAGAGAAAAGATGGCGAGGCGACAGGCTGCCAAGGTCAGAGGCTGGCCTTTCCGAAAGTCAACCATAAATCAAAGCCTCCAAGGTGACCACATGTCACAGACACCAGCTCTGGAGTCCCCGGGGGGGCGCGGGGCTTGATGACAGGAGACCACCTCTTTCCCAGCCCGTCTGCTGCCAGGGAAGACCAGCATGTGGGCCGGCCATTGCCACTGAGGAAGTCGTCCTGCTGTTTAATGAGGTTTAATTTTCCCTCTAAAGGAGGGCCCGGCTCAAACATCTGTCTCATCAAAGGCGTCGGAGTCTTGGAGACACAAAAGCTTCTCTTAGTGCCTCCATCCTCTGGCCTTTATCGTTCCCAGAATCCATTCCATTAGTGTGTTGGAATAGCCGTGACTTTGCCACTAGGCGTGCATTTGGGGAGCGCAGCCAGTTTTCAGGCTGAGGAAGGCAGAAGAGACAGGGAAATGCCTTCGAATCTCCTTAGACTTTGCACTTGGCTTCCTCCTGTGGGCAAGACTTAGCCGTGACTCACCTGCTTTAGAATGTTTTGTTAACCAATCCCTGATTCGTTTTAAACCTCTGAAGCGTCAAGATAATAGCCGCCAGGGGCCTGGGAAGAGAGTGGCGACCTCAGGCTGTTAAGCAGTCTGCTTGTGGGGGACAGCAGGTGACCAAGAGAGCAAATCCCAAATCTTCCAACTGGTGCCCAAGCACCTGAGCTCGAGTCATGAGGATTTTTGCAGAAAACCATGAACCATCAATGTTTTAAATTTAGAGGATTAAATATACAATTTGGGACTACATCTGGCTGTGGAGTCATAGATAGCCCCGACTATATTCTGCCATTTGTTAGCTATTGGGCTTTGAACTAATTACTTCACGTCTCTGTGCCTCAGTTTCCTCGTGTGTAGAAGAGACTCGTAATACTGGTGTCAGGACTGAACGATAAAAAATGGTATGTTTTATTTCAGCTAGTGCTTGGTGTATTGTAGACGCTCCATCAATAGTAGCCATGTAACAAAAGTTTAAGAAAAATGTATCAGAGGAACAGGTAAATTGAGAAGTGTCTTTCCATTGAAATGATCAATACGTTTATCCTGGATTTGTAAATTGGGAGAAGACTGGCAGGGTGCGGTGGCCCAGTGAGTACAGTAGTGCTACCCAAAGTCCTCTACCTTCTCCTGGTATGACAACGCACCTGACCAATGGCATGAGGATGCCCGACACACAGCCATGAGTACAACCAGTGTCACATAAATGACACGTCCAGAGCCTGGTTCCATCTCTCACCAGCTGCATGACCTCGAGCAAGTGATTTAACTTCCTGAGTTTGCAAACCAGCAATATTAATAATATTTACCTTGAAGGTTTGTAGGGGTGGGTGGGTAAATGTGACTGTGTACATAAAACACTGAGGACAGTGCTCAGCACAAAGTAAGTACTCAATTAAAAAGCAAAGCAAGGCGGCTGTGACTAATGCATGATTTCAGCCTTAACTGTAACCCCACCCTCTCTCCCTCCCACTCAGGGAAGCAATTTAGAAAATAACATTTCGGGGTGACTGGGTGGCTCAGTCCATTGAGTGTCTGACTCCTGGTTTCGGCTCAGGTCATGATCTCATGGTTCATGGAATCGAACCCCACACTGGGCTCTTTGCTGCCAGTGTGGAGCCTGCTTAGGATTCTCTCTCTCCCTCTCTCTCTCTGCCCCTCCCCCACTGTCTCTCTCAAAATAAATAAATAAACATTAAAAAAAAGAAAGTAACATTTCTACTCTCTAGGTCGAATCACCATACACCTGAAACAAATATAACACTGTATTTTAACTATAATGGAATTAAAATAAAAAACTTAATAAACAAAATAAAGATTATTGGGTCAGTTAAAAAAAAAAGAACGTTTTCGTAGGGGTAACCTTGAAATGGCTCAAAATTGCTTAAAACCCATTCACACCTATTGTTTTAGCCATTCTGAGTAACAAATTGAGAACAAACTTATAGCAGATATGGATCAGAAGTCCCCTAATGCAGGTGGGTGCCACGCTTTTCCCCAGACCGCATGAAATCTGTTTTCATTTTCTATGGCTGCTGTAACAAAGTATCACCGACTAAGTGGCTTAAAACGACACAAATTTATTATCTTACAGGTCTCGTGAGCCGAAGTCCAAAATGGGTGTCAGTGCATAAAAAACAGGATCTTGGCAGGTCCGTGTTCTTTCTAGATGCCCTATGGGAGAAACGTTCCCTGTCTTGTAAAGGCTGCCCGGTTCCTTGGCTTGGCCACCTTCCATCCTCAAAGCCCACAACGGTCGGTTGAGTCTTTCCCACCATACGATCTCTTGGATTCTAGCTCTTCTGCCTACCTCTTCCTCGTTTAAGACTCGTTGTTAAGATGCTGGACTCACTCCAATAATGCAGGGGAGCTTCTCTGTTTTAAGATCAGGTGATTAGCAACCTTAATTCCATTTGCAACCTTAGTTCCCCCTTGGCATGGAATGGAACATGTTCCTAGGTTCTGGGAATTCCAATGTGGACATCTTGGTGGTGGGGGGGGGGGGGGTGGGGGTGGTGGTGGTGGTATTATTTTGCCCAGCACATGTGATAACCTTGAATCTGCTCAAAATTGTTTAACATTCATTCACACATGTTGTTGCTCTAATCTTTATCAATAATAAATACTGTGGGGGCGCCTGGGTGGCTCAGTTGGTTAAGCGTCCGACTTCGGCTCAGGTCATGATCTCGCGGTCCGTGAGTTCGAGCCCTGCGTCGGGCTCTGTGCTGACAGCTCAGAGCCTGGAGTCTATTTCAGATTCTGTGTCTCCCTCTCTCTCTGACCCTGCCCCGTTCATGCTCTGTCTCTCTCTGTCTCAAAAATAAATAAACGTTAAAAAAAAATAAAATAAAAAAATAAAAAAATAATAATAAATACTGTGAATAACGTCACAACTAGCATTGATCAGAAGTTCTCAAATGCTGGCAGATGCTACTCTTTTCTCCAGGCTGCATGAAATGTGAAAAGATAGGAAAATACAGTAATTCTTTTCAAGAAAACTAAATTTATTCCATTTAAATGACTATTCTTTTGGTATTAAAATGGTTTTTTAAATTTCTAACATTATTTGGCAAATATAAACTTTGGTTTTTTTAATTAAATATAATTTATTGTCAAATTGGTTTCCATACGACCCCCTGTGCTCATCCCAACAGGTGCCCTCCTTGATGCCCATCACCCACTTTCCCCTCTTCCCCTCCCCCCATCAACCTAAACTCTGATACCTCAGTAAGCCAAGGTCCAAAAATTTCTTGAGAAGGAGGGGGTTTCTCTGGTCTGTGCCATTCAAGGGATGGGAACAATTACTGCCATCTAGGAGCCCTGCTTCCATCCAGCAGTGTCTGGGGCCACACGCCCTTCAAGGCCTCCAGTCCTTCCCTGCTCAGTTGTCTATGCTTCCCACAGTTTATGGGGGCCAGCCCTTGTGAATTCAGAGCCAGAGACATGGGACATGGAACAAGTCTCTCCTCAGTTTCCCCATCCACAGAAGTGGAAGGACAGAAAGCCCACCTTGCCCACCTTGCCCTCCTCACAGGACAGCAAATGAGGAAAGTTCCATAAAATAGAAAGTGCTCTACAAAGAGAAATGGTTGCTTCTATAACTGAAACTCAGACTCTCTGTTTCTGAATCTTTCTGTAGTGTTTTCTGAAGAGTGGGTGAGAGAAGGCGAGAGGGCCCCAGCGGGTGCAATTAAGCACTTAGGAAATAGCAGTTTTGTTTCTCTTCCAAACAAAAACAAATCCCTATTTTTTTTAAGTTTATTTATTTATTTCAAGAGAGAAAGAAAGTACAAATGGGAGAGGGGCAGAGAGAGAGAAGGAGAGAAAGAATCTCAAGCAGGCTCTGCATCGTCAGCACGGAGCCTGACATGGGGCTCCATCCCAGAAACTGTGAGAATACGACCTGAGCCTAAGCCAAGAGTCGGACGCTTTGAATTATACTGCTCTGGGTACCGAATATAAGTGGAATCATATCGTATTTGTCTTTTTTATGACTGGCTTATTTTGCTTCGATAATGTCCTCAAGGTTCATCCGTGTTGAAGCACGTGTAAAGAATCCCTCATTTTTTAAGATCAAATCATATTCCATTGTGTGTATATATCACCTTGATTGCATCCATTCATCTGTCTATGGATGCTTGGATTGCTTCCACCTTTTGATTATGTGACTGATGCTGCTATGAATGTAGGCGTACAAGCATTTCTTTGACATCTTGCTTTTAGTTCTTTTGGGCACATATGGAATTGCCAGATCATCTGGTAATTCTATTTTTAATTTTTTGAGGAACTGCCATGCTGTTTTCAATGGTGGCTGCACCATTTTATATTCCCACTATCAGCACACCAGTGTTCTAATTTCTCCATATCCTCTCCAACACTTGCTATTATTTGTTATAGCAGCCATTCTTGTGCGTGTGAAGTGGTCTTCATTTTATTTTTATCACAAAAGTCCATCTCTTCAGAGTAAAAATACTCAAATGGTGCAGAAAGGCAAACATTGAAGCATAAGACTCCCCTAGTTGCCTCTTCCTTCCTCCTACTTCTCACAGGTAACGGTAACTGCAGTCACACCTCTTTCTGGGTACAGCCAGAAAATTCTGTGCAAATATATTCATGTCATCTTGTTTATTAGACAAATAAGATTATATATACATACACTGCATACTTTATTTCACTTAGTTGTGTATCTTGGAACTCTTTTCATGTCACCACCTATAAAATGACTGCATTCCTTTTTCATAGTCACATAATATTCCATTGTATGAATGAACTGTAATTTAAACAATTCACTATTGGTGGACACTTAGTTGATTTCCAGAGCTTTTTTTTTTAAATTAAAAAAAGTGCCATCAGTGAGAGGCTGTACAGCACTGTGATCATGAGTGCAGACCCTGAAGCCTGGCTCCTTAGGCTCAAACTCCAGCTCTAGCCCTTAATAGCTCTGTGATGTTGGACAAGTAACTTAACTTCTCTGTGCCTCAGTTTCCTCATCTCAAAAATGGGAATAATAATAATAGCGCCTACTTCCTAGGATTATTGCAAGGATTAAATGAATCAATATATGTAAAGCTCCTAGCATGTAAGATGTGATGTGTGCGTAACCTGTTATTCTGTTTCAGTCAACATCCTGGAATGTACACGTGTTTGTACACTTTTCTGAGTATTTATGTAGGACAAGCTGTTAGAAACCATAATGCTGGGTCAAAGGTTATGATTTTTTTTTTCTTTCCATAAACCTTTTTTTCTTTTTTTAATACATTGTCATAAGCTGGAGACAAAAACAGTTCATACAACCTGGGGTATGACGGATTTGCATACAGTGAAAAAGTGCCAAACTGTCCTCCAGGAGGGTTGCTCGTAGACCTCCAGGCTCCAGCACTTCTTGAGTCCCATCACTTAACTCCTGTTCTTGGACTGTCTCCATCGTCTCTTCCCTGAATGCCAGCCGTGCCCCTTCCCTCTTTCTGCCCAGAGAGGAGTTGGAAGAGAAGATGTGCCAGGCCAGGCCTGGGGACCTTCTGTGGACATGAGCATTCGCTGGGCACTTCTCACTCTGTCAGGGAGGGGCTCCTCTGCGTGGTGCCCAGCTCTGCCCCCTCCCCATTCACATCTACTCCTGAAGCAAGAAGCCTGCCCACCCCCATCCATCCCCAGTACCTCTCCTTTCTCTCCAGCCTTCGCCTGATGTCCCTAGAACTCAACCAAAGCTTACCAAGCCACTATGAAAGGCAACCTTATTTTTTCAGGCCTTCTTGGGCAGTTAGGGTGTGGACATCTAGTATCCTCTCCAGAAATACATCTTCATCATTTCTGTTGATTATAAAGCAATTCATGTTCCCTGCCAAAAAAATAAAAAAATTTTAAAAAGGCAAGCAATACAGAAGTATGAACCAAGGTCAAAGCAAAACTTTTCCCACTATCTCATCTTCCCAGAAATAATCATCATTAGTCATTTGTTAAATATTCTCTTACTCTTTAAACACACGTATGTTTTCGCATAATTTTAGTTGTGTGTGTGTGTGTGTGTGTTTTAAGTAGGCTTCACACCCAGAACGGGGCCCAACTCGAGGCTTGAACTCACGACCCTGAGATCAAGATCTGAGCTGAGATCAAGAGTCGGATGCGTAACTGACTGAGCCACCCAGATGCCCTGGAACACACATATGTTTTAAATGCAATTATATTACACATATTCTGTAACCTGCTTCTTTCACTGAACAATGGGCATCTCTCTATGGCAATACATACAGATCTATTCTAATGGTGGCATGACATTCTGGAAGTCTCTTTATTAAAAAAAATACTTCTTGGCCTTGGTTCCCCAAATTTCAAAGGGCGTATCCCCTTTGGAAGAGGTGTAGGGTGTGCTAGAAAGTGCACTAGATCTGGAGCTGCAAGATTGGTTCTTGACAGCTCATTGTACATCCTCGAAAGACTAACTTACTTTGTCTGTGTTGAGAAATAAAATATGGCAACGCATGTGAAAGTGCAAAACTCTATTGAAATATACAGAAGCATTATTTTCATGAGACTGAAATCGTCTTGGGTAAGATGCGGACAATACAAGGTGGTCAAGGTCACATGGCTGTCTGGGCGTGGCTTGTGGCATCCTCTGGAACAGCTCCTTCTGCTCATCCCCAACAATAGATCTGTCGGGACACTATAGGGAAGCCAGACCCATGAGCTTACTGTGTGCTGTGCTAGAAGGAAAGCAAGGCTTATCTGTCCTGCAGTCTTGTTCTTGGGAGGCAGGTTCAGAAACCAGACCCGGTTTAGTGTTCTCCCAGTCCCTCCATACAGCCTGGCTTCCTGTAAAACAGAGAGGACAGGGGCGCCTGGGTGGCTCAGTCGGTTAAGCGTCCGACTTCAGCTCAGGTCACGATCTTGCAGTCCGCGGGTTCGAGCCCCACGTCCGGCTCTGGGCTGATGGCTCAGAGCCTGGAGCCTGCTTCCGATTCTGTGTCTCCCTCTGTCTCTGCCCCTCCCCTATTCATGCTCTGTCTCTCTCTGTCTCAAAAATAAATAAGCGTTAAAAAAAAATTTTTTTTTAAAAACAGAGAGGACAGATTCTGGCCAGAGCAGGGGCAGCAGGCACAGGGGACTGGAGGCTTTCTTGGCAAAGTCATCCAAGGTCAGGTGTGGGGAGGGCAATGGCCTAGGAGTCCAGAGATTTGGAATCTGGTCATTCTCTTGTCACTAACCTTACTCAAGT
The DNA here is from genome assembly GCF_028018385.1 of Neofelis nebulosa. Lineage (NCBI taxonomy): Eukaryota > Metazoa > Chordata > Mammalia > Carnivora > Felidae > Neofelis > Neofelis nebulosa. The sequence continues at coordinate 86,264,406 of NC_080791.1, forward strand.
CACTTTGGGCTTTATGGTTTTTATCTACCAAATGAAGGGGTTGGGAAGTATGATGCCTAGGGACTTTCATTCATTTGTTCAACAAATATTTATTAAAAGCTTGATACTAACTAGGCACTGTGACCCCTGAAGACACAAAAATTAAAAAAACAAAACAAAACAAAACACCGATGAACACTTACATAGCACTTATCATGCTAGGCTCTGTTCTAAGACTTTTATACATATTAATCTAGTTAATCTTTAGGACAGTTCTATGAGGTAGTACTGCTAGTATTCCCATTTTACAGAAGAGGAAACTGAGACACAGAAGTTAAGTCCTTTGCCCAAGTTTACTGGGAAAACAAGACATAGAACCCAACTCTCTGGCTTACATCTGTGCTCTCACCACCACAAAAGTCACAACATAGTGATAATAATGACATCTTGACTGGACACCTACCACATACTTAATGATGCCAGGCACTTTACGCTCTTTCTTGCATTTAATTCTCACAATGAGCCCATGAGGGAGGCAGCAATATTCCATTCTACAAGATGAGAAAATTAAGGCTCAAGGGGCACATAACAGCTTACAAGTGGCAAAGATGGAACGTGAAGCCAGGTCTGCTGAACTCCAAAGTCAGAGCTATGAAGTACTGTGCTATTCTATTCTGTAATACAGCCAAAGTTGGAAACAAAGTTGAGACAAGACATGGAGGTCTGGGTCTGGGCAGCCACGGGCTGTCTGGTCATCCCATCAGGGCCCTCAGTGGATTGTATTCCACAGTCTGAGTTCTCCATCACTGGCTCTGGGGTGGCCACTGAGTACCCGGCTGGCACCTTGGCCATCCTGGATTGGTAGGTAGAGAATAGACAAGACCTGGCTCCTTCCTCAGCATCCCCCACCATTCCTGGGATGGGCTCCTGGCTGCAGTAGCCTCAAGTGGATATGGAACAGAGGCTACTCCCGGGCTGGGGTTTCAGAGACCCCGCAAAGTCTCCCCCACAGGCCGATGCTGCAAATGTGTTACCAAGCAAATGCCCCTCCCAGAGGGGTTGCACTTGACCCCTTGCGTGAACGGGCTTCTCAGACCCGAGAGCAGGTTCTGATGGACAGATTGGGGCTAGGGTCCTAGGAGTCCCGCACAAAGAACCGGGAGCCCCATGGGTGGGTTCAAGTTTGCATTCCGCTGAGGTTTCAACAAATGTTAGAATGCACAAGTTAATGGATAAATGATCTAACAAATGAATGCACAAATGAATGGATCAAAATGAACTAAGAAATGAAAGACTGAACAAAAGAATGAATATGTCAGCCAGCAAAGGAAGGAATGAGTCCCAGACCAGCCCTTTTGCCTCAGTGTCAGTTTGGGACCTGGGGCCAGCACATGGGTGAAGGGCAGGAGTTAAAGAGCAGGGCAAAATTGCAGCATCCAGAACTATCCCATCTGAGATGCCGAAAGGGGGAGCCCAGCTGGCATCTCAGGCGTTTCCCCTCTGGAATCTTTCTGGCCAAAGTGCCACTCACTTGTCCCCTTTGCCTCCAGGACTGTAGGAGAGGGAAGCTCAGAGCTCCCTCTCGTTGGTACCCAGTGGGCGGAGAGCTCCCCCTTCCCCAAGTAAAGGAAGGACCCTAACCCACTCCCTTCCCCCTCTGGGAAGCCACACAGAACTCCAAGTTAATTAAAGCCTCCACTCTGAGAAGAAGGGAATGTTCCATTTGGTAAATTTAGAAACAGCTGGTTAGTTTTACCCATTACTTTTGTGCTAACATCAGTGGAGCTCATTCAACTCTGTCTTTTTATGAAGCTGTCCTTCCAATGCTACCTGATAGCTACTAATTGCTGCAACTACATTTCTGAATTGCAAATTTTCTGCACTGATAAAAACTTTGATTGCCTGTCAGCTACACATAAGGAAAAGATCAGCAGTGCTAAATGAGGGGTTCCACGCTTGGATAATAATGCCTAATGAATTATTCAGGAAAGAATGCTTGAATGAAGCAAACAATTTGAAGGGTTACTAGCAGCCGTAACAGTTCAACAGGCAAAAGAACAAAAGTATCATCCTGAACATTACACTAATGATTAAAAAATGCGTATTAATTCTAGATTTGGAGAAAAAAGAAATGCCAATCTGATTTTAAAGGTTAATCATTATTTTCCCAGTAATGCTCTGATCTCTAGTTGGGGGGGGAGGTGATGAAGGGGGAGAACCCTTTACCAATATTTTGGGATGTATAATATTATGACATAATAGAGTCATATAATTTCACACACATCATTTAAAAATTGTAAATTTCAAATTTCATTGGAAAAGATAACACAAAAAACTAACAGTGCGGCAGTGGAATACTCGCTAGAGAGAACTTTGCTGAGCCCACGTAGTACCAGCACCAAGGACCCCCTCCCTGAAGCGAGGGGCCCTGCAGAAATAGCAAAATGAAATAAGATGTATGTGATTAAACATATGCAAATACATATCATAATTAGTGGCTCTTTCTGGTGGAATTTGAATGCATTTTACGTATTTTGCAAGTGCACCAGTGATGCGAATGGAAAATTCTCTCAAAAGCTTCTGCCTGTTGGGTCTGAAACCCAAGAAAACAAACCAATAAATCAGGTTTAAGCTTCTGTCCAACACTGACACATTCACTGCTTTCATAAAAAATATATTTCTACCACCCAAAGTGCTAATTTGTTTTGACAGATGCTGTGGAGTTGCCAAATATGAGGGGGGTGCGGGGATCCTGGAAACTGTAATGCAACATAGTATAATTAAAGATGTTAAAAAATAGGAATGCAACTACTGTGATATTATGATGTATCTGAATATTTAAAAATAGCTCTTCAGGCTATTCAGCTCTCTCAAGATCACCTGGAGAATCTAAAAAGACCATGGTGTGGGACAGGTGGACTTTTCAGAGTGGTTTTTAATTATGGAATATGCAGTCAGCCACTTCACAGCTTCTATGAGATTTGTTTCTTCAGCTCAAAGCCTGTGGTATTAGTCACCAATTAGTAATTTTATTATAAAGATGTTTAACGTCAAGATAACACTCTTCGTTTCTGGCGGTGACGCTGTGCGGTGGCTTGGGAAGTCTGACTTCAGGAAAAGAGCTGACCATCTGCCAAGGCCTGTGCACTCACAGATGACTAATGTTTTCCCCGGAGGACTGTGGCTCCCTGTGTTTCTGTCGCTGTCTTTTCGATGTCACAAAGCAAGGTTGATAAACACATTCAAGTCACAATTAAAAAACATTTTCACTGACCAGTTGCCACCGATGATATCATCAGACAGCTTCCGTCGTTGTTGTAACAACGCATTGAATGGTGTTGATGTACAGGCAAGGAGATGTTTCCCTTTATCTGGTCCTTACCTAGCTCTGTGCTTCTTTAATGACATTTCCAGGTACCAGGAGTCTTGTAAGGAAATGCCATTCAGCATTAATTGGACAGAACTCTGGGATTTTCAGGCTAAGTCCACAAACCAGAGGATCCATCTAAATTGGAACTCACTGAGCAAGGGACGAAGTAAGGGGTTCAAACCAAAGCCAATCAATGAGCTATCCAACTTTTTCCACCTTCAACAAATCCAACCTAGAATGAAAAGTAGAGTGTTGTGCTTTTTTCCAGTGGTGACAAAATCACATCACTCTCTTGCCACTCCTACAAGATTTATAGGAAGGCTGTGGACACTTAGCTTACAACAAGAGTAATCTAACTGGACTTCAGGCCTTTGTTCTGGATGATGAAGGAGGGGCTGGTAAATGGAGCAGCTGCTGACATTTATTAATCTCCATGCTGAATACTGTTCAGGTATTATGCCACTGAATCTCCATGATAACTTCAAAGTTACATGAATACATCATCTGTATTATAGATGCAAAAAATGGATGTTTAGGCCACACAGTGGTGGCAGTAGGATTTGAACCCAAGTCTGATGTCAAGATCTAGGTCCTTAGTCATTCAGAAATATACCTTTAGGTTCATAAAGGAGCCCCTTACAGCTGGAAGAGGACTCAGAAGTCATCCAGTCTTTCACTTTGCAGAGGGGAAACTCAGACTCAGAGACATGGAGAGGGGAACTCAGGTTATATTGTTAACTGGTGACAGAGCTGGGACTTCTTCTCCCCTTCCACTATGCCACACCATCCTTTTTTTTTTTTTAATTTTTTTTTACTGTTTATTTATTTTTGACAAGAGAAAGAGAGAGAGAGGCAGAGCATGAGTGGGGGAGAGGCAGAGAGAGAGGGAGACACAGAATCTGAAGCAGGCTCCAGGCTCTGAGCAAGCTGTCAGCATAGAGCCCAATGCGGGGCTCGAACTCACAGACCCTGAGATCATGACCTGAGCTGAAGTCAGACTCTCAACCGACTAAGCCACCCAGGCGCCCCAACCACACCATCCTTCTTAAAGTGGATCCTAAAATGGCTCCATAAAGGCTATGGATCCTTTTTGGTCTTGCCCATGTACAGTCTCAGGATTTCCTGGGCTTTGTTCAGCCCTACATGGGAGTTTACACTTCCCTCCATGGTCCCAGCATTCTTGGGATCTCTGAGTCCTGGGACACAGCATGGGTCTTGTATCATACTCCCACACCTTCCAGCCATAGTGCTTTTAGAGCAATATCCATCACAGGTGAACTGAAGTGTCCTGTGGAGAGCAATGACCATGACTAATGGGTGAGTACACCTCACTGATGACTCTGAGAGTGGAAACTCCATGGTCTTTCCTTTCAGAACAAAATGAGAGTAAATGTGCTAACTAGTCAGAGGACTGGTTTTGATAAGACCCTCTGGAGGAAGCTTGGTCTACAGTGAAGTGGTCAGCAGAGATCGAGAGTTGCAGAGTGTAAGCAGAGGGCTGGATTTTAGTCTGGGGTCCTGGGCCTGCCTAAGTGGACTGAATGACTTCAGACAAGTTCCCCAGCTTCTCTGAGCTCTAGTTTTCCCTGCTATAAAACAAAGACATGATTGGCTGACCACTCCCTGTTTGTTTAAGATAATTCAGGTCTGAAAACATGGGAAGAATGAGATCTTTCAGGACTTTTCCAGCAGAAGATTCTGTTTTAGGTTTCCATTCATGATATTAAGGGGTGGTGGTGGGAAGGGGTGGGGCAGTCTTCCTGCCAACTGGAAATTCCAGAGGGAACAGCAAAATGTGATCTTCTCCAGAGCCTAAGAAATACTTTCATCATTCTTTAAGAGCTTTCAAATCATTCTTGAGTTATTTCTTGTATCCACTGGATGACTTATTCCAGGACTGTTTGCATTAGAGCTCTGAGCTATATAAAAATGGGAATCTCAGAACCAATCTTGAACAGTGCTGAAAGCTTCCTGAGGAAAATTAAGCCAAACCAAACACCAAATCTTTAAAAAATTCAGTTAGAAATATGCTTTCTTCTAGGCAGATTTTGTTCTTGACATACAGTTGGTGGTAGTGGTGGAGGTGTGTGGGGGAGTGGGGTGGGGTGGGATGACAGGAACAAAAAGGGGCCAAAAGAGTCAAGAAATGAGACTGAAGGAAAGTAAGCCCAAGGCACACATGGGTCCTTACTTTCTCCTAATTTCTGTCTTCTTTATACATATACACACATATGATTGTACCAAACTGCCATCAATAGTAGCTAACATTTTGTGTCCCCATTACATGCCTGCCATATGCTAAACACTTTACACGTATTAACTAATTTAATCCTCACAATAACCCATTGATTAGGAAAGGCTATTAACCTTTCTTCTACAACCGAGGGGCCCAAAGGACAGAAATGCTTATAGATGTGCTCAAATTCACTCAGTAAGTGACAGAGGCAGGAATTACACCAGGCAGTCTGGTTCTAACACTCAGTTTGTAAACACTAGGCTCCTCTGCCTTCAGTACGGTGATACCCACATGACCTGATTATTTTTTTCTGGTATAGAATCTTTTTCATTACACACACACACACACACACACACACCCCTCAACTGTATTCAAAGCCCGACACAACCAAGTTCAGAGAAGTAGAGGGCATCTCCCTTTTAATTCTATAACAGAATTTGTATCATAAAGAGCTGGGTCTTGAGCCAGGTCAGTTTGTACTTGGATGGACTGGGCCTTCCAATGCGATTGAGTTGCTGGATTTCTGAAGTTCCTTTGCTTTGTGGAATGATATGTTTCCTTTCTCTTCAGGAGCAAAGAGCTCCTTGAAAGAATGATTTTTCAAAAGTCCATTAATCCAGGAGCACAGTTCAGCTATGGGGTATTTCCATTGCTTTAACCTTCCAGTACCGCCTTGCTCTCTTCAGCTCCAGACATGCACCCTGTGAAGCCATGAGGCTTTGGTGGGGTAGGCAGCTGTCTGTTAAAATGCTAAATCGACTGCCACCCATCCAGTCCATTTCTGTGTGTAGAGGGATTTGAACCTAAGCTGGGCAAGTGAATTAACCCTGTGCCCTCTTGGCCCCTCAGCCCTCCAGGAAAACTATGAATCAAATGGAATCTTCCTCATGCTAAGAGGCTATAGAGCTGTCATTCCATTATGCTTTGCTCAGGGTAAGAGGTCCCTGGAGACAGTATAATGAGCCGTGACTCCCGGGGTAGGGGGAGTCACGTTATTGAGTGTCCTCAGCAGCATGGCTACCATGGAAGCAACACATGCACTGGCATGTTTCTGGGCAAATAACACAAGTTTTTATTTGTTTGTGTAATGAAAGATTATGCCTAAGCTCACTGGTGAATAGCAGAAGATTGTCGACACCCAGGTGGCCACTTTCCTAAGAAGTGGAGTGAGCCCTTCTGCTGTCGAGGGCACAAGGGGGAATTTTCTGAGTGGAAATGTTACCTCATTACTGCCCTGCCACAGAAGATAAACACTGGAGGAGTTCAGGGACAAATAAGGCCATTACTAGAGATTCAAGGAGATACCGTCTGACCCCTTCTGACTGTAACCCCACAGATAGAAGGGAAAAGAGAAAAAGACAAAAAATACCTTTTTGTCAAGGAAAGAATTTGTGGGCAAAGGGTTAACCTCCAAGCTTCATTGCTGGTCTAGAAAGAACGCCCATTTCCCTTACCTTTCAAGGTGCCAGTCCCTGAACAGAGACAGCTAGTTAGATATTAGTAAGTTTCACTCTCCAGAGGAGAGTAGAGGCCAGACTGGGGTCTCTCACGATTTTTCTCTTCCTCCCAGTCTGCCAGCCCTCTCAGTGATTATATTAATTTATCCAGCAAATATTGAGTGTTTACTTTGTGTTGCCTCTTCGTTAGACGTTAAGGATAAGATGGTAAAAACACTCAACAGACATACGTCTAGAAAGTGGTAGAGCTGTAAGCCCTCAGGAAATTTACATGTCCTGGAACCTTCAGTTTCCTTTCTGTATAGTGGAGATAATATTTATTTCAATGAAAATGAAAGAACTTGTTTCTAGGACTATCCCTTAATTGTCAAATGTTTCTGAAAATACCCAACATTAAAATGTGAGTCACCTTTCAGATGTCAGTTAATTCCTATAGAATGGAATGGTCCAGAAATCAGAATGGTGGCAGTTATGAGGGAAGAGATTTAGGATGCAAAGTTTGCAAAATAGATTCCCAACATGGCCATTCTCAAATCGTACAAATTTCCACCAGTATTTTCTGGTGTCGGCAACATTTGTTTTCAAGATGAAATGCCTAGGCCTCAAATTAAATGCTGTTATCATGAATTGCAAATATGCCACTCTTTTCAAGCCATTTATACTGCAGAAGTATGGCTGGTTATTGATTACCTTAGGCTGAACCAAGACCACCCATTAAATTAAGCCCTTGCAAAAGAGGCGATCAGAGGCCTTCATGCACAAAAAAGTCCATTTTTAAACCTGATGGGATTAGAACTAGAGGACCAGGAATGTCCAAGTCTTGCCTTGTCGGTTACCACTCCTCTTAGCAGCTAAGGGAACTCTGTGTAAAAAGAAAAACAAAAAACAAAAATAATTAAATGGAAATAAAAATACAGTAAAATCCCAATGTAATGCTTAAAATAGGGTTACGCAGTCTAGTCACATAAACCGTGGGGATGTGTTATTGTAAAAGTTAAGGAAATGACTGGGATCAATTTGCTACAGAGGATGGGACCCAGCCATCTCCAATTTTGCCGTACTCCTTCTCTGATATGAGGCAGTTTGGAACAGGTGTCATTGGCCTTAAGACCTCAGTAGAGTCTTCTCCCCAACATCTAGATATTTCATTTAAGAGCTTAACATTGTGCCTACAGAACATGCATGGAAAATCAGCCATTAATATTATTGTTGTGGTTGATGCCTTAAGTCAACCATAAAAGTTGGATAAGAGCCACATGTCCTCAGTAAGACTTGCAAAGTCTAAACCAAAATTCATTTTGTGGATTAGAATCCGGTGCAGAGCTCTGAGAGGCCAAGTTAAAGTTATCTCTCTCAAATGCCTGCACACCTTCAGGAGGACTTTCTCTGCCCTGAGGTTGACAGGCAGGACTTGTCTCTGCCCATGACATCTGCCCCGGGGTACCTCTCTCATGTTGCAAGGCTTTTTGACAATACACTGTTTGATACAAATTCATTTCCAGACTCTTACCTGTTCCCGAAATCTTCACAAACATGATTTGTTGTCCTTATGTTGATAATTAACAAAAAATGATAGTTTCAGGTTGAACCGGGTGAAATTTCCATTTTTGTAGTTCTAAATTGATTGAATATCAGTAATTTCATATGGTTTAGCCTAATGGGGCTAATTTACACACGGGTAGCACTTTACAGTTTGCGAAGTACATTTACATCCATTATCTCATAACCTAGTAGTAAGCGTATGAGGTAGGGGTGACCGATTCTATTTTACAGATGATAAAATTGAGGCTCACAAAACTCACCATGAATTTATATTTGTTCTTTAGGGGGAATCGTTTGTAAAGCCAGAGGCAGAAAGAGTCCAACACCCTTAAGGATTGTGGTAGCAGGTTACAAGCTGTGGGGTTGCACACAGCAGAAGGGGTCTGCTGCTGTGCCATTGGTATATTATACTGTTTTACTGATGTCACTTGAGTATCACAGACAATAAGCAATTTGCCCATCAATAGGACAGGAACATGCACTCAGGTGTTTGAATGCTGACCCAGCATAATCTGTCACACGTTGTCTCTTCTCCCCATTTCCTGACTTCTGGTCATTGTCAGCCACTCACTGACTCATCTAAATCACCAGAGCACTTTGCCTGGGTGTACACTTTCCTAACAGATGGTTGCTCCATGGCCAAGGTGTCAATACATTCAAAATGGTGCGACCCATCCTAGTTGTATTCAATCAGGCATACAAAACAAGAGTAACAAAACAATATTTCTCTGTTCCTCTCCCACCTACAAAATTAGAGGACTTCTAGCCCCTCTCAAACTCCTCCAAGCCAGCCCAGAGTCCAGAGGGCTGCTTACACTTACTCCCATATGCCGTCAGGTGTCGTCCACCATCTCCTCCTCCAGAGCTCAACATCGACAAAGACCTCCCAGGGGTGGCTGACAGCCTCCATCAGGATCATTGTCCTATTGGGCTTCTTCTTTCCTGGCTGGGTGCGGGGAGTGGGTGGAAATAGAAACATGAGTGGCACCACTTTCCCCATTGTTCTCAGCCAAGCTTGCTTCTCTCTTTCCATATGTAACCCAGATATCCTCAGAGATAAAGGAATTGGATCCCAGCCATCTCTACGGCCTGTGAGGGTCTAAAGTTCTTGGCACAATGTCTGCTAATTCCAAGAGCTTCTGTTCAGTGGTCCAGCTCCTGAATGCACACGTGCTGTTTCTCCTCTGCCTGTGTAGCCCACCGCCCTCCCCACTCCCACTGCTGTGCAGACCTAAACCTCAGTCTGTTCATCAATTGAGACGAGAAGTCCTGCGTCAAATACAGTGGTTACGGGAGCAGGGGAAATGGTCATGGAACATACAGCCTTACTGTATTCTCTCTTCCCTCCTCCTGCCTCTACTCCTCACCTCCCCCTTCTTGGAATGACCTCTGGAGGATTCAAATTCCCCTCCTCTATCACACTGCTTCCCCCTCCCTAAAGTCTTGAATCCAGCCAACACATACTCCCGGGGTCTTACCGTCTACCCCAAGAGGGCTCATCAAGTCATTCCTTCTAATAAATTCTGTGGTTTCCCTTAGAGGAACTCTGGAGGACAAAATTTCCCCATCCAAAGCTCAGAATGAGGTCTTTCCCATGAGATGTCTTGGTTGCTCCTACAAGTAGCCCCCAGGAGGGCCCCTTCTGGGTCTGCAGTGTGCCTGGTCATGTCTGGGTCTGCAGCTGCTCCACACACAGCTTAAGCTAACCCCTGGGGGCTTCACTCTGGGAACAGGTGGATTGTGGGGATATTTTGGAAAGGTTAAGAAGCTTTTTAAAAAGCTTTAATTAAAAAAACTTCAACAACTAGATGATTATTCACTTTGAAAAAGAAACAGGCTCAGGGTGCCTGGGTGGCTCAGTTGGTTAACTATCCAACTTTGGCTCAGGTCATGATCTCGCAGTTCATGAGTTCAAGCCCCGTGATGGGCTCTGTGCTAACAGCTTGGAGCCTGGCGCCTGTTTTGGATTCTGTGTCTCCCTCTCTCTCTCTGACCCTCCCCAGTTCACACACTGTCTCTCTCTCTCTCTCTGTCTCAAAAATAAATAACCATTAATTTTTTTTTTACAAATAAAAAGAAATAGGCTCTTAGTCTCTGTATAGGGTCTCAAGGTCTGTCCCACTCCGCCTCGCACCCCACATCTTTTTGAAAGTGGAGTGAGGGACTTCATCAGCAATTGAATCAACTAGAGGGCTCAGACAAGGAACCATGAGAGCTACATTCTAGCCCTTTGTATACCACTGGCCAGCTAATGTGGCTTGTGTGAAATCAGTTTCCCCAGTCTCTGAAGATATTGACAGGGTCATGTTTCTAGCAATCGTTCAAATTGTCCCTGCCTGCTCAGGCAAGACCTCAGTACTCTGTATGCCACCTGCCTCCCCAGCTCCCACTACCAAATATGCCTGAAAATGCCTGAAAGGTGTCCTACATATGTACAACATAAGTTAGTTAGTGGTCTTTAGGGTATCTGGGGACACTGCACCTGCTTCTGATGTCTGTTACAAGGTATCATGGTGTCCTGTGAAGGCTACCACCCTCCTACCTGATACACAAATGTCAGAAGTCTTACGTCAACATTCCCAAGTGGTCAGTCTTGAAGGGCTACCTTTCCCTGTGGGTCACACTCTGTAAGAGGCTGTTACTGCCCCCAGAGTCTTGTAGACTTTTGTAGACAGCTCTGAGGTGGGATGTTAAAACTGAGGTCCCAACCCTCTGGGGACTGAGGAGTGGCTCCGGGCCAGCTTGTGATGCATGGATCCTCAGCACATCATGGAAATAATTATGGAAGACTCTCTGCCAGGCCTGCTCATACAGCTCTGTACCCAGGGATGGGAACACTGAGTGAGAGCCCTGCTAAATCGAATAGATGTGGAAAATGGTGTGGAAAACGGGTACATCACTGACCTCTCTGGATCTCAGTCTCCTCACACACAAAATGATCGGACTAAATTGATAGGTTTTCAAATACAAGGACTTTCTTTACTTTTAAGTCCAGTTTATTAAGGCCTAATTTACATAAGAGCATTCACTCTAGGTATCAAATTTGATAAGTTTTGACAAATGTGTGCAGTCATTTAGCTGCTACCACACATGAGATACAGAACATTTCCATCCCCCCAAAAAGTTTGCTCATGTCTTTTTGCAATGAATCCCTCCCCATGCCCCCACCCTGAATTGGCATCCACTGACCTGCTTCCTGTCTTTTAAAGTCTTTGCTTTCCCAGAATGCCATGCAAATGGAATCCTTTCTCATTACTGAGGTGAGAGAGCTCTTTATATATGATGAACTCAAGCCCTTTACCAGTTATGCATTTTGTGAGGAGTTCTTTTTATAAAAATAACAAAAGGACTCTCATATGATCATCATGTATAGTGCTAATAATCCTTTGAGAAAAATACACAATAACAAAAACCTGCTCTTTTTTTTTTAACTCAATGCTTTAAATGAATTTGTAGTGTATTAATAACAAAATATAATATATTTTTAAAAGATTTATACGTGGTATTCACTTGGGTAGAAAGTTTACTTGAGTAGGATGTTAATAAAATGCAACAGTCCTTTTTCCTAGAAATACTGTCAAATGCACATACATATAAAAATATTTGCAGTCAATTTCAGAAGGTTCATAAAGGCCTCAAGTCCACCATGAACGCCTACAGATAGATCCATGGCGCCAAGATTAAGCCTCACTGGTTGATTCAGCCCACAGTCAGGCATAATGTAAATGTGGGTTTGAGCATCTCTTGCAACGGCTCCAGGGTTCCCCAGAGGTTCATAATCCACTGTTGGGAACCTCAGCACCGGTGACCTCTGAGGACCTTTCTTGCTCAATAAAATCTGCAATCCAAATGGCACATTTGCCCAATAATGGGAAAAAAATCCTTAAGAAAACTTACACTTGCACCGACATTAGAAAGGATGGGGGCAGGGGTGGGGGTTGGGGGAGGCATCCCTGCCTGGGACTGGTGGGCCCAAGCTTCTCTCTTCAACTCTGTTCCTTCGTGTGTCAGGAGTTGAGGTTCCCTCTCTAGGCGAGGCGATGAGATTTGGTTCTGAAGCAGCGTGTCCATGCCTGCCTTCTTTCTGTGGGCCTCACTGCAGACTTCTCTGGTGCCTCCCATGAACACACTTAATTGGCCATGTGTCAGCTCAATTGCTGAGCTGATCTAAGTCATGATGAATCTTTCCTGCTCTTTGCCCTCCGCCCCAGCTTGCCACATAATTCTGTATCATCAGCACTCACCATGAATTTACATTTGTTCTTTTTTTTTCTGGGTCATTTATAAAGCTGGAGGCAGAAAGAGCCCCAGATATTGATTTGGAGGAACTGTGTTTCAGCCCCTCCACTTTGCTGTTGAATATTAATCACAACAGACATGCATTTATGGGACTTGTGGGTGGGAAAGGGGGCCACAGTCAAGGGATACTTTGGAGAGAGATTAGGTGATTGGATGGGGAAGATGTTGGGAGGCAGAGTTGGGAATCTGATGGTTGTTGGCTCAAAAACAATTGCAGGGTAATTCCAACAACCAGGAAGGCGGGAATCAGGGGGAAGAAGAGAGGGATAAGTCATGAGTTGAAGTTTGAAAACGCTGATTTTTGAGCAGTCAGTGGAGATATCCAGGAAAAGCTGGATAAAAGGTCTGCAGCTCAGAAGCGAGGTCTGGGCTGGAGACAGAAATCTGGGGTCATCAGGAAGTAGCTGTGAGAGTGAAAGAGCTGGTCCAGAATTGTATAGATAGTGCTAGGGTTATGGATGACCTGTGGTCGTCACCCTCTCAGGCATGCTATAGAAGTGACTGGGGTGTGTAACTTCCATGACCCCCACGAGCAAGCAGCCTGTTATACTCTGTGATGTGTATGTGAGGGGCATGTACCTCTGCATTTCTTTTCATTCCTTCCAAAGAAAATCCATTGTGCAAAACATTATCAAGCAATTCAGATTAATAAAGTGTTGCTGGAGAGCGGCAAGACAAGGCTTACATGCACCCCTTACAGCAAAATGGTCCCAAATCTCCACTGCATGGATGTGTCCTTCCTCAGTGGCCTTCTCTCTCACCATCACCTGTGGCCTTTTTCCACTGCCACCCTTCTAGCACAAAATGCTCCTTTGCTCCTGTATTGTCCTAAACAATTCAGCTCTGGCTCCTAATTTGCATAGCCCTCTCAGTAAAACAAACCCTCTGCACTTAACCAGGCCCACCTTCTTTTAAGGAAGTAGCCAATAGTATTGGTGCATCATGCCTCTTGTAGGGGGGAGGATCGAAACACACACACACACACATACACACACACACACCCCTCTTAACTGAGCTGAGGCATAGTGTGGGGTTTACAAGCAGTTGACATTTGGGTCTGGATAACTCTGTTGTGGGGGATGTCATGTGCATAGTAGAATGTTTATCAGTGTTTGTGGCATCTACCCACTGGATGCCAGTAGCATACACTGCCCTCTACCTGCAGGGGATTTTTCAACACTTGGGGATAAAACCCCAACTCCAACACACACTAATTCTGTGACTTTGAGCAAATGATTCAACCTCCATGTGCCTCAGTCTTCTCATCTATAAAGTAGGGGTAATAATGGCATCTACCTCATAGAGGTTCTAGTGAAAATGAAATGATGTAATACTTGCAAAAGACTCAGAACAGGGCCTGCCATATCGTAAGTACTCAGCTAAGGTTAGTTCTTATTATTGCAAAGGGCAGACCAGCTTATTCCTTCTGACTCTATATGGAACTCTCCCGAAGAGGAGCTCTGCTGCAAATGATTTTCTTTTTCCAATGTGAATTACTTTAATTCTTAACAAACTCTGAAAACTTCAAAAGAAGCCCATTTAGCCCTGTTTCCAAAAAAAGGATTTAAGTCTTAATCTAACTAAATGAACAAAGATCAAGGAGTCTTTGGCGTCAGCTTGTCCCCTTGACTCCAATCTACCTGAGGATGAGAAGTTGTACTTGAGTGAAAATAACTTGAATACTCATCCTGGGTACAAGGGGAAACCCAGCATCCTCCCTCTGACGTCTGGGGATGTGTGTGTATGGATACATCTCTATTGGATGCCTTTGTTCTGATTCCTCCACCAAATTCTTGCTCGTCTCACTTGGCATGTTTCACCTGTTCCCTTACCCCTGCATTCCACAGGAGAGATGGTCGATCCTTTCCTCTGATAACCCCGGCAAGGAGTTATGTGTGGGAAAGTTTTACGAGTGATTCAGCAGTCACGAATGGCAAACCCCTTAAAGTTGAACACTAGACATTCCTTTGTTTCAGTCTCTTAGCAGCGCCCATTGCCAGGGACGTCTCCCAGGCTCTCTCCTCCTCCAGGTCCTACCCTTTCTCATCTTGGCAGAATCCGTCTTTCTGCCTCCTCCTTGCACTTCTTTCCAAGCTGTTGTTGTTGTCGTTGTTGTTTTGTTGTTCCTGGGCTCTTCACCTGCTTCCTCCAAATCCTTTACTCTGCAGGGCAGTTTGGTTGTGTTTGTTTCACTCCTGCACCAAAGAGAAGGAACACTAAGAAAGATCTTTTCACAAAACGGCTCTTCAAGGAACTTGAGAGTTTTTTTTTAAGTATATTTATTTATTTTGAGAGAGAGAAAGCACTAGCCCAGGAGGGACCGAGGGAGAGGGAGAGGGAGAGGGAGAGACAGAATCCCAAGCACCACGCTGTTAGTGTGGAGCCCAATGTGGGGCTGCAACCCACAAACCTTGAGCTCATGACCTGAGCCGAACCAAGAGTCGGCCGCTTAACTGACTGAGGCACCCAGGCACCCTGGAACTTGAGTTTTAAAAGCAAGTTATTTTCCTGGAGAATTCCTCAACTCGCCTTTGAAAAAACTTTTTTTCTCCCGTATACTCTCATACCTTCATATGACATTATAGAGCACACACCCCCATATTCCATCACTATTCTAATAAAGATTGCCATTTTTGTACACTCCTTTCTAGCTTGCTGCTTTCTTTTTAAGCCAAGTTATTGAGATAAAATTTATGTACAACGAATGCTTCCAATTTAAGTGTGCAGTTTGATGAGTTTTGACAAGTGTATATACCCATGTAAGCATCACAATCAAGATAACGAAAATCAGCATTATCCTCCCCAAATCCCTAATGCCCTTTTGCAGTCAACCCTAACACCCCAGCCCCAGGTGACCCCTGATTTGCTTTTTGTTGCTATAGAGTAATTTGGCCTGTTCTAGAACGTTACATAAATTGAATCATCCAAGAGGAATTGTTTCATGTATCCCTTCTTTCATTACCTGATGTTTTTGAGAGACATCCATGGCATGTATATCAGTAGGTCCTTCCTCATTATTGCTGAGTTGTTTCCATTTCCATTGTGGGCATATATCAAAATGCATTTGTCCATCTTCTTGTCAATGGGTATTTTCTAGTCTCCCCCCCCCCCCACATACACATTTGTATTTAATCATTTTGTGAGTTTATGTAATTATTTTGTAGAGAATTTGTAAAGGAAAGAAAAGCAGTAAAAAGCAGATGGAAAAATGCAAATTTATCAATTGGTCACAAACATTGTTAACATTTTGGTATCTTTATTTCTAGATTTTTTTCAATTTTGCACATACTTAAGGTTATAGTTCCTTAAGTGTTTCTGTCCCTTAAGTACTATATCATAAACATATTCCTTTGCTAATAAAGGCTGTTAAAAAGGATGGTGTTAACAGTGCCAATGTGAAAAGGTTGTCAAGGTATGGTGTTAAGTTCAAGCAAACTGCTGAACAGTATACTTAGTGTGATCACATAGAAAGGGATAGCAGAGGACGTTTGTGAGTGAGAAAGTGGTGGCTGAGTCAGAGGTACCTTGCTGCTGACTATGCAATGCCTTGGTTCCTAGGCTTTATCTGGGGAGAACTGAGGAGCCATTGGAGGATTTTGAGCAGAAAAGTGGCATAGTATGGCATGAGATCACGTGTTTTATAAGCTTTCTCTGGATAACATTTTAAAGAGACCACTGGGTAAGATGAAACAAGGAAGGCCAAGCTGGCAGCTGCTGGAATAATCCAAGTGCAAGTTAATGGAAGCTTGGACCAAGATGGTGGTGGTAGAGATGGCAAGAGATGGTGAGATTCTTGATATATATTCATATATACGTATGTGTGTGTATACACATTTTTTAAAAATTTATTTATAAGTTTATTTTTTCATTCAAGAGAGACAGAGAGCAAGTGGAGGAGAGGCAGAGAGAGAGAGAGAGGGAGAGAGAGAGAATCCCAAGCATGCTCTCCACCATCAGCACAGAGCCCAACGTGGGGCTTGAACCCACCAAACACGAGACCATGACCTGAGCCGAAACCAAGAGTTGGACGCTTAACCAACCCCCTATACACATCTTTTAAAAGTTAGGCTTCATGGGGGCGCCTGGGTGGCGCAGCCGGTTAAGCGTCCGACTTCAGCCAGGTCACGATCTCGTGGTCCATGAGTTCGAGCCCTGCGTCGGGCTCTGGGCTGATGGCTCGGAGCCTGGAGCCTGTTTCCGATTCTGTGTCTCCCTCTCTCTCTGCCCCTCCCCCGTTCATGCTCTCTGTCCCAAAAATAAATTAAAAACGTTGAAAAAAAATTAAAAAAAAAAAAAAAGTTAGGCTTCATGCCCAGCATAGAGCTCAACACAGGACCTGAACCTACGACCCAGAGATGAAGACCTGAGCTGGGATCAAGAGTCAGACGCTTAACCAACCAAGCCTCCCAGGAGCCCCGATCCTGGACATATTTTAAAGATGCATCTAATAAACTGGATGTGAGGTGTGAGAGAATGATAGAAGTCAAAGATACTTCAAGGATTGTGAACTGGGCAGCTGAATGTGTGGAATTGCCATTTGCTGAGCTAGAAAAGACTATGGGAAGTACACATCTGGGGAGAAAGAGGTAAGGGAGCTTTTGGAAGTAAGTTTAAGAAATCTTTTACACATCCAGGTAGAGATGTTGATTGAGCATGTGGATATATAAATCTGGAGCTCTGGGTAGTGATGCAGTCTGAAAATAAAAATTTGAAATTCATCAGCATGTACATAGTATTTAAAGACACACTACTGTGGGGCGCCTGGGTGGCTCAGTTGGTTAAGCGTCCGACTTCGGCTCAGGTCATGATCTCGTGGTTTCCAAGTTCGAGCTCCATGTCAGGCTCTTTGCTGACAGCTCAGAGCCTGCTTCAGATTCTGTGTCTCCCTCTCTCCCTGCTCCTCTCCTGCTCACACTTGTCTCTCTCTCTCTCTCTCAAAAATAAATAAACATTAAAAAAATTTAAAAAAAAAACAAAGACACACAACTGGATGAAATCATCGAAGTGAGTTTAGATAAAAAGTTCCAAGAACTAAGACCTGGGGCACTCCAGTGACATAAGGACAGGGACATACAAATAAAATATCAAATGGTCTGAGAAGGAGCAGCAGTAGGAAGAGATTCAGGAGAGCATGGTGTCCTAAAGACCAAGTGAAAATGGTATTTTAAGGAGGAAAGAGGGATCAACTATGCCTAAGAGGAGTTGTTAACAACTTAAGTTGAAGACTGATAACTGACAGCTGAACTTCACAACATGGCAGGTGGTCTTAGTGGCCCTTCACAGGAGCTGCTAAGTAGGTGGTAGGGTGAAAGCCCGGTTGAAGAAGAATCGAGAGAGAATGGGAGATAAGAGTTTAGACAAAAGCAAAACCTTGGTTAAAGTGGTGGCTCAGTTGAGCGTCTGACCTCAGCTCAGGTCATGGTCTCACTGTTCCCAAGTTCAGGCCTCACATTGGACTCTATGGTGACAGCTCAGAGCCTGGAGCCTGTTTCAGATTCTGTGTCTCCCTCTCGTTCTCTGCCCCCACCCCTGCTTGTGCTCTCTCTCTCAATAAACATTAAAAGCAAAATTTAAAGTCTCACGCAATGAAATTTATGAGGAAAGACCAGTGTAACCCGGCTTTCCCAGTCTTAAAAGGGATGGTGATATGACAACTACACATCCCATTCCTCAAAAGGGAGTTTAGAGGTTCTAGAAACAAATGGTAATGAATAAGTCCCAGAATGAATGGGAAGCAGAAGCCCCACATTCAAATCTCAGATGTGCCCTAATTCATTGTATGATTTTATCAAGATTTGCTCCCTCTGGACCTCAGTTCTCACATGTGTAAAACTGGAGTGTTGAGCTAACAACCCCCTGAAATCATTACATAATCTAATATACTATGTAGCCTCTAAGTATTTAAAGATCTCTTAACACAAAGCAGTTGAATGGCTTTTTTCTCCTCCGGCTGTTCACAGCTGTCTCCACAGGACATTGACTCTGATGCACTGGAACCTGCAGATGACTTGGTCTTCTTCACTGAGAAGGGACATGATATCAGCTGGACATTCTTCAGATGCCTCTCCTTTGATTCACAAATCCTCCGTGCCTCAGAAGAAAAAGAGTTCCTCTTCCTTTCCATCCCATCGCCTCATTTCATCAACTCTCATCCCCTTTATAAAAGTTAGAATCGAAACCTCTGGTTTCAAAGGGGTGAGTGAATGAACGGTGTTCTGCTGGGGGACATTATTATCTGTTTTTCAGATGGCAAAACTGAGCCTCCACGAGTATAAACTACCTGCTCAAATTTACAGTGAAAAAGGAGGGTGTAAGGCTGTGAAATGGGTCTGCCTGACTCCACAGTCTCCCTCGGATGGAATGCACTCACAAATGGAGGTCTCGGTCTACATTCTCTCTGCTGTTTTGCCCAACAGCATTATCATCTGTGTGTGGCTTTGATTGTTTATGTTGATCTGGCCGGACCTGCTCCTTGGCAGAATGCCCATTTGAAAGTCTGTTTACCTGCTTACGACTGTAATTTTATAAACTCTTGGCTGATTTAGGGCTCTTTGCAATCACTGACTTGTACCTTTAAAATCCTCATGCCAGCTATGCAAAAGAATTCGACAGTGTTGTACCTTTTATACAAGGTTTGAAAACACATGTTTTCATTGTTTGAACCAATATGTTCAAGGGCATATCTGTAATAAAACTATAAAGAAAAGAGAGAATATGTGTGGAAGTTAACGATCGCCACAAAAAGCGTTGTAGAAGGACTCACTTTAAAATTCAGTCTCTTGCAGCCACAACCATTTACTCTCCTGGAACTGGGGGGTGGCTGATGCAGGCTGGGCTGTGCTGGGATAACTCCGCTCTGCTCCACGGGTCTTCCGTCCTTCTCCTTGACTGACAGTCCAGGCATGTTTGTTTGTTTCTTTGTTTATGGTCATGGAAAAGGTGCAAAAAGGCAAGTGGGAACACAGAAAGACTATTGAGGCCTGGGCTTAGAACTGACATCATTTCTGCTTCTTTCTCTCGGCCAAAGAAGGTTATGTGACCAAATATAGAAGAAAAGAGGGAATTGTGCACTATCCGCAGTGAGAGGGCTCAGCAAAGTTACATGGAAAAAGGTGTGGCTACAGTGAGGGGTGAAGAGTTGGGGCCGGCCATATCATCTACCTCCATAGCAAAACACTAAAGTCAGGGTAGCCTTTGCCTCTGGGGTGGGGGTGGAGGAGGAAGGTTTGCCATCAAGATGCAATGCACTGCATTTGTTGATGAAGCAGAGTTGTAAATGTATGGCTCTTTACGATCTTGCTCTTCATAGATTGTATATTCTATGGGTGAAATATTATCTAGTAATTTTTTAAAGTTATTGGAATCAGATGAATAAATAATAAAAGTTACAGCATTTGGGAGATTCAGATTCTTTCAGCTTCACTTAAAAAAGTTTTTTTAAATGTTTATTTTTGAGCGAGAGAGAGAGAGAGAGAGAGAGAGACAGAGTGCGAGCCAGGAGAGAGAGAGAGAGAGAGCGAGCCAGGGAGGGGCAGAGAGAGAGAGAGAAAGGGAGACACAGAATCCGAAGCAGGCTTCAGGCTCTGAGCTGTCAGCAAAGAACCAGACGTGGGGCTCGAAATCATGAACCGTGAGATCATGACCTGAGCTGAAATTGGACGTTTACCAAACTGAGCCACCCAGAAACCCTTCAGCTTCACTTTTTCAATTTGTGCTTCTCTTGGGAAGCCTGGCTGGCTCAGTCGACAGAGCATGTGACCCTTGATCTCAGGATTCTGAGTTTGAGCCCCACGTTGGGTATAAAGAAAAAGAAAAATCTGTTTCCTTTTAAGAAAAGAAATTCTTCCTTTTCACCCATTTCTTTTTCATTTCACCCATTTCTTTTTAAGAAAAATCTTAAAAAGAAAAATCTTTTAAAAAATGTGTGCTTCTCTTTCCTAGTTTCTGATTTTCTAATTTTGTTTACTCTCACTTGTCAATACAAATAATGGTTTGGTTATCTGACATCTGGACATTAATACCATCTACATGTATATTTATAATCTTAGTAGGCTGCTCACACTTAAAAAAAAAAAAAGACAGCCTTTACATTCTAACAGAGTTCATTTTCTTTAGTTCCTTTCAACATAAACTCATCTAAAAGCACAAATTGTTGTCCTGGCAGTTATTAGTCTGGATTGATTAAGTTTGATCTCTGGGTTAATTTCACATGTAATCATATTATAGTTAGTCACACCTAGTGGCTCTATTAATTCAGATGTATTTGCACTTCCTTACCTATTAATTACAACCACCTCTGAAGACTGATTGGGTCTCAGCTACCAAAGAAAAGCAATCCCCATATATCAGGGAACAAATTACTGCCTCCCACGCTAGGAGAACTTGGTTGAGGCTCTGTAAGAATATTATTGATGACATCTTTATTCTCTTCCTTCTTTGCAGATGAATGGTGCACTGGCTAAATGAGCCAGAAATACCAAGGCCAGGTCTAAACAGACTGGCAGACCTTGCTTGGACCAGGAGCTGGAAAAGCAGCAGCAGGAGAGGCACCTATGTAAGATCTGTGCAAGTTGTATTTGTAAGAACTTAAAACTACGTATTTGGGTGAGGTCCACTTCATATAACTTATTCACCTTTCTCTCTGGATTTGAAGAATGTTCACTGAGTGAGCACTGAGTGAGCAGCAAATTTGGTCATGGGCTGGCTAGAAAGCTTGAGGCTGGACCTGCACTTAGAATAAACACAGTACACATACTCAAAGTTTCCACTACTTCCCGCCTAAGTCCTAGCCCAAGCCCTACTGAGGGAACCACTATTTAGGGAGTGTTATTTGAAGGACATGTGGTTCCATCTATTTCTCCACAAAATCAGTCTTTAATTTCTGCATTCAGGGAATTTCAAAACCCTATCTCCATGGCCCTTCAAAGCACTGTTTTCACAGAGGTGCAATTTTGTGTATTGTCAGCTCATCTTGTGAAATGGAAACTACATTGAATTTACCATAAGATTTTTGTAGAGGACATTACAGTCTACATTTCTTAGTAGATGAAGCCCCACCCAAGAAAATTCTCTTTATTCTAGGTTACAAGAAAAGCTCAGCATCTCCTCAGAGAATACTGGAATCATATAATGGATTGTGTTTCCCTTTGCACTCTGGCCACTAGGAAGCTCAGAGTTGGTTTGGAAGCTCAACAACAGCAACTGTTTAGAATGTTACCATCTGCACACCTGCATTCTCTCTTCTCCGTCTTGACCATTTATTTTTAATGCATACCTTGATCTGATTTTAGTTTTAGCTAATGGTTTTTAGTTTATGTTTTTGTTTTTGCTAATAACCAATTTTGCCACGTGTCTAACATTGGAGAACATAATGGGATTTGAATACATAATAAACATCAAGAGTAACCTTGAAGACATTAACCACAAAAATTTGTGGGTATGGATGGAGAAAAGTAGGGATAGGGAAATAGGCTGGGCAGCCAGGAGGCTGATTGTATGTATATGTGTACCTCAATCTTCAGTATAACCCGAAGGCAAAATCATTATCTTCTCTACAGGTAGCACAGCCTTCTTGCCTGCCTCCAAGGCTTCCTATTTTCCCTATCCTAATGTTGTTGACCTTTCGTACACCCCCTCCCCCCCATAGCTCCAGGAAATTCCTGGGAACAAACTGAAGCCACAGAATCAAGGTGCTCTCTGCCATGGTTCTGAGGCCATTTCCACCAAGTCTCATCTCTGACCTGCACAAAGTCCTCTCCGTGACCACCAGCTGGAGGTGGATCTGGAAAAGTCTTTTCTGCATGGCTGCATATGCTCCCGGAAGTTCTGAATGCAGCAAAGAACAAAGTGCAGTGGAATTGCTATTCCTAAATGCTCTGATACATTTAATTCAATGCACCTTTTATTTACAGAGACACAGAGCTGGGCACTGTGGGGTGATCCATAGGGGAGACAAGATTGGATCCCTAGAAGTTGTGGGACCAATAGTATCGTCTATTACATCCCAACTTTTAAATATTTTTGGCCCTGGAAATTCTTTGCCCAACAAAATCATGCAGATTTGCCTTAGGGGAAAAGAACAGAGCTGGCTGGAGTGGACTAGGCTTTCAGGACTGCTCAGCCACATGTCCCTTTGCCTCAAACTCCTTCACCTCTGGGTGGAACCCTGGGGTTCCTTGGAGAACAGCCTGAAAACTACTAACATGGTAGTACCAAGTGGTGAATTGTCTGGGTTGGAATCCTGACTGTAACTCACGAGTGCTTGGTCCTGGGGAAGATACTTAACTTCTTGGACCCTCAGTTCCTTCATGCGTAAAATGGGGACTGAAATGGTGCCCACTTCACTGGAAGTTGTTGTGAAGTTTAAGTGAGCTAATGTATATAAAGTATTCGACATGTTAATTTAATAGCGCTACTCAGTCAATAAGTGATGAGTACTAAGAAGCTATCGCTATTAGTCCTGTTAAGGACTTCTTGCTATTAGTCTTTTCAATGAACTGCAAGTTACTGAATTCAGTAAATGAGCTACATCAGCCTCTGTCAATCTGAGACCTCTCAAGGAGGAAATCGTTTTTCCAGTCAGGGAAATGGTTATAAACGCAGCCAAAATTATCAACCTGCATGGCGAGCATCAGCGAATGTTAAGAGGTTTTTTTTTAAAAAAAATCACCAATAAAATCATGCTTGGATCTTTCAAAAAGCAATGAAAACCATTTGACTCCACGAGCCTCTGTTCCCTTTTCTGAAGAATGGAAGGCAGTGAACCTCAGTCCCCCAGTTTGGGGGAGGTTCAAATGACGTCTTGAATGTGCCAAGCGTCTTTCGAGCTATTTGTCAAAAAGCCCCAAGGAGCCTTTGGCACCTAGTAGACATCAGTAAATATTTGTTGCTTCTGAATTCTTCCCATCTGGGAAGCTCTCCAACGTCCTGGAATCCCTAGCTCTCCCACCAAGCAGGTCAGAAAAGCAACTTAAAGGATTCATTTCAATGTCCATTTTTCCACTTTCCCCCTGAAAAACCACTTACAATGCTGCCAACTTTCTCATTTGGCTTTTTCTGGCCTGGTTGCATCTTATTAAGGGTCACTTCATTCATCAGCATAAGGAAGACTCCATTCTGTCAACAGGAGAGGAAAGGCTGGGTCTCCAGTCACAGGGCAACAGGGAGGCGGGTGAAGAGAAGGATGGGAACAGCCACAGGACACATTTAATTAATAAAAAGCTGCAGTTGAAAAGGCCCAGAATTTCCAAACAGCCCTTCATTCTTATATTACCTGCCCTCCCCCTACCCCCAACCAGCTGATCATTGGATGGTGAGGAAGCAGGTGCTAGTTCACAAAGCCTGTTCATTTATTCTCTCATCCATTCAATTACTCATTCATTCACAATTATTTAAGTGCCTATTATGTACTGGGGGTCTTAGGCAGAGCAAAAAGTGGACACCCACTTCCTGTCCTCAGGCAACTTACAGCTTAGGGGTAAGGCGGGAGCACACACATCAATCAATTGGTCAAAACTGTGATCAGGGCTATGATGCTATTTCGGGAAGGCTCCCGGGTAAGTGACACCTGACCTGAGATCTGAAGGAGCCACTGGAGGAAATGGGGGGTGATAGCAGGAAGTGGGGAGAAGGTTCAAAAGAACATCATATGCAAAGGTCCTACAGAATGAAGAACATCTTTTGGGACATAGAGAGGCAAAATTAAGAAAATGCCTTACTTTATGACGGGACCCTTAGGTTGGGGACACAGTGGTCCGTCCCCATGTGGAGCCAAGCACTCAGGCAGGAGTCAGCCTGGTCTAGTCCTGGTCCTGTTGTTGGTCAGTTCCTTCTTGGACCTCAGTTTGCCAGCTGTAAAATGGGACTAAGACCATTCTTGTAGCTTTATGATGAGAACGACAAGTGGAACGTGTGGTTGTCACCGAGAGGCTGGGCAGATGCGTCACGACCAACCTTCTCTCCCACGGACGCGGGTCAGAGTTGGGGTTCAGAGCTAAGATCCAGGGCTAGTAACCGGCCGCCTCAGCGGGCTCGAGGTCGTCCTCTCCTCCCGCCCGTCCGCAACATATGCGCGAAGGAAAGTGCTACGAACGCCAAACGGCCGCCCCCCCGCCGGCGCCATCTGCTCCGCCGCGCTCGCCCGCGCCCGCCCGGGTCCCGCAGAACCGCGGCAGCTGCGCGCCCAGCCTCCGCCCGCTCCGCGCAGCCGGCGCCGCGCGTCCTGTCCGCGCCCGCCGCGCCCAGGACGGCACCCTCCACCAGGACAGCGCCATCCCCTGGGTGGAGGGGCGCTCGGAAGAGGGACCTCCGGAAAAGCACGTCCTGCCTGGGCATCCCAGGAAAGCATAATGCCTGGCTCCGGAGGCAGATACGCCTGGGGTCTAACATCGACTGTAAAACTGACTACATGTGTGCTATCGGGCAAGTCACTCCTGGCCTCTGTTTTATCTTCTGCGAAATGGGTATAATACGACCTGTCGTCTAGGATTGCTAGATGGATTAAATAGGAAGTCTTATGAAAAGCGTTTAGCACAATGGCATATAAGTGAAACTTCATTGCTATTGATTTTATTCAAAGCCTGCCTTCCTGGGGCTTTATGGTCACTGGCTGGATTTCTGTAGCTCCTTTAAATTTCAGCTTGCTCCCACATTTCCTCCTCTCTCACCCTTTTTGTCAAGCATGGATGCAGAGGCAGAAAGATGCTGCTGCTTTTTGGGACACTGCCTGCCAGTGAGTGGCTGGGGAACTGGGGGATCCCTGGATTCCTCACCCTCTCCTGACCATGAATGAGGTGCAGTTTGCAAAGATCTTTTGATGATTGCCCAGAAACACCCTTTTGCTCTAAAGCCCACTGCAGGACCAGCCCAAACAGTGACTGATAAGAAGGCAGAGTAATAACAAAAGGTGAAAGGAGAACAGGAAAACAAGAAATGAAGACACTCTAAGTCAAGAGGGACTGCATTTGTTACATGACAGGTGGATCATTCCCAGACTTTACGTAATGCAAAGGTAATCAGAAGGCATGGGTTTTAGTCAAAAGTCTGTCACTTACTAGCTATGTTACTTTAGGCAGTTGAGTTAACAGATGTACATTGAGCACCTACTATATGTGCCAGGTGCCATTCTAGGATGTGAGATTACAAAAGCAAACAAGACCCAGACCCGAACCTCAGGAGTTTGCAGTTTAATGGGAGTCAGACAAGCATGGGTGCCTTGGCAGAAAGTGCTTTAGGGCTCCAAAGGGAAGCTTGTCAACATTCTAGGGGTGTAGGGGCAAGTCACTGAGCCGCACTGTCCTAATTTTCCCCGTCTGAGGCTGGGGTCTAACCGTGATAAGTAGAAGCTCATTCTTTCTTCACCCCTGTAACCTCACCTCCTACCCTATCCCTAAAGTCCAGCACATTTGCCCTGCCTCAGCATCCAAGCAGCTGCCGCAATTCTTTAAGACTAATAGGAGGAAAACACTAGAAAACACAATATACAGAAAACCATCGTACAACATAGGAGATGTGAATCGTTGATACAAACACTGATGTCAGAGATTACCTGCTACACTCTAAGGTACTCTGGGTGCTGCACAGTAGCAGGTGATGGTGGGTGTGGGAGAAGGTGAAGGGGAGGGCCACGTGTGGTAGCGGAAGGGGAGGATTTGCCTCTCATGGGAGAACTGAGTGATACAAGGGCCCTCAGTCATCTGGTTGCTTTTAACAAATATGTACTAGGCATATGCTCTGGGCTACACAGTGAACAACAGACCGAAGCCCCTACTCTCAGGAACTTATCTGCTCCTAGTGGGAGTTCAGAGTGGAATCAAATAATTTAAAAAACTACGCAGCAGTTGATGGTAAGTGCTCTAAGGAAGATAGAAATAGAGGGCTAGGGAATAATGGTCAGTGCCCCTTTATGTGGCATCTGAGCATGTTAATCCCAGTACTCAGAGAATTTTTGGTCTGAACCTAACTGTCCTTTTGAAGGGAAGCAAATCATGAATATCTAACTCTAGGTAATATATCTAATTCACCCCAGCTTTTCTGAAATGGTCTTAGATTATATAGGCAAAATGAACATTTAAAAACTACCCTTAATCTCATTCAGACTCAACCAATGCAACATATTAATATATATCCTTCCAGAGTCTTATCTGTACATATACTATATATTTCTCCCCAGTTCCCTTACTTGCAAAATGAGCAAGATTATTCTTGACTTGAGTTATGTTCACTTGAGGAAAGTGGAGATACACAGCAGCTAGAACCCTAAATATTTCATAGCTTAGTAATATAGCTCCTTTTTTTTCTGACTCAAGCCTTGCCTCCCCCACCGTACCCTAAGTAACCACCATCTGTGCAAGTCAGGCCGGAACCGCATTTCCACCACCATTTGATAGATGCCAATGAGACTCCATTGCAGTTTGCCCCAGCCGATGATGGTTTCGAGAGATGAGCTGGAGATGATACGGCTAACGTTAAAATGGCAATCCCACAGCAGGGGGTCTCAAGCATTATGGAGTTTAGAGAGACCCTTTTAGAGTATCCTTTTCATGGCTCCTTCTCTCTGGGAACAGACATTCTGCCAAGGTGGGTAAGTCAGGATGAATTTTGAGGTCAGCAGTTACCCTGGAAACATCAGTCCCTCTGATCTCTAAGCCATTTGCTAAGTGTGACTCCATCATGCAACATTGTTATGACTCCATCATGTCAACAACCATGTATTGAATTCATGCCATGCATCAGGTGGGTGTCCACTATTCTATGAACTAGAGATACAGTAGCAAAGAATATAAATATAGTTTCTCAGTCTAAGAGCCTGGAAACACCGGCTTTCCTTATGAAAGATTTTCCCTCAGGACCCCCAATGTCTTTTCTGGCAATTTGGCTTCCATAAGAGTACTAGGAAATCCATCAGATATAACTTGTGTGTCATAATCCCAACTGTGGACCAAATTCTAGTCTTTATTTTCCAAAGCACCTTGGCTCTCACTATATTTGGCTTAAAGCCTTGGACTCCAGAGCCATACAGCCTGGGTTCAAGTCCTGACCCTGCTCACTCTAGTTACTGAGCTTGGCCAAGCTACTGAATCATTCATGCCTGGGTTGGGTCATTTGCAAAATGGAATAATAGTAATAGTCAACATGATCTGGTGCTTACCATATGCCTGGCAGTGCTCCAAGTACTTTAGATATATTAACCCGAGATCCTCACAATTCTACAAGGTAGGCGCTATTGTACCCCATTTTACAGATAGGAAACTGAGCCACAGAGACGTCAAGTAATTGCCAGTTGTGGAACTCTAATTTTATGAGATTGTTTAAGGATTTAAATAAGGGGCATGGAAAGTAGTCAATTAATTCCTTCTCTTATTATTGTTATGGTAATTTTAAGTGGAAAAAAAAAAGTAGGCAAATCTCAACTATGAGGAAAATAGCATAGAAAAATCTAGAAGGAGGGGCTCCTGGGTGGCTCAGTCAGTTAAGTCTCTGACTTCAGCTCAGGTCATGATCTCACAGTTTGTGAGTTCAAGCCCTGCGTCAGGCTCTGTGCTGACAGCTCAGAGCCTGGAGCCTGCTTCGGATTCTGTGTCTCCCTCTCACTCTGCTCCTCCCCCTTTCATGCTCTGTCTCTGTCTCTCAAAAATAAACAAATGTTAAAAAACTCTTTTAAAAAAAGGAGAGAAAAATCTAGAAGGAAATTTATTAAAACACTAATAGTGTTTGCCTCAGGATAGTGAGATGATTATAAGTGATTATATGTGACATTTTTCATACTTCTTTAGACTTTCATAAAAGCTTTCCAAATTATTTTACTGTGAGTAGGTATTTCTTTAATATTCAGAAGGAAATAATGCTAAAATTCCTGGGAGAAAATAAATTTGGGAAGCTTCTCCTCTGGGTCCTGATGACAGCTGTGCATTCCCCTCCTTGAGGGTGCAGGGCCCTCATCTGAGCTGGTGACCCCCACTTTCAGGGGCGGGAGGGGGCCTCAGGCAACATCCGCTTCCCCGGTGAATCACAGATCCCATTACTCACTTAGCTTCATTACATCTTTAATTATGACCTTTTAGTCTGAGTGAAAAAGAAGTATAATTTTACTTTAAGAGATATGCCAGGCCTACGCTCCCAACATTTCCAGGTTTCATGGAAATTGCAGGGATCATAGAAATTTAACCTGATAATTACTTCAATATTTCAAGGCACACAGTTTTACTCTCTCAGAATAATTATGGGTTGTTGTTTTTTTTTTTTCTCCCAAATTCTTTTATTTCTCCGTTATTACAGGTTATGCTCATTTCTGTTGTGTATGCTTGGAGACACAGAAGAATGCAGGACATCCTTATGCACTCTGGTCTGTAGCACCTTATTATTAATTTTTGTTCTTTTATTTTCTCCCATTATTATTTCTCTTAGACTATAAGTTTTATGTGGGCAAGGAAAACACATATTTGGTTCACTCTGTCCCCAGTGCCTAAAACGGAACTTAGCACTGAAAAAAGTATGAAAAAAGTATGAAAAAAGTATTTGTTCAATGAACACCTGAAGGAGTATATTTTTAAGTGATTATATTAGTTGCATTTGTTGTATTATAAGGAAATCTTGGTATCATCAAACTCTTGTTGGGTGCCTACAATGCAAAGGCAGTGTAAGATCCACCATATGCCAGGTAGTAAACCCTTGGAGCCAGAAGTGCTTCAGAATTCAAGAGTTTCCAAATTGTATGAAGGCCATTTTATCTAACTCTTAGCAACCACTGAGCCAGCCTCCTGTGACTAAACAGCAAATGCATGTATTTTGCTGTGAAAATGTATGAATATACCCAGTAAGCGGGACAAATAAAAACTATAACCGTAAATCAGCTCAGGTGAGTTTTTGGTGCTAAACAATTCAAGTCAGGTCCAGTCCTGCTGTCAAATGAGTTGGAGGAATTTCTGGTTGTTAGTGGTTTGGCATCGCCGGTGAAGAAGGAAGGAGATGATCACGGTGGAAGTTAAGAAGGAAATCATCAAGAAGTACGAACAAGGTACGCGAGTGGCCGAAATTGCAAGATTTTACAAGTCTGTGTCTGCCTCTCGTTTGCAGAGGAGGCAGAGAGAAAGGCAGAGGAATCCTTCACTTCAAATGAGATTAGGGAGATAGTGTAAAATGTGGGAAATGGTGCAAAATTTTGTAGAAAAGCACGACCCGAATAAGGCTAGTGATGAATCTTTTTAATGACAATGCAATGCCACATTTCCACCAAATCCTTAAAAGGAGGCAAAAGCAAGTGTCATTGGATAGGCCCTTTGTTATATTTGCATGAATAGAAAAAGATTCAGTTGAGCCAATAGAGAGCAGTGATTCCATTAGGGAAAGTCATCCTACACAATAACCCTCCTGTCTTCTGTCTCCCTCACACCAGCCACGAAGGTTTTCAAAGGTAAGTGCAGGTTATTTGTTTATTTTTCTTTATATTTTGTATTCTCTTTATTATTTTGTATTATATTACAGTTTTGTCATCATTTTTATATGAATATTTTTGGGTTGTGGAATGAATCATCTGAGTTTCCATTAGTTCTTATGGGGAAGTTTGCTTTGATATACAAGTGCTTTGGATTACAAACATGTTTCCAGAAAGAATGATGCTCACAGACCAAGGGTTTATTGTGTTTACTGGGCACTCATTGTGGGTCAGGTTTTTACATATTAACTCTTAAATTCTCGTAACAACCCTGGGTGTTAGGCCCTGTTATCATTCTCCCTTACAAATGGGAAAACTGGAGACAAAGAATGTAAATAATTTGTCCAAGATTACAGCCATTCAGTGGTGGACCGGATGAAGTGACACTGGCTGTGGGTTTCAAGCACTGGGTTGGTCACGTCCCCTTTTTTCTGCACAGGGGCCATTGTATACACTCCCACAGATGTTGACTGCAGGATAGTATTAATAAACTCTTGTCATATACTGTATTTAATGTAACTGGCAATAAGGCAGCAGAGGAACGGGTCTATATCTGCAGGCAGCCAGACCTAGAATGAGGCAAAGCATTCCTAAGCTTACTCTTGTATGGAAAAGCAAAGGACTATCCATAGGTGTTTTGAAGTGACAAAAAATACACCAGTGCCAGTTGTGGGCACCTTCCAATGTTCTGAAAAATCACTGATTTCTACCAAACACTGTGGCCTGAGACTGAGCATCCGAGCAAGGGAGATGATCACCCACAATCCTGCAGTGAGCAAGAGAGAGAGAGAGAGAGAGAAGAACCATTGACTCAGTTGTGATCATGTGATGTTCCGCATCACGTACTACTCGTATTGTAAGACATCGCTCGTATATCAAGTGAAAATTTATTAGAAGTGTTTGCTCATCTTGTGGAACACTCGCAGAACAAGTTACTCACAATCCAAAATTTTACTGCATTAGCTACTAACATATTACCTCATTTTGTGAGGCAAACAGCTGGGGAGACATACACGATTTCGGTCATTTGACAGGTGGGGAAACAGGAAGCTGGGCAGCTTGAGAACCTGGCCCATGGTCACACAATGGGAAACTGACAGGGCGAGGATTTGAAACCACAACTACAGTATCTTGCCCATTACAGCAGCTCACGTAAATTCTTGTATCCATTCGAGATTCCTTTTGTCAGCTGTTACTCTGCGTTTCCCTCTCCAGTATGGAATTTTTGAGGGAAAAAAATTAAAAGCCTAGGAAAATTAGAAAGTGTTTAGACATGCATTTTTTTAGCAGATTCCCTCTCTTCTCTCTACTTCTTTCTTTCTCTTTTTGTTGAAAAGCAAGAGGCAGAAGAACTTGGCACCATTTCCATCATGTCGATTCTTCTGGGTTTCTCAAATGTTGCGATCCCTGGAAAGCCGGGATTCATGCTTACCTCCACTCTTCATTAAGGCGGCCGTGGCCACGAGCTCAGGAAGGCAGGCTGCTGGTGCAGTGGGTGGGCGTGCTGAATAACACCCGGACCACAGCTGGGGCTGCCCTTGTCAGAGTGCCAGCCTGCCTTACCCAGTCTGTTCTCGCCCGCTACCTGGCCCTCGCCCATCTGCTGCAGAATTCATAAAGTGCTGAAGATCACAAACATCTGAACCTATTATAGGTAACATACTTCAATTACATTCTGATTGTGGGCTTGGCTTCCTCCAACCTTGGTCTCTAATGGCACAAGGATCAAAGTCTTCCCCACAAAAAAAGGCACTAATCTCTAGGTAGTTCCATCATTTGGGGGGTGCTTAGAAAGAAGCCATTCTCCTATATGCTATGTGCTTTGTATTATTCGGTTACCCGGCAGGGGTACCCACAGATGTAAAGAAAAGATCTGAGAGAGAGAGAGTGAGAGCACTGATTTAAAGTCCTCTCATAGGGACTTACCATGTTAGTTGAAATGACCTTCATTCTCCTGAGGGTTATCTGTCCTGGTTGTTGACTTAGATCATGCAATCTGTGACCACTCTTCCAAGGACATCAAAGAATAAACTGCCCACATGTCCTCAGTCTCCTGCTTCCACATGTCCCTGCCTTGCCCCTGCCAGGGAGCCCTGGACAACATTACTGGGGGGTGGTACCCCGAGTCAAGGCAGACCACAGGTGGCTCCAATTAGAAGCCTGGTGAGGACGACATCTCAGCCTGTTTGAGGCTGCTCTCGCTTCTCTTGTTCACTGGGCTTGCAAACGAGCAGTTAAAAGACGCACAGCAGTGTCCAGCTGGGCCATAGTAAAGCCTGAGACAAAAGGAAAAAGTAGTCTTATCAGCACAGCTCTTATTTAACCTTTTGAAATTTTGTACACATGGAGTTTTGGTGTTAACTTTTGTTTTTCAAAAATGTTGCCTCGAAACCTGATTTCTCTTGAGTACTGGGTTTTTCTGGCGATCCCTTTTGGCACCCAGACTGGATACACACCAGCTGAGGAGTGAGGGAGCTGGACTATATGCACCAATTCCTGCACCTCACTGGTTGCAGGTTGCCTGGGGCGTATTAATGAACTCTGACACTTCCAGCCTGCCCTGTGTGCAGGTTAGACAGGTGCCGTCAGCATCAGGCAGTACCCATTTTGGACCCGTCACTGTGGCCAGAGAAGTATGTTTAGCCACAGAAGTCCTTTCCAAAAACTATATGGTTTGAAGGAGCATATCCCACAGCTGAACTTGGAGTGGCCTTGGGACACATGGGCACCTTACATAGTCAATGCCTTTCTCTTTCTTCCTCAAGGCAGTTTAAATTTCATCA
Organism: Neofelis nebulosa; assembly: GCF_028018385.1. Lineage (NCBI taxonomy): Eukaryota > Metazoa > Chordata > Mammalia > Carnivora > Felidae > Neofelis > Neofelis nebulosa. The sequence goes on from NC_080791.1 coordinate 86,297,503, forward strand.
CCTGAAACCAGAGTCCTGATTCTTGCTGGCAATGGCTGAGGATACTGTGGTTCTTCCAGCTTATTAAAGTAGGGACAAAATAGGGGTAAGGGGCCAGCAGAGTGTTCCTAGGCTTGGGCCGCCTTCAGGGCACTACCTCTCCAACTTGTAGGGGAAGAAATTGGGGGAATCCAAGGTCACAGTAGTAACTAGGATAGCAACAACATTAGACTTTCATGGCACTTTACAGTTCCAAATCCCTTTCGCTCTGTTTTTTTTTTTTTTCCTCACGAAGGCTTAGAGGTACAGGGAAGGCAAGCTGTGGAGCCCCCATTTCAGAGAAGAATGAACTGAGCTCCAAGAGGCCTAGCAATCCATGTATAGCTAAGGGATGGCAGAACACCTTGCCTTCTACTTCACCATCCTCAAGCCAACAGAGACACACAACAACGGCGCCTATCTTAAAGCAGACTCTTTTCCTTTCCTTCTGTAAATGTAAACCTCAGTTTACTGGTTCCGTTCCATGCATTCTATAAGGAGTGACAAGTGAGTGAGTTGGTGCTTCTCAGGAAAAGGGACCTTCTCTTTGTCACCTTCAAATCTGTAGCTCCAGCACGTCCTGGCAGGAACAAGTGCCCTGTTGGCATCTGTTGAATTGGATTAACACTGAGGAGGGAGCAGCTCAGACCAGAATGTTGGACCTTTTAGAGGCAAGACTGTAGTGGTAAGAAGAGTTACACCCTCCATTTACCGAACATGTACTGTGCCCAATGCTCAGCTGTTTCATACCCATGGGAAGTAAATGTTCTTGTTGTTTTACAGATCAGGAGAGTAAAGATCAGGGAAGAGGAAGGATCTCACTCAGGGCCAAGGGAGGGATGAAAACCCAAGCCTTCCTGACTCCCAAACCTGTTTTCCTAAACCACATGTGCTCTGTCAACTCAGAAGCTACTCAGTGCCACATTGCAGTTCAACGTAAGAGGCTCGATAAAATAGTCCAGTCTTACTGAAGGAGTTCCTTTTCCTCTCCTGCCCTCCAGGCGGGCTCCAGGGTTATTTCATACTTTTGCATACAAAATCTAGAGCAAAATGGGGGAGGAGAAGTAGCAGGAGTTCTGGAGTCAGGGCAGGATGGAGGCAGTTGAGGCAAGTTTGAAGGAAGCATGTCTGTGAGAGTGTGGGATGTGAGGTGACCAGGAGAAGAAAAAGGGGGTACAAGAGTGTTGCTGGGGGTTAGGAATCAGATTCCAGTGGAATCTGTACATATGTACAATTATTTTTGGCTCCTTTGGAAGATGTACTTTTAATTTATTTATCTTTAAAGGCTTACTTATTTTTGAGAGAGAGAGGGAGGGGAGGGGCAGAGAGAGAGGGAGACAGAAGATCCGAAGCGGGCTCTGTCTGTGCTCACAGCAGCGAGCCCAATGTGGGTCTCGAACTCACGAACCATGAGATCATGACCTAAGCTGAAGTTGTACACTCAACTGACCCTGGAAGATGTACTTTTAAATGCCAAACTGTTCAGGACTAAAGCATGTGGGTCAATGGGATGTCATAGGAAGGTGACAGAGCCACTGGAGGTATCCAGGCTGAGGCTAGGCAACCCCTTAGGGGGAATGTTGTTGAGGGGCTCCCAGCATTGACTGGAGGAGGGCTGGACAGCTACAACTTTCTGATTTTTGTTTATCTCCGCAACTCCCATCCTGGCTAAGCATGGAGGCAACCCAGCCAATTTGCTCATCCCTGCCACATGCTGTCCCTCTCCTGACTTATCAAACGTTAATCAGTCCCCACCTCCCACCCCATCTTAATTATTTGCAATGATCCGTGATAGACAAACAACTCTGCAGCTTGAAATCCCCCCATCAGGCAAATATTAAATTATTCACATCTTTCTTGCAGATTTTTCACGAAGTGAGTTGGTAATCAAATGACTCTCAAACGCCTTTACCATTTTATGGTGGCGACCCTGCCCTTCCCCTTAATGTGTGTATCTTCATGCCTCAGCTACACTGAGTGTTCTCCTTTCCTGTTTATGTTTATTTTGGAAGCAAAATGTGTTTACAAAATCAGTTAAAAAGTGTTAATGATCAGTTTCCAGAATGCTAATGTGAATCCAAATTACTTTCACATGAATCAAGACAAATTTTAAAATGCCATTTGATCATAAGCTGTTTTAAATTTGTGTTACAAGTAGCGCAACAAATCTGAACACATGCTTTTTAAAAAAGAGCAGTTTATTTTTTTTATTTTTTATTTTTTTTTCAATATATGAAGTTTATTGTCAAATTGGTTTCCATACAACACCCAGTGCTCATCCCAAAAGGTGCCCTCCTCAATACCCATCACCCACCCTCCCCTCCCTCCCACCCCCCCTCAACCCTCAGTTTGTTCTCAGTTTTGTTTTTTTTTTTAATTTTTTTTTTAATGTTTTTAATTTATTTTTGAGACAGAGAGAGACAGAGCATGAACGGGGGAGGGGCAGAGAGAGAGGGAGACACAGAATCGGAAGCAGGCTCCAGGCTCTGAGCCATCAGAGCAGCTCGAACTCTCGGACCGCGAGATCATGACCTGAGCCGAAGTCGGACGCCCAACCGACTGAGCCACCCAGGCGCCCCTGTTCTCAGTTTTTAAGAGTCTCTTATGCTTTGGCTCTCTCCCACTCTAACCTCTTTTATTTATTTTTTTTCCTTCCCCTCCCCCATGGGTTTCTGTTAAGTTTCTCAGGATCCACATAAGAGTGAACACATACGGTATCTGTCTTTCTCTGTATGGCTTATTTCACTTAGCATCACACTCTCCACTTCCATCCACGTTGCTACAAAGGGCCATATTTCGTTCTTTCTCATTGCCACGTAGTATTCCATTGTGTATATAAACCACAATTTCTTTATCCATTCAACAGTTGATGGACATTTAGGCTCTTTCCGTAATTTGGCTATTGTTGAGAGTGCTGCTATAAACATTGGGGTACAAGTGCCCCTATGCATCAGTACTCCTGTATCCCTTGGGTAAATTCCTAGCAGTGCTATTGTTGGGTCATAGGGTAGGTCTATTTTTAATTTTCTGAGGAACCTCCACACTGCTTTCCAGAGCGGCTACACCAATTTGCATTCCCACCAACAATGCAAGAGCGTTCCCGTTTCTAAAAAAGAGCAGTTTAAAATAACCATTCTGATGGCATGAGGAAGTTCAGATAAAAAATTTCCTCTGACAGGGAAAGAAGTTAACTTTTGGGCATTCACATGGGAGGAGGTAGGGGGGACATACACCCAGAGGAAAAATATCATTTATAATTGTTAAAAATAGGATAGAGCTGTGAAACTTACATGGTTTCCATTCATCTTGTTTATTACTATTTTCCCAATGTCCAAAAGAGGAAATGTGCCTGGCACGTTGCAGGCACATGACAGTATTTGCAGAATTCATGAACAAGTAAAATCAGTTTCACAAATTATAGAATTTAATATGAGATTTTATTTTCTCTGATATAAAAATTATGAAGTTCATGGCAAGTTAGAATAGAAAATTGAGAGCCGCATCTTGCAAAACTACTGATTCCATACTCAGATAATATGCTTCGTTCTTGTGCATGCTGCTCCATGTGGGCTACCCAGTAAAGTTGCTCACAGCACTGGGGGGCCTGATAGTCTGGGACACAGGCACAGTGTTGGTTTCGGCGTGTCCTGTGCAGAGTCACAACTGCTGTCCACCTGAATTTACTGGAATGCATTTTTTTCAGTGGGTCCATCACTAGCAATAATGGAAATGGAGACCGTGAGGTGGTCCAGTGCCACTGCTGGGCTGTTAGAAGTCATCTTCTCCCGAATCAGACAATCTAGGACCGGCTTTCCAGAGGTCCGAGGGGTCTAGGGGAAGACAGATCTGGGGTAGAGGGAGAAAGCAAGGGCTTTGGGAGAGACTTCCACCTCCTGCCCAAGCATCCCTGTCTTGCTTTGACTTGCATACTAGGTTACCAGGTAAGATTTTCTTTGCTAAAAATCTTCAGGTGCTATTTTTAAAAAAACAAAAAAAGTGTTGGGGCGCCTGGGTGACTCAGTCGGATAAGGGTCCGACTTCGGCTCAGGTCATGATCTCGCGGTCCGTGGGTTCGAGCCCCGCGTCGGGCTCTGTGCTGACAGCTCACAGCCTGGAGCCTGTTTCAGATTCTGTGTCTCCCTCTTTCTCTGACTCTCCCCTGTTCATGCTCTCTCTCTCTCTCTCTGTGTCTCAAAAATAAATAAATGTTAAAAAAAAATTTTAAATAAAATAAAATAAAATAATAAAAAAAAAGCGTTTAAAATATTTATCTACAAAGCCAAAAGTGCTAGCAACAGATAAGTCCAGGGATATGGATCCAGCTCCCCAAGGAACTGCTGACCTTAAGTTAATGTACATGTGTGTGCAAAGCTGCGCCTTCATTGGAAACAATATAGCTTCAGAATCTCTAGGCCATTTCACAAAAACTCCCCATGTCCCTGTTTTGGAATATGCCCATGTCATGGGTTTGGTTCCTACTCAGAGGAACACGTAAAAGTGGGGAAAATTTGACTTCCACGTTTCCCAGTGTTCTAAATGTTCTCATTTTTGGGCTGGCAAGGGTTCTTCTGCTCTTGGCGCCCAGAGCAGAATCTGGTAAGTCCATTCATGAGCAGCTTTGAGAGTCCAAGTCTATGCCTTAAAGGGACAAGTAATGGTTTCAGACCAAGGAATTTGTTGGTCAGGAGAAAATGGTGGCTAAGAAGCCTGGGGGATGGGAGCCCTTCCTGGAAAGCCCTGGGAACCAGAACCTGCTCCATGTCCTTGGGTCATCCCTTAGACACCAGACAGGAAAGACCTAGCTGGATGCCACAGTGACCCAGTTGTCTCTCTCAACCCACTGAAGCAAGAACAATATGAAGGGAAATAGCTTTGGAGTCAGGCTGACTTGGGTCACAACCCAATCTATAAGAGCTCTGTGACCCTGAGTTGCCAAGGTCACCATTCCAAACTGTGGGTTTCTTCAACTGTAAAAACATGGTAAAAAAAATGCATTCTTCCCACTAAGTTATTCCAAAACTTAAAGTAATGTCTGGAAGGTTTTTGACAAATAGTAGATAATAAATCATAGCTATAACATATTCTACTATCTCCACACTGTTTTGAAAGGACCTACTTCTAGTGGAGTCTACTTCTAATGGGGAGACATTTTTGGCTTTTAAGTAAAATCTACAGAATATCTACATTATGCTGGGGGTGCCTGGCTGCCTCAGTCGGTTAAGCGTCGGACTCTTGATTTCTGCTCAGATCATGATCTCATGGTTTGTGAGATTGAGCCCCACATGGACCTCCGTGCTGACAGTGCATCCTTCTCTCTTTCTCTTTCTGACCCTCCTTTGCCCGTACTCTCTTTCTCAAAATAAATAAATAAACATGAAAAAACTGTTTTTCAATTTACACTATGTTGGATGGAATATGTGCTTTAGAGAAAAATAGAGTGGGAAAGAAGGATTCAGAACACTGGGGCTAGGGGGTCTGAGGGGAAGCCCCATATCTGGTTATAAGAATGAGAAAGAATTTCTTTCTCAAATTATCTTTCTCTTCTTCATGAAAGATATTTTTACTGCCAAATAAGAATAAATAGTAAAGGAAAGCAGAGTCTGGAAGACACACAAATGTTGTCCTGTGGAGGCAGCTGGTGTGCTGTTATGATGTGGGACCTCAGGTCTTGAGTTTTAGTTTGTCATTTTCAAAAAGAAGTCCTGATTGTCACTGCACCTATCTTTGACTTTATTTCCTTACCTCTAAATTGGACATAATAATCACTGTCTTTTGTACATGAGATGAAGAAAACTTCTCACCTCAGCATAACAAGCAAGGGTCAGGGGGTGGCCACTGCAGGCTGCCATCCCAGGAGACAAAACTACAGAGGATACAAAGGAAATAGCCCACTCCTCCTTTCTACACACACACAGATCCACACACATTTTCTCTCTCTGTCTCTCTCTCTCTCTCTCTGTCTCTCTGTCTCTCTGTCTCTTGCAAATTGTCAGGAGACTATAGGTATTGTCCTCTGAAATGAAAGTTATCTTAAGGCCAAGGGAACAGACTTGCATTGAGATGGTCCAGAAGGAGCTCTTCCATCAGGAATGGCTAACTTACCATGTCCCCTAATGGTGCCATCTTGATTTGTGGATTTCAGCACTGTCCAGGCTCCAAGGGACCATTGACTGGTTGCAAGTTGCTGACAAGCGAATGCTCGGTCCTGAGCTGTATATATTTACTGTACCATATAAATAATAAACACTAATAACTCACTTTATCCCTTACGATTTCCCCATCCATTTCCTGGCCATTTCTGGACCTTTCATCACATACCAGATTGTGTGGCTGACTTTTATTGCTGGCTGCTCATGCAGGGTGAGAAATCATTGTTGCCTCATAAATAGCTAGCATCATTTTTTTTTCTCTCATTGAAAAGTTATTCCAATTCAACCTAAATTTCCAGCACCCAGGAAGTGTTTAAATAAATCATCCTCCATCCATTTGATGAAATTATGCAACCATTAAGAATCATGATTTTGAAAGCTATTCAACAGTATAGGGACAAAAAAGCACACATCATAATGTTAGGTGAAAAAAGCAATACAGAAAACCATATATCCAGCATAATCCAATTTTGCACGTGAATTTCTATGTAGATTCACGTGTGTACTTTAAAGAGATGGCAAGAAAATGCTTGAAGTGTCATTTCTGAATAGGATGATTGTAGTGATTTTTTTTTTCCTGCACTTTTCAAATTTTCCATGGTATACTTTTAGAATCTGAAAATAGGGTTATCTCTTTATTAAAAATTATTTTAAAATAACATTTCAATTAGTTTACTCAAACATTTTATTTCTTTGTTTAAAACATTTCAAGTTGTTTGACAGATGAACATGGGGAAGGGAAGGAAAAAAGATAAAAACAGGGAGGGGAACAAAACATAAGAGACTCTTAAATACAGAGAGCAAACTGAGGGTTGCTGGAGGGGTTGTGGGTGGGGGATGGGCTAAATGGGTAAGGGGCATTAAGGAGGGCACTTGTTGGGAGCACTGGGTGTTATACATAGGGGATGAATCACTGCAATCTACTCCTGAAATCATTATTGGACTATACGCTAACTAACTTGGGTGTAAATTTAAAAATAATTGTTTTTAAAAAAGGGAAAAAAAATAAACCCAAATTAAAACAAAAAAATTTCAAGCTGTTTGAAATCACACAACAATAAAAACACGAGCCTGTTGTCGGCCTAACAGACGGTTGCCAAATGGGGTGAGATCAGGGGCAGCCTCTGTGAAATCCGCACGATGTGGCTCACTCTTATTTGGAGGCTCCTAGTCAGGCTTTTTGTTCTAATTTTTTCCCCTCTAAATATGAAAAATTCTATCTACACACTTGCACGGCCCTACATATATAGACATATGAAGTGTATTTTCTGGTCTCAGATTGACATCCACCTAAGAAATTAGCCTATGAAAGCCCCATCGCTCACATACACTATTGCTGGGGAGGAGGGGACAATTTTATTTAGCTAATTTTTAACAAGTCTCAAATGGTACCAACATCTGAAGCCCGGAGGAAGGATAATCAAGTCAAGCCCCATTGACTAGGAGAACAGTGAACTGTGGAAAATGACTTCTCAGCACTGCACGGGGCCCCAGCTCCATTTAAATAACATGTTCATTATTCAGATGCTCGGCCTTCTTACAGGGGCTGTTGACCTGCCTGGGGTTTGCCCCAGCTTCTGGGGTCTCTGCAGCATCCCGGGACAGTCTGTCATTTGTCCCTGTCATCGTGAGTCCCCAGGCAGCACCACAATGGATCCTCAACCAGCACCAAGAGAGACATGAGCAGTTAACTACTGTTTTCATTTTACAGATGGGGAAACCAAGGCTCTGACAGATGGTGTGACTTGCCAGGGTCACACAGCCAATCAGGGATGGCTGTACCTAGGTGTTCTCACTCCGAGACTATCTTATGCACCAACATGTCTCTCCACTGGCCCATTTTTAAGAAGATATGATTCTGATCAGCTAGCTTAGGTAACATGCATGTGTAAAAGCAGACTGTGAGCACAGAACAAACAAAACTATAACAAGAAAAGAGACAAATTGCTGAAAAAAAATTTTTAAATAAAATTTAAGAAAACAGACTGCAGATTCTGAAGTTTGGGCAGCTTACCAAGAGTGACACCCGACTTTTGGTGCAGTGTTGGGCAAAGTTCAGTGGGAGAGTAAAGAAAGGAAAATAACGAAAATGAAAAAAATGCTAATTTTTTTTAATTGAGCAGCTACCATGCATTATTCTGAGCATTTCTGAGCATTTTCCAGGTTTTAGCTAGTTTCATCCTTACAACAGCCCTAGGAAGTAGACACTACTATTATCCCCATTTTGCAGATGAAGAGACTGAATGACAAGGTCTCATCGCTGGACCTGGGAAGGTAGAAAACCAGTTTTGAGTCATCTGTGAGAAGCACAAAGGCAGACAGAGTCAAGTTTGGACTCCAGCTCAGCCACTTCCTAGTTGTATGAACTTCGGTGATAACCTCGCTGAGCTTCAAATCTCTCATTTACAACACAGGGATCATAAAATCAGGCTCTTGCCCTTGCTGTAAGGGTTTAATGAGATAATATAGGGGGAAAATCTGCTACCACACCAGGCATGCAGTAAATGCTCAATGAATTGTAACTAGTTTTGGTCTCCTCCCCTTCTACCTTTCCCTCCTCACTTCTCCTTTTTCTTTGCTGCTTCTTCCAATGGTTGTGAAAAGGGAAGCAAGCTAATTCCTTTGTTCAACAAACATCTTGGTGTTGGGGAGTAGTCTGGATGCTGGGGAGTGAGCACAAGACCAGCACTGCCCCCTCTGGAGATTCCTAACCCTGCATGGTGACCCTGGTGGGAGAGCCATAGGGGCCAGGGCCTTTGAACGGGGCATGTTCAGTGCACTCCTTGATTCCGCTGTCTACTTCCTGCCAGCATTTAAGTTTAATGACTCTGGTCTAAGGTGACATCAATCAAGAATTTTTGAAGACTCTGAACACTGTTAGGTTCCTCTTAGTTGGGCCTGGTTTCTGGTGGGTTTTTAGTTACAAAGCTTAAACCCACCAAAGCTTGTGTTCAACCTTTGCTGGGGATGCCTGGGAAAGGCTGGTGCCCCAAAGAGCAAGCCCAAGGCTGTGCCAAAAGACTAATAAATGAAATGGTTGTCATTAGCTATTTCATTAATTCACCCCCAAGTCACCCATCTAACATCTATGTAACCACAGTAGATCCTAATCACACACAGGGTGCTGGGGTGTATACGAAGGAATAAAACTTTGTTCCTGGCCTCAAGCAGCTCCTGGTTGAACAGAGATGCAAGCTAGTGAAGAAGTCATAGCTGGTTGGTGCCACAGCCAGGACTAGACTTCGGGTCTCCTGGTCACAGCAGAGAACCTATCCTCTGCCTCACAAATACCACATTCACTCTCCTCTTTTGTGCCAGCAGAGCTGGGAGCCTGGTTCTCATGACAGCTGTGCCTCTATGCCTCACCCGGAAAGTGCCAAAGTAATAGCTTCTGTTATCTAATGCTGTGTAACGAGCCACCTCCAAACTTAACAGCTTAACATAGTTTTTATTATCGCTCATGATTCTGCGAGCTGACTAGATTCGGCTGGGACGTTCTTCTACTGGTCTGGCCTGGGAATCACTCACGCGGTTGTAATCAGATGGTGAGTGGGCTGGTGTTATGTGAGGACAGCCGGGTTGAAGATGGCTCCCTCACTCACATGTGGGATCTTTCTCTGTGAAGAGTTACCCTGCAGAACCCTTCTGCATGGACTCCCTCCAGCAGGGTAGCTGGGCTTCTTACGTGGTGGATGGCTTACAAGAGCACACAAGTGATAGGCCTTCTTAAGTCTTGGCACAATATCATTTCTGCCACACCCTATTGGCTAAATGCAGATTCCTGGGGTGAGGAGGGAGGGGGCCCCAGAGGGGTATGAATACCAGCACCCTTGGTTATGGGAGCCATCTTGGGAGACAAACTACCACTTGAATGCAAGCAAGAGGAAACCAGCTTGGGTCTCAGTTGCTGCACCAGGAAGCAGGCCACCTAGGCCGGGGCCCTCAGGATACCAGACAGTATGCAGACAGTGATCCAGGGAGGACAAAGCAATGACTGTTTCCTTCCTCTGCTTTTCTCCTACTCTCTTCCCAGACTCCTCTGGGCAGTTCTTCCTCAGCTTTATCTCCCTTGTGGTAAAGTTTGAAGGATGGAAACTCTAACTGGCAGTCAGACAGTGATTGGCATCGGACCCAGCTCTTCATTATGCTGAAAATCATTGTGCCAATCTAAGGGAAACTGTGTAGGATTGTTTGCAATTGATGACAAATTCTTTTCGCCAAGAGTGGCAGGTCCTTCAGTCAACACAACAAAGTGTGCTCACTCCTGGCTCCCCTTCTTAGCTCTGGAACTCATCAGACTTCTAACCTTTTTTTTTCTCCTCATAAGAAATATCTAAATTGGCAACAGATAAAACTTGAGAATGGATAGTACTGGGACAAGATTAAACTATTTTTAATCAAAGATTCTTCCAAATCAACTCTCCTGACCTTCCAGGATGGTGAGATTTAAAAAACCAAAACTAAAGCAAAAAACCAAAGCAGTGAAAAAAGAGAACAACTTCAGGACATTAGGAAAATACTTTACTCAGCTCATAGTTTTGAACCCAAACGATTGTACTATTTCTAGCATAAGGAACCCTTAAATCTCCTGTGTCCATCCTGTGTTTGGAATATTCCCTGGTGTATTGTTCTCAGAAGTGGGCTGAGAGTGAATTTAATAAAGGAAATGGTGCTTGGATTTTCAGACGCTGACAATAGTATGTTTTTACCTAGTATTTTTCAAATTTAAGCAGACCAATGAGAGAAATGCACTGCCCTCTGTTGGAGAGTTAGCAAACTCGGCCAGGAGCTGAGACAGCATTGTGGTTTCCGGCTTCCTGAGAAAGCCTCCTTTGGGGGTTTTTTGACTGAGGGGACACAGGTCTCCCATTTAAGTGTGGCCCAAGAAAAAGAGAAGTAAAAATGTTAGAGATGCCCACATAAATAAGACTTACATTTCTACAATATATCCAGCTGTGGGTTCTCAGTTTTAACAAAGAGAAAAATGACCGAAGTAGTAAATTGTAGGGTTTAGAGATATAATATGTGTTGGTAAATACTTTACATTGGAGAACTAGGGGTAGAACTATTTTCTTCCAACGTTTACGTGACATAGAAACAACTCATCTGACATCGTTAAGGTGCTTTATCCTGTGATGGCAATTTGCAGGGTTTTAGAAAATCAGTCAAGTTGCCACCGTCTCCTTCAGGAATATGGTCACTATTATATTGAAATGCTGCCCTCCCCCACAAATATCCACGACTATTGCTTTCTACCAGCCAGGTCACCTACAGAAGATTAAAAAAAAAAAGCAAACCGGCCTTTGCCTCTCTTGGGGAAAAGATCATCTCAGCAAGAATTTGCGAGGACATTGACTCAAAGGAAGAGAAAAGCCTATTTTTGTTTGCTCACAGGCAGCCAAGGATGCTCTGAGCAAAGAAGAGACAGCGATGCTCTACTTTTTCTTCTTCTCAAATCTAGAGCACCATTCCCCCAAGCACCTGTTAGCATCTTGGGCTTGCTTTCAAGTATTTTGAGAGGAATGGAATTAGAGAAAAGAGGATGGGTGAGGGGAAGCAGTGCCGAAAAGAACATTTCATACGGTGATTGAGACATGAACATAAAGAGTATTCATCACTTTGACTCAGTACATTCCATTTCTAGAGATCTGTCCAGAAAAATACTCACAGAAATGCCCCAAGTTAGCTACGAGGAGATCCACAGAAGCATCGCTTGTGAGGATAGCAAGTTAGAAACAACCAAAATATCTTGAACGGAGGACCGGTTGAATAAGCAAGGTTATACAATGGAATACTCGGCAGCATTAAAACAACAGCTAATGTTGTATTACTACCTCTACAGTATTGTAGAGGTTCTCCATGGGCTGGCTAATGTGGCCAGCACATCCTGATAGGGTAGAGTATGAAGTGAACCACACAAGTTGCAGAACAAAAGTGCTGTCTTCCATTTCTGTAAATAAAATTATATTGTTATTATACTTTATTGTTGAAAAATAAACCTGGAGGAATATACACTAATCCATCAACAATTGAAATCTCTAAGGGCTGGGATTATACAATTTTGTTGCCTCTTAAATGTAATCAAATCATATTTTTGGGCATTTTAACCATTAGCTTATATCCCTTTTGTTATCAGAAAACATGGAAGATTTTTTTTTTAGCTGGATAGGTATGTTTTTCTTTCCACAGAAATACTGTCAGGAGGCCCCCCTCATATGTATTAGCACTCTAATGATGGAATTAAGTTGATCAAGCAAATCACAGAAAGAAAAATCAGATGAATTATATTATACACACACACACACACACACACACACACACACACTCAGTGTCTGGCACATAACAGGTGTTCAATAAATGTTTGCTGAATGATGGTATGAATAAGTGAATGAATGCAGAACCGTTTCCAATATGCCTTGTTTAATTTGCTACCTGTTTTTTTTTAAATCATAAGTAAATGTGTTCCTTTTCAATAATATCTCCAAGTGAACTCTGATTGCAGAGTTCACTTTTTTTCTCTTATACATCTTCAGAAACTAAAATGCTAGGGTAGAGCCTGAGGGGGAGGAGGACATAAAAAACAAGGTTTCAACAAGAGGGAAAAGGGATTTTCACAAACCACCAAAGTGCTACTTCTCTTGGAAGAAGTGCACCCTGGATTTTTTCCAGCTGAATTCTGCAACAAAACCCAAGGAAAATGAACATTAATCTTTTATGAACTAAGCCCCCGAATGAACAGGCTTTGAGCTCAACCCTAATTAGGTTGCATCTCAATACAGAGAATCCTTAACGAATAAGGACACATAACAACACAGGCGAGCTCTCTTCTGGGACTGACTCAGAAATGAAGGGGCCGCCCAAGCCACACTCAACTGCTCTAGTGCATTAGGGGTTCCTGACTTTACTTGGAAAATGCACCATCATCTTGGATGCAAAGCAAATGGAGTTTCCTGTAACTGAAATTCTTGGCCACCTGGCTACCTCCATGGCCATCTGGGGGTCTGTGGATAAATGAGAAGAGAAAGGGCAAGAAGCAGGGCTCTTAGAGTGAGTGTCAGCAAGTCAAGCAGGTTTCTTGTGTCCAGCAGAACAGCCAATACTCGCTGTGTTCAGAAACAGGATAACCCACAGACACATGGGTACCTGATGTGGAAGGCAGGGTGGTGTTGTAGAGTCCCAAAGCCCTGAGTTCAAATCCCAACTGGACCACTTTCTAAGATAAGTTACCCAGCCTCTCTGAGCCATCATTTCCTCATCTATAAAAGAGGGCTAGAGGTACAGCATGGTTGGAAGGATTGAATGAAATGAACTAAGCAGCCCTCAGATTGTTCACTGCTGAAACAGACATTATTTCTTCAACCAGTGTCCCATTTGATCACAGACTCCTGCATTCTCCCATTTGCTCTTATCAAAAACTTAGTAAGGTAAGCTGAATGATCCCCATTTTATAGTTGAGGAGACTGAGACTCAGAGAGGTGAGGTAATTTGTCCAAGGGAACAGAGCAAAGGACCATCAAGGCTAAGATTTCTAACCCCCAATAATGTGCTCACCACAGGCATGGAGTTCAAAGGGCTGATGTCAAAGACAGAAAGAACTACTGATGTTTGACATCTCAGAGTCAGGGGACTCTGGATCTTGGGACTCATATGCATGTTCCAGGTCAGCAGAGAGAGAGACCCCAGGATGGGCTGTGGATGGTTTTGGTGGAGAGGCAAGGGAGCTCCCTTCCCAGGGCAGCTGGGCTTGCTACGCCCACCCTAAGGAAAGGCACCCATGCTGGAGGACGCCTCCAGGGCCATGTGGGTAACATGGCTTTGTTATAAGCACACATCACTTCGTCCTGTCTGTATTGGTTCTGTCTTCATCCAGGGAAATCTCCCAACCCATCTAATTCTCTTCCATGTTCACACATTGGGATGGCCCTTGATCCTCATGAAATAACTGTTTCAATATCCTCCTCCAGTCTTCCTTTTGACCAGTCCCCCCATCCCACCATCCCTTGGGTTCATTGCAGTAGTCACGACTTCCTCATCAATCTTCTGATGCCATTTATTTGCTTTATAATAAATCCCCCAATCCAACCCTGCTGTCCCACATTTGTCCAGCACATCCTTGTTGCCCAAGAATGCCTTATCCTATTACTGTAATTAACCGGTACCATGCTAGAAAGCTGAGCCAGAGTAAGAACTCTTGGGTGAAGAAGATTTGCCAAGGGTTACAATGCATGAGAATTGGAGTGGATAGAACTTGGCACTTGAAACCTCTTCCTTCCACATAGAACTTTATTCTAGCAACTCATTAACTCTGGGCAGTATAAGTCACATTTCTGAAGCTGGTGTCTGGGAGTCTATTTGGATTCTGCAATCCTGCTCTTTTAATTGCCAGTCCCAGACTGTTTCCTCCTCTTCTACTTCTTCCTTCAAAATTTGTTATGTTATATAAACTACGATTGTTTATTGGAATATATTGTCTTTATGTTAGCCAGCATTTACTGTTCATCTACTATGTGTCCATCCTAGTGCTAAATATTTCACACATGACATTCATCTAACACTTAACAAACAGCTCAGAGAGGGGTAGTATGGTTATCACTATCTTGTGGACATGGTCAGTAAGCCCAGAGCATTAAACACTCTGGATGCCCCTTACACGCATTAACATTTGAGAATGTCTGGCCAAAGCACTGTGGTAATCTAGAAGGGAAAAGATGACATCCAGCCAGGAGAATCAAAGCGAGAAGGTAAGAACAGAACTGGTTGGAAGAGAATAGGAGGAAAGAAGGAGAAACACGTTGTAGGCAAAGGAATAGCATGAATGATGGCTCAGAGACAGAATGGTATGGACAGCAATGAATACCATTGAAATACTTGTTGAATTTCTGGTTTGGCCATGGCAAATGGGTCTCAAATGATAATATGCAATCTAGAAGCCATTACATGAAAAGGAAGAGGGAGGCAAGAGCCCCTATGACAGGTGACAGCCACTCACCTCATTTTCTGAACAATCCAGTAAGTAGCTTTCATGTCCCCCCTTTACAGACAAGGAAATGGTTTCAGAGAAATAACCCATCTAAGAAATACTAAAAGGCTATAGAAAGTGGTAGAATCTGTATTCAGACCCAGCTCTGTCTGGCTGTGTAGTTCCCAGGCCATCATCCTCACCATGCCGATGAAGGAGGGCCTGGCTCCTATTTCTGACACTGAGTCTGGCTGGGACCAGTCTTGATCAGTGACCCTTGTGTCCTTTAAGAAGCAACTGTTTTCCATCCTCCTGACATTTTCTGCATAAGATGCAGCAATGCTGAGATTCTGGGTGTCCCCAGTTGTGAGGGAAAAGGCTACGAGATGCCTTTGGGCAGGCAAGGAGGCAGCCACATTTAGGGCACAGCTGAAATCAGCAGGGCAGGCAGTTGCTCCAAGCGAAGCCCCAGATGGGGCCTCCAATGAGATCACCCCCTCATTCCTGGCTGCCAATTCAACATCTGCTCCCAGCATATTGGCTTGCAAATATTTCAGATCCACACCCCCAAATCCAGATGTGTTTGTGTCATGAACTCTACACACTCTGCTAGAAATTACTGAGGTCTGAAAAGGGAAATTAAGTATTCACTCAGGCACACACAGACCAGTGACCCCAAATATTCTGCACATGTCCAAAGTTTGGGTCACTCACATTTAGGGATACTGAATACCAGCTCCCACCCATCCACTGGCCCACCTTACTCTCATCAGATGTCATATGTAAAGGGATTCATGTTTGTTTTCAGTTTAGTGCCAGTGAAAGTTTTATGAACGTGGAAATCATCCTTTGCATGGAGGCCAGATGCTGTTTTGTTTTTATTTATTAGCAGATTGGCTGGGGCTTCAGTTCAGTCTTCAAACTCAGCATTTCCAATAGTAGAGAAACCACAAATCAAGAGAGCTAAGGAGCATTGCATTTCACTCTGGTTACATGTATGGGTCATCTGGGAAGCTTTGATTCAATCCCAGTGGGAAGATCTGGACTATAGGCCCCGGCATCCACATTTTGTTTAAAGTTCCTCAGTTGATTTTAATCCACAGCTAGTGCGGAGAACCTCTACTATGGAGATTACTTCTGGACTGCTGTAAGAGATCAAAACACGAGGTGGGAGATGGGGTAGGGGAGGTCTAGGAGATAAGACCAACCGCTTTATCTCACACAGTTGCAGGTAAACTCAACTCTTTCACTGACTAATGTGTCACTCTGGACAAAGCATTTGATCTTTATAAACCGGTTCCCTCATCTGTCAGTGGGGGTAATGATATTTGATTGGGCTGAAAGAATGCTTAAATCAGAAAATGTTGATAAAGTGCTTTATATAGTGCTTGGCATATCATAGGGATCTAGCAAATGGTAACCATTAATGTTATATTACAACACATACACACACACACACACACATACACTTGCCCACAGGGAGGAGGAGGAGAGATAGACCAGAATAATGCACATGAAAATATGAATACTGGTGAGGGGAATTGCAGACAATTTTTTTCTTTTCTCTTTCTTTGTTTACTATATGCATGACAATGACTGTTTTTCTTCTAATAAAGGAATACAGATTATACTTTATGATGATAATGATAAAAGATACAGAAAAATCTTCAGGTTTTAGGAAGAATGTGGAAAATATGACAAAATATGACAAAATAACAAATCTGGAAGGTTTCCAGGTAGCCCTTCTTACCCCTTCCTTTCTTCCTTTTGTGTTCTTCAATTTATTTTGTAGTGAGAAGGTATTCATTTTTTTTTAAAAAACTTTAATGTTTATTTATTTTGAAGTGGGGGAGGGGCAGTGAGAGAGGGAGAGGGAGAATTCTAAGCAGGCTTCTGTGCTGTCAGCTCAGAGCCCCAGGAGGGGCTCAATCGTACCACCTGGAGATCATGACCTGAGTCAAAACCAGGAGTTAAGTACTTAATGGACTGAGCCACCCAGTCCACCCCCTCCACCAAGGTATTCATTTCATAATAGAAAAAAAGGTGTTGGGGCTCCTGGGTGGCTCAGTCAGTTAAGTGGCTAACTTGGGGTCAGGTCGTGATCTCACAGTTTGTGAGTTCCAGCCCCTAGTTGGGCTCTGGGTTGACAGCTCAGAGCCCAGAGCCTGCTTCAGATTCTGTGTCTCTCTCTCTTTCTCTTCCCTTCCCTTACTAGTGCTCTGTTTCTCTCTGTCAAAAAAATGAATAAACATTAAAAAAAAATTTTTTTAAGAAAAAAGGTGTTGTACTTTGTTTTCTTGCCCTCCCTCCATCCTCTGAAGGTCCACCCTGGGGCTGCTGATGCCAAGCCTTTGTCTAAGCCTTCCTCCCTCTGCCCTGCCTGGATCCTTGCACCAGTACCAGGGCCGGGAGCAAGCAGAGGGTGAGTGCAGGGTCCCAGCAGTGCCTTGCCCTGGTTTCCTCCCCACGCCTTTACAGTAGCTGCAGAAGTGACATAATGCCATTAGCACTGCCCTTGCTGCTAACAGCGACCGTGAAACCAGTAGGCAAAAGATCCATTCGCTGCAGCGAGGGGTAACTGCCACTGAGGTGGGTCTGTTGTCCCCCCCCTTGGTTGTTCCCCAGGTCCATGTAGGGTGGGCAGACTCCCTGGATAGCCTTGGGTGGGGTCTTTGGGGACAGATACAGCAGTGAAGCTTCCAGGAGCCAGAAGTTCCTTCTTCATTTAATCACCATCACTCCTTCACTCAACAAACATTTTGGCATTCCTACCATGTGCCAAGCACCACCTAGCATGTGGGAAGACAAATAAAGATGACCTAGTCTTTGCTCCTAAGGAGTTCATGGACAAAGGGACATTCAACTTACAATGACAGTATATGTGAGAAGTGCCTTGATGGGGAATCCCTGGGTGCTGAACACAAGAGAGGCATGTACTGGGGGGTGGGGAAGGCCAGAGGAGACCCTGATTCCTGAGACAGTTCTTCTCTGATAAGCAGGAGTAACCAGAAGTTGGGGAGAAGGAAGTTTTAGCAGAGGAAACCACAGAGGTGGCTCAGAGGTGCAGGGTATCTTCTGGAAACGTCAGGGAGGCCAGCAAAGTATAAGTGAAGTGCAGGAGAGAAGATGAGAAGAAGACTTGGGGTGGGAAGTGTCAAGAATGCTCCCAGAACTTTCTGACTCTCCCAAACCTCGGTAATTCCCATACTACCCTTATGGATTTGGTCTCATTTATGTCCTACCTGTATTATTTCTTTTTAACTTTTAAGTGACTCACTTTTAAAAAGCTTCACTTAATACAAATCAAAACCACACTCAGATATCACCTCACACCAGTCAGAGTGGCCAAAATGAACAAATCAGGAGACTATAGACGCTGGAGAGGATGTGGAGAAACAGGAACCCTCTTGCACTGTTGCTGGGAATGCAAACTGGTATAGCCGCTCTGGAAAACAGTGTGGAGGTTCCTCAAAAAAGTAAAAATAGATCTTCCCTATGACCCAGCAGTAGCACTGCTAGGAATTTACCCAAGGGATACAGGAGTGCTGATGCACAGGGGCACTTGTACCCCAATGTTTATAGCAGCACTCTCAACAATAGCCAAATTATGGAAGGAGCCTAGATGTCCATCAACTGATGAATGGATAAAGAAATTGTGGTTTATATACACAATGGAGTACTACATGGCAAGGAGAAAGAATGAAATATGGCCCTTTGTAGCAACATGGATGGAACTGGAGAGTGTGATGCTAAGTGAAATAAGCCATACAGAGAAAGACAGATACCATATGGTTTCACTCTTATGTGGATCCTGAGAAACTTAACAGAAACCCATGGAGGAGGGGAAGGAAAAAAAAAGAGGTTAGAGTGGAAGAGAGCAAAGCATAAGAGACTCTTAAAAACTGAGAACAGACTGAGGGTTGATGGGGGGTGGGAGGAAGGGGAGGGTGGGTGATGGGTATTGAGGAGGGCACATTTTGGGATGAGCACTGGGTGTTGTATGGAAACCAATTTGACAATAAACTTCATATATTGAAAAAAAATAAAAAATAAAAAAAATAAAAAGCTTCACTTAAATGCACTGTAAAAGAAATTTGGCATTGTTACCATGGATAGGAAATCAATAATGCCTGCTTGCCATAAATGGAAAGTCATGTTAAAGATAAATGTAAGTCCAAGTTACAAAACTCTACTTAGATTTTGGTGGGTTGAACCTGAAACCTGTATTCTCTTTGTCCAGAGGGGGACGGACTTAGCATGTATTTGAGGGCAATACAGACACATAGAGGCTTTCTCCTGGATAATCAGAGGCTCAAAAGAGAATTAGGAAAGGAATAACTTTCTCATTCTATGATTCAAGTTTCCTTAATGTCTAGAGGCTGGGTACTGCTACCTTAAACCTTCTTTGCTGCCCCTACAGGTGTGTGCATATCATGTTCTGGAAAACACAGTCCCAGAGAAGGACCCTCCCTGGGAAGGTGGTCCTATTTCCAAAGACACAGACAGGAAAGCCCAAGGAAGACCAAAGGGGAGCCCAAATCAGTCACTTGCAAATCCACCCTGAACTTTCTGTGCATCTTAAGCAATGTATCATGCACTAACTTATGAAAACCACAAGTGGAAGAAATCAAGAAGCTGTCTCTGTGCCTTTCATGGCACAAGAAGGGAAGCTAAAATCCCACAAGCTCTCTAGAAACAGTCATTTCTGGCAATACTCACCACTCCTTAATTGACTATGCTAAATATTATTCCTGGTGCCCCCCAAAGTGAGCTTTTATCTTATCACAACTTGGTAAATATTATGATAGGCTGTGGTTTTTATTACCACAGAAGTATAAATGCTAACTTTTTCATCGATGCAAGATGTGGCCAGAAAATCTCAGTAGTGAGAGCTTGAAAGCAATTACATCCTTGTTATTTAGAGGTTTGGCCAGATGTCAAGGGAGTTTATAGCCAAACCACTACTTTGGTGGTGTTTTGTCCCCAAAAGTAATCCAAAAATTAATGTACCAGAAGGAAATAATATGTTTGTATACTACATTGGGATAGCTGAGGCTTTGCTCTTAGATGAAATACCAAAGGAAATTCCTTTATCAATAAGGAGAAACGATGTATTGGAAAGTAGTTTTTGGCTTGGGTTAATATGTTTCTCTTTGGTCAGTGATATTTCTGAAATGGTAGAAAGCTCAGAAAAAAATTGGGAAAATACTATAGGTACTCTGTGTGTGTGTGTGCGTGTGTGTGTGTGTGTGTGTGTGTAGCTAGATGATAGATAGATAGATGCCTAGATGAATAGATACACAAACAGGTAGATATCCACACCAAAAAATTAATTAACCTGCTGGCAGCCTTCCATTGTGTAGTTGCATGAAGCTTCTGGAAGACAGAAGAAAGCTTTGCCTGTTCAAGTCCACTTTGATGCACCTGCTGAACTGAGCCCAGCAGAGAAGATTTGACTGTGTAGTTTTGGAAATGACCCAGGTGACAGTCATTTCCAGAATCCATGGAAACCCCAGTGCACTGGACAGGACCTCCCTCACACCCACAGGCAGCTCCTTGAACAGCCAGGTCCAAAAACCAGTTAAGATGTCAGCCAAGCTCAGGTGGCTCAGTTTGCTTTTCTAGGACTTGTCGTTTGTCCATGATCTGTCCAACACATTTGCTATGTTGCGCTCAAAAATTTGTTTTGCATTTTTAAGTTTGATAAGCTTCTTAAACACAAGGACAGCAGATGAGTGTGCAAAGTCGTATGCATGAGATATTCATTCTTTTGTTTTTTCTCTTATTAACGAAAGTTTGGACACAGCCAAAATTTAAGAGATGTATTAAATATTCTGCTGTTGTTAAAAAAGATAGGCCCCTTATGCATTCACACTGAAAGGTGTTCACCAAGTAGAAAAAAACTTCACAGAATAGTATACTTCTCTCTCTCTATCTCACCCTCTCTTTCTCCTTCTTTCCTTCTAATGTAATACATGTTATATATTTCCCGTTTATATTGAAATGCATATAGTGTTATTACATTCACATAAGCTTGGAAGTTCTAGGAGAATAATACAAACCAATCTTCAGGGAAATTTGGATCGTAGAGGGATTTTCACTTCATATTGCTTAAAAATTTTTTTATGATGTACTATGCATTTCCAAGAAAGTTTTAAGAAAGCTGATTTTTTTAAAAAAGAACAAAATGAAAAATAATTGTACGTGTGCTTTCTTTCATTCTATCAACCAAGGAACTATGAAGAAGACTTAAAAAAAAAATTAACCCAGAAAGATGATATCAGACCAGAGACTTTTCTGTTTTAGCCTTAGTTCTTGATTTCTATCAAATACTGCTTTAAACTTTGGTCCATCTCATGAATCTACATGACAAACTCAGGGTCAAAGCACTTCTTTTTTAAAAAAAAATTTTATTATTTCTTAAAGTTTATTTATTTACTTATTTATTTTGAGAGAGAGAAAGAGCATTTGCACACATGTGGGGGAGGGGCAGAGAGAGAGGGAGACACAGAACCCAAAGCAGACTCCAGGCTCAGAGCTGTCAGCACAGAGTCCAACGTGGGGCTTGAGCCCATGAACCGTGAGATCATGACCTGAGCTGAAGTTGGATGCTCAATAGACAGTGTCACCCAGGTGCCCCTGAAAACACTTCTAATTTGCAGTCACCATGGGGGCAACAGAAAGACCAGCAACTCAATCTCTGGCTTTGGATCACTAAGAGCTTACTGATCCAAAAAAGCCCAGGTTCACTTAAAAGCCTTCTTCCTAAAGAATCTAGTAACCTCTGGAATGCCCTGAAGATTTTAATAATAGATGTCATTTATTAAATAGCAGCTTTGTCACAAATATTATGCCAAGTTATGTGTATTATCTTTTATCTTCACAAAACTTGGAAGGAGAAACTATCTCCCATTTTACAGAGGAAGAAACTGGGGCCCATGGTGCTTAAGTAATTTACCTAAAGTGGCAGGCTAGGAAATGGCAAATCTTGTGCCCCCATCTCTGCCTATCTACTGATCTTCTTTACTGTCTAATTTCTAGGCTATCTGAGGCAGTAAGTGATGTGCTGTCTACTTAAGGACCATGGGAAGCTAATATCCCTTTGAAAGTTTTCAACGTACCCAAAGACTTACTTATTCACCTATGGTATCTGGCCCATCAGTAATTTCCCCCTTTGCTTGGTACAAATTACTGTAGCAATCAAGATGCATGCATCCCATTGTTCTCTGACATTTAGATATTACAAGCCTTGGATAGTTTTTAACCAAGACAGCAAAATCCTTTCACAAATGAGTTCATTTAAGGGAGAAAAATGTGTTGGCAAGGAATAAACTATAACTTGTCAAAGGCATGCATATTATTTTTTGCTAAATTCATGTTTTCCCTTGTTGACCAATATGAGCAAAAAGACTTTTGCAGCATTTGTTCTGGTAATTCATGAGTGGTATCATTACAATATAATATCTTCTTAGTAATAAAGAATAAGTTATGGATCTGGGAATGAGGTTTTTAATGATAAGTACTCATAGGATATTGGCTCATGTGAAATTTTTTCTGGGTTAGATTCTAAAATCCTTTTAATAAAGTAAAATGGAAGGATTATGAGGTAAGTGCTTTAGTGATCTCTTGAATACTCATTACTCCCCTCTCCACTGTGTGGAGTCTAGTGGATGAGGAGTTGATTCTAGCTCCAGAGGTGGACCCTGGACAGTCCAAGCTGACTGCCAGGGGACCCCTTTGCCCTCTGGTTTAGGAACTTATAGCTAACTCAGTCAGAACATGGCATTCTCCCAGACTCAAGAATTGATGTGGGAATAAACATGTGGTCTCATATGCACCAGTAAGTTATATAGGGAAGTTGATGGGGTGGGGAGTTCTGGAAGAAGTGTTCTTACTGTTAAGAGGGAAACTACAGGAAAGCTAATTTGTCTGTGGATATTGTCCTCCTGGGATTCAAGGCCTGAAATGACTACAGCCACCTCAATATCACACTGAAGATGACATTGGTATGTAGAAGAGGATTGAGACAAGAGAACCTCAGGAAAAAGAGCTGGAAACATGGGTCTAAATCAATCACGAGCCTGCCCTTCTGTTGGGTGTTGATACATGAGCCAACACATTTTCTTATTGCCAAAGCTGTTTTTGAGTTCCTGTTATTGTCACCTAAGCATCCTATATCAGGCAGCTCAGGCAGCTCAAACACCAGAAATTTATTTTTTCACAGTTCTGGAGTCTGAGAAGTCCACGATCAAAGTGCCAGCTGCCTTAGCTCCTGGCGAGGGCTCTCTTTTTGGCTTGCAAAGGCCACCTTCTCACTGTGTCCTCACATGGCAGCAAGAAAGAGAGCAAGCTTTCTGGTGTCTCTTTTTATAAGGACACTAATCCCAATACGAGGGCCCCACCCTCATGACCTCATCTAATCCTAATTACCTCCTAAAGGCCCTTTCTCCAAAGATCATCACATTGGGAACTAGGCCTTCAACATACGAATGGGGTGGGGGTTCCAAAACATTCAGTCTATTACACATCCTAAAAAAAAATTAAAAAAAAAAAAAAACAGTTGCAACCATTCTTTTGATCTAATTCCCACGTTACTATGCTTTTGTCATAAAAGACTTCAATAGGGACCAACTCTTCAGAGGTAAGACCAAAGCAACCATTCTACTCCTTGGACTAGGAAATTAAGACCCAAATCAGAAAGAGCAGATGACTTAACTTACCCAGAAACACGATTCTACTTGGCTTTCAGCTTTCTTGCTTTCTCCATAAGGATGTCTCACTCACAGTCACCAAATATGTCCAACTAAGGTTTCAAAGGTCTTGGCAGTCAAATCAGAAGAATCTATGCATTGGTTCTCTGTTGATAAGGCTGGGCCTAAATTGAAGCCAAAAGTCATGTAACCCCCTACCATGGGCCTATTTGTAGAAAGGAATTCTAATCCTGAAACCTTGTTTCAGGGTGCCAACACTAGGTAATTTTGTTTTTGCAGATCTTGATCAAGTAATTAGCATTAAAGGTATTCCCCTTTGTTTTGCTTAGTAATATACATGTACTCAGGGAGAACCCATGTCTCCAGGTCTTCTGCAAGAAACCTGTTTATTTTTGTTTAAACCAATATTGCTTATTGACATTTGGCCAGAAAGCCAACCCCTGCCCCTGCAATACTTGTTAACATTCTAGAAATACCGCTGGGAAAACGGAGGTTGAAAACTGAAGCACTCACTCCCTTCAGCTTTCTGCACTGTGATTTGGGGGATGAGAGAGGGGTGTGTGCATGTGTGTGTTATGCTGTCAACTGGAGCGTCAGTGGTGGCTTTCGGTAGCAGCAATAATGTGGCAGTTCTGAGTGGCACATCCTCCGAGTAGAGAAGGATGGAGCAGGTCTCCAGGGCTGGGAAACACTGAAATATTCCACCTGCCACATGCCAGGTTTCCACTACCAAGGAAGTTGCCAGGCTAAGTGTTGGCTTGAACAGCCCATCAGAGAGAATTGCTCTGTTTTGGAACCGAGGAATTCACACCCACTCTGAGGCTGGCTTGGGCACATGCCTCTCCCAGCTGGTCCCTTTGAAGGAATCTCAGCTTCCAGAATGTCTGAGCTGCTTGAGAGATACAAGAATCACAGATACCCAGAGAATCTGTCCTTGACATAGTGTAAACCTCTGTTTAAGACACTCCCTTTGAAGAGGGAAAACAAAGCTCCTGGACCTCAGAGCTCTAGCTGAAGAGGCTACCGAAGCCAGAAACTAACTGCCAGAGGAATTTCCACAATCCACATGCCTGTATTTGGCCACTAAGTATGAATATTCTCATAGACAATAGAGGCACAGGGTTTTCTGGTCGGAAAGAATAGAGCAAAGAGCAAAGACTGGCAAAAGCAAATGCTGTGTCCCCTGGGTGTAATAGATCTCCCGAGACATGTGACTCTAAAGAAAGCTTAATTAAATTTAATGGACAAACCTCTCGGTGCTAGGAGGCATTTTAATGTGATATTTCGGTTCTGGGTAGACAAAAATCACTCTTCCTTGCCTCGCTGCTCTGTCCTTTAAATGAAGCAAACTTCCTGATTAGTGCCATAATTCTCAGGACCGAGCATGTCCTGTCTGCTGGTAACCTCTCCAGGACACCTGAGGGGGCTGCTCACTAAGTCTGCAGGACCTGGCTACGTATGTCAGAAGGGAGCTCCCCACGTGAAGGACGGTGGCGTCCAGACTGTCTGGGCACCTCAATGTCTAGCACAGGACGTGGTGCAAAGGATATTTGATGCATGGATGAAAGCAGGAAAGAGAGAGAGGGAGGAAGGGAAGGAAGCAGGGGGGCAGAGAAAATAAATCGACTAAGAAGGGCTGCAATTAAAGAAAATGTCTCAGGCACAGCCCAGTGAGAGAGCAGAAAGGACAGGGTAGGTTTATTTAGAATAAAAGACTAATAGAGCCTCAATATTCCCATTTTGATCAGGTAATATTCTTTCCATCTTCGATCTGTCCCCCGTTTCCCACCACCACCCCTTTGGCTCAAGAGAAATTGACTCCGCTCCTAGCTGAGCCTGGTTGGCTGAAGCTAATTCCATCCTCTCAAGTGATGTGTTCAGGAATGATTATATGATCCATTTAGGGCCAATGGAATGCAAAGAAGTTTTGCTATGGGTATTGGGGAGTTTTCTTGTCCTGGGAGAGCTCCTAGAAGTGATTCTCTTTCTTCTTTTGAGTCCCAGAATGATTGCTAACATCCTGCTCCTGGCCTGAGGTGAGGTCAACACATGGAAAAGGGTGAGGTCAAGAAAGTAACAGGAGGATAAAGTATAAAACAAAGCCAGAAATTGCCCTGGATAAAGTATATAACAAAACCCATCTGACTCCTAGACTTCCAGTTATAAGAGTCAATCAACAACCTTATCTTTTGTCCACTTTGAGTTGGGTTTTCAGTTACTTGCAGCCAAAAGTGTCCCAACTCACCTACCCTTGGTTCAAAGATTGCTCTTTGAATCACAGCCAAGAAGTAAGCTGTTCTCCAATACAGGTTGGAAGTTGGATGGGAAGGTAGTGGAAGAAGCCAGAAATCACGACATTAGCAGTGAACAGCCACTCCCACCCTAAGCCCACCACTCCAAGCCTGCTTGCCCTGGGATGGCTTTTTTGTAGATTGGTACTTAGAGTAAGACTTACAAAAGGGTCCTCAAAGAGCTGTACCTAGCTCTGCTTCTAACTGTGTGACCTTGAGCAAGATACTTAATTCCTGAGCCTTGGTCTGCTTTAATCCATGTTAAATAGATTAAATGAAGATTAATGAAGATTCCTGTCATACATTCTTCATGAAGTTTCTGGGAAGATCACATGTAATTCTGAAGGGCTACAAATCTCAATATAGATACTATTACAGTTGATGCTTGAACAGCACAGAGGTTAGGGATGTCCACCTCCTTGCAGTCAAAAACCCATGTATAACTTTTAACTCCCTCCAAAACTTAACTACTAATAGCCTACTCTTCACTGGAAGCCTTACCAATAACATAAACAGTTAACTAACATGTATTTTGTGCATTATATATATTATATAGTGTATTTTTACAGTAAAGTAAGCTAGAGAAAAGAAAATGTTAAGAAAATCATAAAGAAGAGAAAATACACTTAGAACACTTATTTATTTTTTAAAATCCAGGTATAAGTGTACTTACACAGTTCAAACTCGTATTGTTCAAGGGTCAACTGCATTATCTTTAACTGATTTTTTAAAATTTCTTTTTTTTTTTTTTTTTTTTTAATTTTTTTTCAACGTTTTTTATTTTATTTTTGGGACAGAGAGAGACAGAGCATGAACTGGGGAGGGGCAGAGAGAGAGGGAGACACAGAATCGGAAACAGGCTCCAGGCTCTGAGCCATCAGCCCAGAGCCCGACGCGGGGCTCGAACTCACGGACTGCGAGATCGTGACCTGGCTGAAGTCGGACGCTTAACCGACTGCGCCACCCAGGCGCCCCAAAATTTCTTTTTTTTATTTATTTTTTTAAATTTTTTTTTTTTTTTTTTTTTTTTTTTTTGGGACAGAGAGAGACAGAGCATGAACGGGGGAGGGGCAGAGAGAGAGGGAGAAGAATCGGAAACAGGCTCCAGGCTCCGAGCCATCAGCCCAGAGCCTGACGCGGGGCTCGAACTCACGGACCATGAGATCGTGACCTGGCTGAAGTCGGACGCTTAACCGACTGCGCCACCCAGGCGCCCCTTAAAATTTTTTTTTAACGTTTATTTATTTTTGAGACAGAGAGAGACAGAGCATGAACGGGGGAGGGGCAGAGAGAGAGGGAGACACAGAATCGGAAGCAGGCTCCAGGCTCTGAGCCATCAGCCCAGAGCCCGACGCGGGGCTGGAACTCACGGACCGTGAGATCGTGACCTGAGCTGAAGTCAGAGGCTTAACCGACTGAGCCACCCAGGCGCCCCTAAAATTTCTTTTTATCTCCCTTGTCTGCCTCCCTGACGATGCTAATATCTGATACGTATACATAACTTATGTATACATTTAACCAAAATACCGACTTCCCTTCAAACTTTATAACTATTATTTCTGCCTGTCTACTTCCAAAATGAATTTGAAGTAGTTTACAATAAAAAACCCAGTACAATAAACAATAAAATAAGAGTACAAAGATGAGAAACAAGTAGGGAAGTGAGGACATCACCTGAACAGAGAACCCAAATGAAAAGCTACTGTAATTGAAACTGAAAACTTAGTTCTGAGCTTCCTGATAGCCAAAGCAAAAAGAGGGAATTATTTTTATTTTTTTTTTTTTAATTTTTTTTTTTAAATTTTTTTTTTCAACGTTTTTTTTTTTTTTTATTTATTTTGGGGACAGAGAGAGACAGAGCATGAACGGGGGAGGGGCAGAGAGAGAGGGAGACACAGAATCGGAAACAGGCTCCAGGCTCTGAGCCATCAGCCCAGAGCCCAACGCGGGGCTCGAACTCACGGACCGTGAGATCGTGACCTGGCTGAAGTCGGACGCTTAACCGACTGCGCCACCCAGGCGCCCCAAGAGGGAATTATTTTTAAAGCCAGTGTCATACAATGCACTATTCCAGGCACAGTGAAAGTATAAAAATGAATAAGACATGGCTCTTACCCTCAAAGATTTAACAAGATAATAAGGAAGACAATCTATCAAAAAAAACTTTAAAGTAGTATAATGCATTACTAAGTAATACAAGTACTATTACTTACCATCTAGAGAAAATCCATGGGATCAGTGAGAGGTGAGAGATTAATTCTAGCTCTGGGAAAAGACCTGATAAAAGAAAGGACATTTGAACTGGATCTTAGGTGGGGTTGGAATCTGATCTTTGGAGATTGGTGGGAAGGAATTCTGGCATGAGCAAAGTACCTGAATACAGTATATTTAAGAAAGGTTGACCGATATACTTAATCTGGAGTGTACTAGAGTGCGTGATCTATGTGTGTGCATATACATATGTGTATATTAGGTAAAGGAGGAGATAAGTTTAGTGAGGGAGATTGGGGTCAGTTATAACAGTCTTTCAATGCCATGCTCAGGACTTTGAACTTTGTTCTGTAGGAAATGAGGGAAAGTCACTGAAAGCTTTTCAATAGGAAAGTGACATGATCACAGTTGTTCTCCAAGTAATACATTTTTGGTGGAATTTCCCCCCGAGAGATCAAAATGGAAAGTGTGGCTCTGCTGTGAGCTAATATATTTCCATCAGAAACTTATCCTTTCTCTATGCCATTCTGTGTTCACTTGACAATTTTTCATTACATTGATTCTAAGTCAGTTATTCCCAGAGAAAAGACAGAAATTCATCATCTTTCCCTTTATGATTTTCTCCTCTGTCATCAAACACATCAGCAGGCATGAGTTTTATCATAATTCAATTCCCGCCTTCCGCCCACCTTAATTACATGCATTTCCACTTGATAATAATTCACGGGAGTATTCAGGAAGATCAGGAAGTTAAACTTCTGTTTGTCTTGGCAACTTTTTTGGGAGAGCTCCTGCAACGATGCACAGGACAGGAAGCTGTTTCACACTGCCTTTCCATGAGTAAAAGAGATGCTTTGTGCCCTTAAAGGCTCAGAGTTTATCCACCTAATGGAACCATGAAATCTGCCATTAAAGGGGGCTTTGGGGACTATCTGCTGGGATGTAATGAAGGGAAGAAGCACTGGTAATGATTTTTTTACAGCCATCAGTACCAAGAACATTGCTTTCTCTTCTCCAACACATTAGTCTTGACTCTAATCATTGGAGTAAATGAGTTGTTGATAAAGCCTCAGGATCAGAATCCTAGGATACAACTCAAGGGCACCCACTTTTTCCACAAATGCTTAGCCCATCACTTCTTAACTGAATGCAGTATTTGAACATCCATCAAGTGTAAAGTTAGAGAAGGGTCTCTAGGGGTCTTCACTGATTCCTCCTGGTGGAGTTAAGATGCGACTACTTCTCTGAGTTCTTGTATAATGTCTCATGCATCTCATTATATGACTCACATGCTATTATGATATGTAACATTTGAGTACTTAATATGCCCCATGAATGTTATGTTATTTCATTGTCTTCCTAATGATGTTATGTGATAGATACTATGATTATTCCCCTTTGATGATGAGGAAGATGAAGCAAAGCATGGTTAAGTGACTTGGCCAAGATCATATAGCCAATAAGTAATGGAAGTAGAGTCTGATCTCCCATGGTCTGATTCCAAGTCTAGCTCTTAAGTTCTTTGATAGAATGTTATCCTGATCTATTTTTGTGTCTGCTGCCCTTGTACTCCTCCCTGACCCCACTCCAGATGTGGGTCAGGAGAATGGATTCCCTGGCATGGGTTGGTTTATCTATTCTCATATCCCTATTGCCCAGCACAGCACATAGCAAATAGCAGGAGTTCAACCAGTGAAATCCAGCTACATGCATGAATATATAAGAAAGCCAACTGGTAACTCTTCCTACCAGAATCACTGGTTTCTACGATGTCTACATTTTAATTCTGGTTGAAGACACATCACATCTTCAAGGAGGAACAAGAGGAGCCTTTAGTATGTATCTTTATTAACTTATAAATTCAGCCACGGACATTTTCCCTCTATGTCAGGTGACCCAATTGTGGGAGAAGTTGAAAAAGAAACATTTCTCTAATGTGTTTTCCCCACAGAAATTTATCTCCAGCCACATTGGACATATACAGTTTAACTAACTCGTAAAGAAAGAGGACCTGTAGGGAACCTGGGTGGCTCAGTCAGTTAAGCATCTGACTTTAGCTCAGGTCACGATCTCATGGCTTGCGGGTTCAAGCCCCACATCAGACTCTGTGCTGGAAGCTTAGAGCCTGGAGCCTGCCTTGGATTCTGTCTCCCTCTCTCTCTGCCCCTCCACTGCTTGTTCTCTCTCTCTCTCTCTCTCTCTCTCTCTCAAACATTAAAAAAAAATTTTTTTTAAAGAAAAGAAAAAAGAAAGAGGACCTGTTTCTGAAACAGGTGTCCAAGTCTGCATGAGCAAGGATAACTCCATTTCTCCCGTTCAGTTTTCTTGTGCTGCTCTCCACCCAGCCAGCAGGGGCACAAGCTTGGGATCTGGCCTGTGATGGGACGCTTCTCTCCCACTCATATGGTGAATCCAAAGGAAATTCTTGGCCAATGCTGTCTTCTTGTTTTGCCTGGAGATTCTTTCCAAGTTGCACTCTAAACTGATGCCAGGGACCAGACATAATTTGATACGTATATCAAATTGAGCCTTCAAGGGAGACATCTGAACACAGAAAGCAACTGGCTTCTTGGATCTGAGATACAAAAATACAACTGCAGAATGCACTGTCTTCTAAAGAAGACCATGGCTAACGACGCTGAGCATCTGAGAAGTGCAGTCAAACCCAAGGGAGTTGGGCAGAGTCTCAGTCTCCACTGCCTTTCCCCCAACATGCCCAGGCACTTTCCTTCAGAGGCCTCACTCCTGCCGTGGTAGGGCTTTATTGTTTCTACATGGGTGGTAGGAAACAGAATGTGGTATTTTTGAAGATGGAAACAGAATTCCTCCCAGAAAGAGAGAGATAGTCAGATCTCAAGGATGAAGCCCCCTGGCCATGGCAGGAGTGGGCTGGAAAGGAGGATGAAGAGGACCAAAATGTGTGGACTGGAAGATGGGAATTTGAGGGTTGGGAGAGAAAGAAACAAATCAGATAAGAGAAGAAAGATTGAGATCAACACAGAAATAGAAGTGGGTTCTCCTTCAAGAACTATCCCAGAGTGGGAACACCCAAAGTGCTCTGAAGTGCTATTTTAAGTTATTCCCTGAGCTGTGAAGTCATCTCCTCCATTGCCTCAAACCTTCAGGAGGCCCTCCCAAGTGTTGGGCCAGAAGTGCTCTGGGGAGCAAAGTAAGTGGGGTGATGCCCAGTGGGGTGACCCAGACCAGAAAAGTGGTGTTATACCTAGAAGGCAAAACAGAGTATCTGTAGAATTCAGCAACAACAGGAATTCAGATCAGAGATGATTGTGGAAAATCTGAGTCACCCCAAGAACCACCCCAAGATAGCGAGAAGAATATTGTGTTCCTTCCTCCCCCACCACATGTTAGATGAGGGTTCAAGACAAAAAACATCGAAGGTCAGCATGTCCCCAGTAGGCTGGGCAATTTGGGAATATCCATGTAGCTGATGTTTGAATTATACATGCATTACATGATTCTTTAAAATGCTGTGGTGATATTTTTCCCTTTTAAATATAATACAATTTGGGGAGTATACAACAATTTTGACCCCTCTTCTAGGATTCCAAAAAGCCCAAAGGAGGAAGAGTGGGAATTACCTTTGTATCATTATTTTTTCCCTCCAAAAAAGAGATTCAATGTTTCTAAATAAGAAACTCGTGACTTGGGAGAATCTTTGTTTGCCTCTGATTCTTTGGAACTGGGCTTCACGACTATTGAACAACTATTAGCTGTGGCACACTCAGGGATTCACTGGTCAGCTTAACTCAGATCTGATTCATTTCACCATTTCACTTGTGCGTGTGGTGGCGGAACAGAGGGCATGAAACCAGAGCTGATAAATACAACAGCTAGTGTCCCATCGGGGAGAAATACTGCCACCACAGAATGTTCTGAGTGAGAGGGTCTTTCTGTCCTCAGCCCCCACTGCCATTTTGGGATGCACTCAGTTTCTGACGCTTGTTTTGATGCTCTAATTCCTTCCTCTGCAGCCTATCTTCTCCATGTGTTTGGGTGGAGATGTGCTTTAATGAAGACAGGCAGGAAAACATGAGGTTTGAAGAAGAAATCAAAAACCTGAAAACAAATTATTTCTTTGAGTTCAGATGTTCATGAAACTTTAAGAGAAATGAAAGAAAACATTTTCAGGAGCTGGACTTTCTGTTCCCTCTGAGGCCCCTGATATGTGCGCGCGCGCACACACACACACACACACACACACACACACACACACACAAACACCATCTCCCATTAGCTGATTCCTACCAGGCTGCTTGAAGCCATTTGGTAAGTGTTGGCGTTCTGCACAAGCTGAGGCTGGGGCAGATAGGAGACAAGACACAATAAGCATTTCAAGAAAGATCTCACAATGTGATCATCAACGTGTAATATGAGCTGGGGGTTAGTTAAATAAAATGTGAAAGCCATATTAATGTCCCTTTTGGCTGTCCAACCTAGTATTTCATTTTCCTTTCCAAGGAGGCAGAAAGTAGGGCCAGCACATAAATTATAGATGAAACCCCCATCATATGTTTATAAATACACTAACATTAGCATTTTACTTCCTCATAAATCTGCAGCAAACACTCAGGCGCAAGATAGAAAGCCCTGTAAAACAATGATATATTCTCTGCTCCCAGGCATTGACTAGTGGCCCATTCACTAGCGGTGCTGTTCTTTAAACACGCTCCCTCCGCTCATGCCCCCTCATTTAAAATCCATTTTAATTTAAAGATGCGCAAGCCAGTGCTCGTGGTACATTTACTCATCCTAGTTATACATCATGGAGCAAGGAAAAGAAAATTGTTTCATCTAGAGATACGGTTCAATGTGGTCACCACTGAACAGTGGAGTAATTACCATATCAGGCCCACTCAAAATGCACTCAGGGTGTTCTGTGACCTATCATTTGCTAATCTGCATAGTGAAGTATAGCTTCATAACTATAAATTGCTGACTTAATTAAAACCAGGACCTTTCTGTCATTTAATTACAGGGAGAAAGGTTATTGCTTAAATGCAATTTTCCAAATGTGATTTCTTAACAGTTATTAACTGCTTCACCATCATTTATTGTTTCAGATTTTTCAATTTGAAAATACTCCCCGTGACAGAAGTAATGACTTCATGAAAAACTCAATCTAGAGGGAGGCCAGCCAGCCCATTTGTTTCTCATAAGTGGAGCCGACAGGAAACTGGAAAATGTCACCGAAGGATCCTGGGATGGCTCTCACTTTCAGAGAGTAATTAAAACCCAGAGGTTGTATCAGAAACGAGGGGAGGTTGTTTGGGATATTTTAAAGGTGGTGCCTCCCTTCCGTCCTAGCTGATATGTCTGTTTGGCCTTATAAAATATGGCCATGCCAGGGAGGTAGGACCGGACCGGGCTAAGGCCAGCATGCAGCAGAGTGAGCCTCAAGGGGACCAAAGACACCAGTTGGGGTCAGACAGCTACTAGGCATCAATGTGAATGTATATGTAATGCGCTGTTTATAATGTCCCTGCACCTAGGACTTCTTCTCCCACAGGACGAGAACCACTGCAAGTCTGGGTGCGATAGGTAGCCACACCAGGAAGAAAATAGTCCACATTTTCTTTCAACCTATGTGTTTCTTTAACCCTTGAATGGTTTTGTCTTCTCTTTCTCTCCTCATTTTAATAGGTAGCCTAGAGGTTAAGCAGGTAAAGTGGAGTGACAGGTTGAAGTTGGCCAACAGAGATAACCTGAACAATTGGGTATCCTGTGAAGCACTTCTTCCATAACACGGGATTTAGTTATTGTCTTCATGCTTGTGTACACTGAATGTGAAAATGAGAAACTCAGTCCTTCACTTCCTGTTGTCTCTCATCTCCAGCAGAGGAGATGGAAAATCTGTTTTCTCCTGTTTTTGCCTACCTCCATGCTAGGAAGTTTGCAAAATGAACAGACTTTCTGCTTCCAGAGACCTGAGTATGGCTCTGGGACAGGAACTGCTTTGCTTACTATCTGAGGAGAACTCCCTGCCTCCCATTCACTTTAGAAGAGGGTTACAGTTACAGTGGCTCTGACAGAGAAGTGAAAATTCACCCAACTTCTATGTATTTTAGCCATTACTTTTGGCTTTATTCATTGTGACAGATACACAAAAATGACAAATGGGGATTTCATAAAATCTTAATCAGATTACTAATAATCCCTATGTTCTCCATCAGCATTGTGTTCTACAGTTTTCAAAGTATCTTCATGCACTTAACCAATTTCAGTTCAATTAAGCAAATATTTTAGTAGCACACATATTAAAAAGATATGAATCCTGCTCACATTCAATCAGGGGAAGGCATTTGATCCTTACTCTAATTCTATAAGGTAACAGAGATGTTCGAATAAGGTTACACCATACCCACTACCTTCTTTTTTTTGCAGTAAACAGAAACACACTCAGACTTGATCAGAGTAAGTAAAAGTGAAGCTCAGCACAGCCATTTAGAAACCCCAAGGAATCCAAGGATAGTAGCCTAGTATAATTAGTCTCCCAGTGAACCAGAATAGGAAGCTCAGATCCAAGGCTGCTTTGCCTCTAGAGGCCACATGGCCTCATCTCTGTTTCTCTTTGGGTTTCTACTCATAATTTTCTTTCTTAGCCAGTTCCTGTCCTTCCTCATTTCATACATGGTCCAACATGGCAGCCATCACATCTCCTCAGCTATACTATGCATCATCAACCACCAAATCTGTGTCTCTTAATGCAAATTTCTGGAATAGGTAATCCGGTTGTCTGAATGCTTTGCTATTAGAAAATTATGATTCACTGGCTAGCTGGGACTTTGGATAGAGCAAGAAATAAAACATATCTAGGACAGCAGAATAAGAATTGTGATCTTCAAGGGCTCAGTCAGTTAAGCTGCCGACTCTTGATTTTGGCTCATAGTTCATGAGATCGAGCCTTGTGTCCGGCTCCATACTGATAGCACAGAGTCTGCTGGAGATTCTCTCTCTCTTTCTCTATCTGCCCCTCCTCCTGTCTCTCAAAATTAATAAATTTTAATTAAAAACAGAATTATGATCTTTATTTGAGAGCTAAGGAAACTTAACCTCAGAGCTAAGGAAACTTGCCAAGATTCACAGATTATACAACTGAGTCAGATCTACATTCTCTCCTAGTCAGTGCCTCTCCCAGGGGCTAGAAATATTGAACTCATTAAAGTAAGCGATTACTGCTATATATATGCACACAACTGCAGGTTTTCATATTTGTTATCTTTCATTTTAGCAATTAACTTTAACACTTTTTTTTCCCCTTGACAATTGACAAGAGTACAAATCTAGTTAAAGGGGAAATTCTGCTGTTTTCAAAGGAGAAAATAAATTATTTCTTTTTGGTAGTTTATATTAGTTAATACAACTAAAGCTCTCATTTGTACCCTAATAGCCAAGCCACTGGCTATTAATATCACTTCATCAGAAAAATGGTGGAAGAGAGTAACAATGACTAATATACATTCAAGAATTTAATTTGGAAGCCAAATGCTACATTTTTTTACACACCAAATGTACAACAGTGACAGAGTTCGTTTCATTCTTGCCATGATTGCTTTATGTGGCAGCCTTATATTTTGGTATAAAAATCTAGCTCTATCATGGATGGGGTATCCAAAAGTGCCCTAAATAACTTCCTTTGAATCTTGGCAGAGGAAATTATTTCGATTCCCTCCCTACGATCACCACAGCCACCAGAAATGAGGTGGTTTTGGAGAAACATTGCCCTATGTTTTATGAAATGACAAGTTTTTATAAGGCATCGTCCCGGATGGAATGTACAATATGCAAAGGTAAGAGAAGGACAATTCCTGGATGTGGGTGCTGGTGACATTTTAAAAGTAGACACTCCAGTTTGTTCCACCACATTATGACTTTACAGCAGCAGACCACAAAACCACATAAGGCTTGTACTATAGGTGATTTCTGGGCTGATTCTGGATGATTCTCCTCCCTCCCTCCCCAACCAATGTCACTCTGGTTTTTTGTTTTTGTTGTTCTGTAACAGTTCTCTTGAGATATTAGTCACAGATAAGTTCGCCCACTTAAGGTATACAACTGAATCATTTTTAATATATTCACAGATTTATGCAACCAACACCACAATCAATTTTAGAACAGTTTCACTACCCAAAAAGAAACTTCACACCTCTTAGCAGTAATCTTTCAGTTCCTCTAACCCTAGGCAACCACAAAATTACTTTCTCTAAAGATTTGCTTATTCTGCATATTTCATATAAATGGGATCATAACTTTTGTGACTGGCTTCTTTCACAGAGCATAATGTTGTCAAGGTTCATCCATGTTGTAGCATGTGTCAGCACTTCATTTTTATGGCTGAGTAATATTCCACTGTATGGACATACCACATTTTATTGACTCATTTATCAGTTGGTGGATATTTGGGTTGTTTCTTCTTTGGGCTATTATGAATAATGCTGATATGAATATTCATGTATAAGATTTTATATAACTATACATTTTCAATGCTCTTGAGAATAAAGAATTCCTGAGAATAAAAAGGATTGCATTAAAAATATATAACAGGGGCGCCTGGGTGGCGCAGTCGGTTAAGTGTCCGACTTCAGCCAGGTCACGATCTCGCGGTCCATGAGTTCGAGCCCCGCGTCAGGCTCTGGGCTGATGGCTCGGAGCCTGGAGCCTGTTTCCGATTCTGTGTCTCCCTCTCTCTCTGCCCCTCCCCCGTTCATGCTCTGTCTCTCTCTGTCCCAAAAATAAATAAAAAAGCATTGAAAAAAAATTAAAAAAATATATATATAACAGGGGGCCTGGGTGGCTCAGTTGGTTGAGCATCAACTCTTGATTTCATCTCAGATCATGACCTCAGGGTTGTGGGATTAAGCCCTACGTTGGGCTCCATGCTGAGAATGGAGCCTGCTTAAGATTATCTCTCTTCCTCTGTTCCTCTCCCCTGCTCTTGCATAATTTCTCTCTAAAATCTAAATAAATAAATAAATAAATAAATAAATAAATAAATAAAACACCACAGATTGGGTATATACAACAGGCAAAATGGGCGAAGGGGAGTG
This sequence comes from Neofelis nebulosa, assembly GCF_028018385.1. Lineage (NCBI taxonomy): Eukaryota > Metazoa > Chordata > Mammalia > Carnivora > Felidae > Neofelis > Neofelis nebulosa. The sequence continues at coordinate 86,334,907 of NC_080791.1, forward strand.
GGAGATACAGATTTCCAGTTATGGAAAGAATAAGTCACAGGGATAAAATGGTATTATAATACCATTGTATGGTGACAGGTGGTAGTTATACTTGTGCTGAGCACAGCATAAAGTATAGACTTGTTGAATCACTATGCTGTACATCTGAAACCAATGCAACATTGTGTGTCAACTATACTTCAATTAAAAAAAAAAGAAAAAAGTGTAAAAGAAAAAAAATCAATTATAGATATTTGAAGAACAGGATTTTATGTTCTCTTTGGGGATGATCCATTAAAATATTTTGCCCATGGTTTAAAAATATATATCTGAAAGAAGTCTTGGGATTATTTTTCTGTAACTTTCTCCCTCTCTCCTGTCTTTCTATCTCCTACCTATACAGCAGAACCCTCCAAGGTCTTCCTTTCCCTTACACTAAGTACCAGAAAAGACTGCCTAAAACTCAGCTCAGAGGTTCTTTCTTCTCTTTGCCTTATCTTATCTTTTCTATTCACCTTTCCTTACATATTCTCTTCCTCTGGTCTGTACTTCCTGGTCCTTCTGATTTAACTCTTGCTGCCTCCTTATCTTCTACATTTTTCCTACTACCTTCCTTTATCTGCAATAATGTAGCAAAAAGCCCAGGCTGGTAGGTGCTTCACAGTACCTAAGGGCATAGTGGAGGTGTGTGAGAGTGGGGTGTTGCTGGGGGGCAAAAGCGGTGGGGGAAGGAGAATGAGCAGAAAACACCACAGATACAATAATTAGGCTGCTTCCAGTCACTCTTAAATTGTGATGTATCTTTTTTTTTTAATGTTTTATTTATTTTTTGAAAGAGACAGAGACAGGGTCTGAGCAGGGGAGGGGCAGACAGAGGGAGACACAGAATCTGAAGCAGGCTCTAGGCTCTGAACTGTCAGCACAGATCCCAATGCAGGGCTCAAACTCACAGACTGTGAGATCATGACCTGAGCTGAAGTCAGACGCTTAACGGACTGAGCCACCCAGGTGCCCCAACATTGTGATGTATCTAAACAAAATCCAGCCCTGAAAAAATATCTTGAAAAAGTATATACATTTTACTTAAGGCCACCAAAGAGAACTGCATAGTCTGATTCCAGCAGCGTCCTAGTAATTCTTTCCACTCATCTTTCTCAGCAGAACCCACTCAACATGACACCTGCTCCCTTTCTTCCCTTTGCCTCCCCAACGATCTGTAATATCTTATACACAAATGTCTCGAATGTTGTCACATGCACCAAATAATGGCATTGAGCTAAACATTTTCTTCCAGCTGAGCAGCCAACGGTTTCATGAAATCTGTGTTCTTGAAGTATAAGTGCTTTGCAACAGGAAATTCAATGAATGATCTGGATTGTAGAAATTGTGCCTTTTGTGTTTCACCAGCAGGTAAACCCCAAGTTTTATGTCTAGGGTGGTGGACAGCAGAAGTGGGGTAGTTCATGGATCTGTGAACTCTGACATCAGACTGCACTAAATTCTTTCCCGTTGGGAAGAAGATGCTACAATTTTTAAAAAATATATGAAATTTATTGTCAAATTGGTTTCCATACAACACCCAATGCTCATCCCAACAGGTGCCCTCTTCAATGCCCATCACCCACCCTCCCCATCCTCCCATCCCCCATCAGCCCTCAGTTTGTTCTCAGTTTTTAAGAGTCTCTTATGCTTTGGCTCTCTCCCACTCTAACCTCTTTTTTTTTCCTTCCCCTCCACCATGGGTTCCTGTTAAATTTCTCAGGATCCACATAAGAGTGAACACATATGGTATCTGTCTTTCTCTGTATGGCTTATTTCACTTGAAGATGCTATGATTTTTATCTGCCCAATATTTCTCACCTGCCAAACCTCAAACAGATCTTGCTTCCTCTTGTGCTAGTCACAACCCCTCACTGGTCACAATGACTGACCATGAAGATGGCCAAGTAACTGAAGTCCAATCAAAGTGTATTTGGGGGGATGTCCCCAAATATAAACTGGGAGAAACAGCTCCTTTTCATCTTTCTTTGTAACAAGTTCTAAGAATAGAATCCTAGAATGGCCCAAGGTTGTGTCTCCTGCCATTTGGAGAATCTCATCTACAGAGCAAAGACAAAGTGCAGGACAAGCAGAAAACAAAGGAAAAGAGACTCCTGACAGTAAAAGTCCTTGATCTTGACTTCCCTGAGCTCAGATCCACCCACCCTACTTTTCCCACAGTTTGAGTCCATGAACTAATGAAGTCTATTTTTTTGCTTAAGCCAATTTAAATTGTTTGTGTCACTTGCATCTGAAGAGTCCTTCCTTACACTTTGGGACATGACAAGGCAGTGTTTTGCATGAGCAAAGGGATCAGAGGTTCTAGAGACATACCATGTATGCTTCTATTTGCTTGAAGAGTATAACACGGCTATAGCTCTCTATTCCTGCCTCAGCTTTCAGCGGGTGTTTAAATAAAATATCAATGGCTCACTCACTACCTTCCATTTCTTCTCTGTCCAGTTCCTTGAAAGCAACCTCTGCCTGGTTGTATTGGGAGCAGGTCTCCTGTGTATCATTTATTCATTGGCCATGCCCCTCAGAGAATCCTTCGTCTACAAGTTAGAGAGCATTTTTTTTTTCAATATATGAAATTTATTGTCAAATTGGTTTCCATACAACACCCAGTGTAGAGAGCATTTTTAGCCACCACAAAATGCAGATGTGGGCTATCTCCCTTCACTTTCTGATCATGTAATTTATATTTGCATTTTGTGTATTACACATTAGCCACAAGATAGGCCATCAGTTTAAACAAGGCAAAACCTGCAAGGTAACTTTTTAAGACCAGGTGATTTGACAATTTAAAGGTACTCATATGCATGTCTGAAGTTCTTGAGATGAATATTTACATAATATTATTTTGAATTATTCATACCCCAAATTTTTAATCTAAAGGATTTTTTTTAAAACAAGAAGTGTTGAGTCCTCTTCTATTTGAGGAAAATGGCAGTGCCCAAACACACACTCTTTTCTCCTGAATCTCAGTGGTATGAAAAGAAGCTTGGGAAAGTTTCTTTATCACTAATCTTGCCACTGGGACAAGATAGAAAATGAGCTTAGGCTGTACCAGTGTCTCCATATTAATTTGGAAAGTGACTATGGCCAAACTTGGCATCACTCTAGTATGTTATTTGGGTAAGTCCGCACCACTGCCCCAAACCAAAGTTCCTTTAAGGTCAAAAACTATAACTCATACAGCCCAGTTCCAAGGAGACAACCTGGCATAAGGAGGTACACAACAATCCTGACAATGGCTAATATTGTTAAAGCATTCGTACATACTGGCACTCCTCTCATACCGCTCCCCTCATGTTACACTTCAGTCTCATTGGCTTTCTGTCTTCCCTTGAACTTGGTACATCCAACTCTGCCTTAGAATGTTTGCACTGTTTCCTTGCCTGGAACGTTCTTCTGCCTCCCTTTGACTCCTACCGATCACGGAGGTGTTCAGGTCAAATGTCATCTTCTCAGAGAAGTCTTCTAGATTGCCCTGTGCTTGTTCTCTATTGCCCCATAACAGATCCCCTCCAACCAGTGGCTTAAAACAGTAAAAATTGTTTATTTGGTTCAGGAGTCTGAGAGGGTGAGGTCTCTCAGGTGGCTGCTCTCCAGTGAGCATCTTGAAAGCGTCATCATCCTATTCCAGGTGCCTCAGCTGAGAAGACTCAGCTGGCTGCTTGAGTATCTCTCTCTTTCCCTGTGTGTCCCTCCAAGGGGTCTATCCACATGGTGGCCTTAGGTTATCTGGACTTATTACATTCAGCTGAAGATGCCTAGAGTTCCTGTTCTAAGAAAACCCAGCAGAAACTGCATGAAGTGTCACTTCCTGTTCATCTTATTCTTCCATGCAGTCAAAAGGCCACCCAGGCACAAGGGGAAGGGACCTAGACTTCTCGTCTTGGTGAAGGGAATGCCAAAGAACTTGTGGACTTGCTTTAAGACAGCATGTATGAAATAGTATCACAAGCACTCTGTCACCTCACTTTGTTACAATTCTTGGCACAGTATGTAGTGTTACCTTATATTCTTATTGGTTTGTTATCTCTCTAAGCCCCCAAAGAATGCAAATTTTGAGAAGAGAGGCCTCATGTGTCTTATTCACCCCTGTGTCCCCTGTGTTTAGTAGAGCAGTGCCTGGCACTTACAGATGATAAATACATATCCAATGAATGAATGAACTATGAATGACAAGGGCTATTCTGAAGTATTCTGAGTATCATCTCATCGAGATTGATACTTGTGGGCTCCATTTTGGATGAAGATGGACGGTCCTCTCCTTCCTTTTTGTACTCTTTTTCTTTTCATCTCTCTTCCCCCTCCCTCCCAAAATAATTACAAATCCTTAACAAGACAGTATTTCAAACCTAGAATTCTTAGGAGAATTGTGATCCTTTGGAGATAGCTTACACTATCCCATTTTTCAGGAGAAAAAACACATTCAAGCATGCTGACTGGATCATTTGGTTAAGTCAAGGATACTTATGCAATTCTTTTTTTTTTTTTAATTTTTTTAACGTTTATTTATTATTGAGAGTCAGAGAGAGACAGAGCATGAGCAGGGGAGGGGCAGAGAGTGGAGGAGACACGGAATCCGAAGCAGGCTCCAGGCTCTAAGCTGTCAGCACAGAGCCTGACGCAGGGCTTGAACTCACAGACTGTGAGATCATGACCTGAGCCGAAGTCGGACACTCAACCAACTGAGCCACCCAGGAGCTCAGATACTTATGCAGTTCTGCACCTTGTTTATTTTACAGATCATAGATTAGCCTGGATCTTTTTGTTTGTTTGTTTGTTTGCTTCCTGAGTTTTTTTTTTTCGTTTGTTTGTTTTGCTTTGTATTTTGCTTTTCTTCCAACCAGATAAGCTGAGACCTGCTCTGTTTCCATTTGAAGGTACTCATCTGTCTACACTCCTTGACATTCTGTCCCTGAGATTCAGCCAGAGATTTAGCAAGCTTTAACATTCTAACTACATGTCGTTGGCACCATTGTCTCTTGTCACACTCTTAATTCTATGTTCTGATAATAAAACTTCATTAGTGTCTGCGCCTCTTTTCCCTTACCTTTGAAATACTGTCTTCTGCTAAAATGATTAGCAGTGCTCTGCGTCAGATCATTTGGCTGCCTGACAGCCATTGTGAGTGAGCTAAACTGTGGGGATATGAAAATTTCTGACAATTTCCATTATCGTCAAATGGAGATATTTACTTGTACAAATATTAAAGGTTATTTAAAGATGTAAACTGACTTCATTTCATTAGAGGTTTGCATAAGGTAATAATTTAAAACAACTACCCATCCTCATTTAAATAAATTACCAATTCATTTTCTGAAAGAAAAATGCCACTTCTCCAGGCTGTGTTTTTAAGTGCTTGCAATAGTAGAAGGATGAAAACAAAAACCTATGAATATTTCAGAACAAGAAATGTTCAAGTTCTCTTATTGAATCAGACAATGGGTTATTGTTCTGGAAATCTGACTGAGAGTTGTCCAATCAGATGAGATAGTGAAATATCACTGACATCAAAATGGGTCTTAGAAAGGGGGTAGTAGCAACTGAGGTTAAATCCTCCTGAATTCCAGTTCTAGGAATTTATCTTAATTTTAAAAAAATCAGGATGTGTGCAAATATTTATCTATAGGGATGTCCATCCCAGTGTTATTCTTTTTAAAATTTTTTTAATGTTTATTTTTGAGAAAGAGAGACAGAGTGCAAGCAGGGGAGGGGCAGAGAGACAGGGAGACACAGAATCTGAAGCAGACTCTAGGCTCTGAGCTGTCAGCATAGACCCCGATGTGGGGCTCAAACTCACAGACCATGAGATCATGACCTGAGGCGAAGTCAGACGCTTAACTGACCGAGACACCCAGGATCCCCTTTCCCGGTGTTATTTACAATGGGAAAGAAAAAAGGAAGCCAAAGAAGAAAGAAAATGTATCTGAGACCAGGGAATTGGATGATACATTAGGGAGTAGACATATGATGGACTACAGTAAAGATGATTAAAAGTCATATTGTAAAAGAATTCATAATGACATGTGAAAATGTTCACTGTAAATGCAAACCATAAGGATATATATCCTATGATATGGCTTATGAAAAGATAAATATCTATGTTTGCATTGAAAAAAGGCTAAAAGGTGGGGCACCTGGGTGGCTCAGTCAGTAAGTATCTGACACTTGATTTTGGCTCAGGTCATGATCTCGTGGTCATGAGATCAAGTCCCACATCGGGCTCTGCACTGACAGTGTGGAACCTACTTTAGATTCTCTCTCTCTCTCTCTCTCTCTCTCTCTCTCTCTCTCTCAAAATAAATAAATAAACGTTTTTTTAAAGGCTAAAAGGAAATGGATACAAATGGGTAACTTGGTAGTGGGAATACTGGTGATTTTAATTCTTGTGCTTTTACAATGTGAAAAATACTGGCAATCCAATATTATTCAACCGTTTGCAATTTAATGGTGCTGGAGGCATCGTTATTCTTGCTTAGCTGAATCAGCTCTTCTTTTCATCTAGTACAGCACGGAATATCCCTGGGTGATTCAGTGTATTAATGCTAGTGCTATGCGGGTTGACAAAAGGATATGTGGAACGAGCTGGTCTGATATTATACAGGAAGTTCTTTGAGCCTCCAGGATTTGGTATCTTGGGGCCAGTCCTTCCCACTGAATACCTTTGATATTAAGCCAGTAAAATACTCCCTAATTGTTAAATTAAAGCCCTGCCTGCAAAACTTTCAAAAGGCATTGTATTTTACTATTATTATTTTAAAATTTAAATCCAAGTTAGTTAACATATAATGTAATAATGATTTCAGGAATAGAATGTAGTGATTCATCACTTACATATAACATTCAGTGCTCATCCCAACAAGTGCCCTCCTTAATGCCCCTCACCCCTTTAGAGTTTTCCCCCATCCAACATCCTGCCAGCAACGCTCAGTTTATTCTCTGTATTTAAAAGTTTCTTATGGTTTGTCTCCCTCTCTGTTTTTATATTATTTCTGCTTCCCTTCCCTTGTGTGCATCTGTTTTGTATCTCAAATCCCACACATAAGTGAAATCATATATTTGTATTTCTCTGACTGACTTGTTTTGCTTAACATAATACACTCTAATTCCATCCACATTGTTGCAAATGGCAAGATTTCATTCTTTTTGATTTCTGAGTAATATTCCATTGTGTGTGTGTGTGTGTGTGTGTGTGTGTGTGTGTGGGTATGTATCTTCTTTATCCATTCATCAGTCAGTGGACATTGGGGCTCTTTCCATACTTTGTCTATTGTTGATGGTGCTGCTATAAACATTGGGGTGCATGCGGCCTTTCGAAACAGCACTCCTGTATCCAAAAGGCATTGTATTTTTTTCTTAATGTTTATTTATTTTTGAGAGAGAGAGAGAGAGAGAGAGAGAGAGAGACTAGGGGAGGGGCAGAGACAGAGGGAGACAGAACATGAAGCAGGCTCCAGGCTCTGAGCTGTCAGCACAGACCCCAATGCAGGGCTCCAACCCACAAACCATGAGATCATGAGCAGAAGGTGGATGCTTAACTGACTGAGCCACCCAGACGCCCCAAGGCATTGTATTTTAAAAGAATGAATTAGTAGGGATTAGTTTGGCCTTTGTGTCACAAAACTCCCCTACCTCCAACCTCCAGCATAAAGCACAATGGTAGTTTTCTCGCTTTTAGGAAGTCCAGGGCTGGTAAGGCATTCCGAGGTCTAGGGATTTCAGTGACTGCTATCCTGTTGCTTTACTACTCTCAGCACACTGATTCCTCCATGAAGTCCAGGCTCCACCCATGACAGAACATTCTAGAAGACAGGTGGCAAAAGAGGAAATAGGCTGTGTCCCTATTCTAAAATCACAGGCATGACTTTTGTTATAACCCATTGGCCAAAACTTGGTCACATGGCTACTGCAAGGTTGTGTTATGAGAACCTGGAAAACCTATTTATTCTACTTGGCTCAGTTAAAAGTTTTAAGGGAAAAAAACAAAACAAAACAGATACTAGAGGGCAAGTAGTAGCCTCCCCAAAACCAGTCATACATGTGGGCATCACAGGATGTCATCGGGCAGAAAAGACCAACCAAGTGTAACTGTTTCAACATTTTCCTACCTATTCAACCCAGAAAGCAGTTCCTGGTGCTTGCATTTATTTGAAAACAGTCTACATGCTGCAGAATTCCAAGATACGGTCTCTGGGAAGAAACAAAACAGCTGCAGCAAATAAAGCAGATGGGAATTAAGAATGCTGGAGAATCTCCAAAATATGATCCCATTGTCCACTAAGTGCCAACTCTACAAAGAATGTATGCTCCAAAATAGAAACTCTATGAAACTTTGAAGCATTTGATTAATGTAAACCTACATGAATAATGCAAGGCTGTGCACCAGGGCTGGATGTGAAGCAGAGGGAGGAGAAAGATTAGCATGTTCATCTTGGCTTAAAATTAAGAAAAATTCACAGAGGGAACTCGGGCATTTGGGGGTGAGGGGTGTGACAATTAAAATGGCCACTGCTGACGTGATCCTTGAGGGCCTCAAAGCAAACACCAGCTGGCTTGCCAATGAGATCTCCTCCAGCAGGTAGACACAGTTTGTGCCCCTCGAGGCCCCCCAGGTCCAGCCCTGTGTGCCATTGGGTAGAACAGTCTGAGCCAGTCATGCATATGTGACAACATGCAGGCCCCCAAAACTCTTCTTTGCTCTGTAAATATCTTTCCCACCTATAGGTTGCTGAGACTAGACCTTCTTCCATTAGACATTCTCTCCTTTTATATTAATGAATTATTTTCTGTTGAAATGCAAAGATCTCTGGGAGGGGTTGCACACACATATTATTCCAAAACACTGCCCTTTCTCTTCTGCCTATAAAATTTCTTGTATAAATCTTATCACAAAATATTTTAGATTTACAGAAGGTAAGGAATCACCCATCACTCAACTTCACACATGGAATATTACCAATGAAGCTCAGGCTCCTTTCACCCCTTCCCTAATCACAACTTCTTCCTGGCCCCTAGAAGTAACTGCTATCTTGAATATAATTTGGTGTATCATTCTTAAGCATGGGATGTCACATGAATTCATTATCTAGCCATCAAGCCCGTATCTCCTGCCCTTCTACTGCTTCAGGTCATTATCATTTTTCACCAAAGCCATTCATTCAGCACACACTGAGCACCTACTCTGAGCCAGGCACCATAACAATAGTCTTCTAGTCTCCAGTATCTTCTACTCTCCATCCAGTTCATCTCCCACTTTGCAGTGGCAGTGTTATATTCCTGCTTAAGAACTTCAAACAGCTTCCTATTGCCTGTATGATAAAGTCCAGGCTCCTTAGCATGGCTCCCAATGCCATGTGACCACACTGCTAAATCCTCTCCTGGAGACTTGGAAAGGTTAAGGTAAGGATTAAGGTGGGCACAGAACTATCATTAGCTTTACTGCAAATGGACCTCTGTGCAAATGTTTGCATGGCTGCAGTAACAGATTTCTGGGATGTATCTTTTCATTTTTAGTAGAAGGAATTAATAAAACATGTGTTCAAATCCAAGCTCTGCTTCTTGCCAGAACTGGGGCAAACTGTTTCATCCATTGGTTTCTATTTCTTTGTAAGGGTAAGTCTCTATGGAAAAGACTGCTTGCTAATCGCTGAAGTCCACTTTGTCCTTCTTCTATAGTTCTGGAACTGTAGCTAGGACATTGTTGTCCAGCTAAGGACCACATTTCCCAACTTTCTGTGGGATTTGATTTTACCCTACTTAGAAACTGATATATTCACTTGTTACTGTTTCACTGATGCTATTAGAAGACATGAGACTCCTAGGTGAGAGACAAAGGATTTTATCACTCATGATACAACAAGCAGCATGAACATATTTGCATTGGTTCCTCTTCTCCCTGGGTCTCATGGGGGTGATGAGACAGACCCAGAGGTATATTATGCACACAGAGGGTTTGGGTTACAACTGAGGAACACTGACCCTGGGGAATCCACCTCTTTTTATAGCAGAGAATAAAGAAGCCTGCTCATTGTCCTTGGTGTGTGTGTGTGTGTGTGTGTGTGTGAGAGATGTGTCCATCTTTTAAGGTTATTGTCTGCACAAACAGCTGTGAGAAATGGCCTGGCTAAAAGAGCAATGAGGCCTTTCTAGTCTTGGTGCATCCAGTCTAGTCTTGGACAAGTCAGAGACCCAAGCAGTAATGTCTCCCCACACCTCTTTTGAGATTAAATGTGACCATGTGACTGACCATATTCTGCAACAGAATTTGAGAGGGCCTATGGGCTGACAACATAAGACCAAGCCATGCCTCATCTACTCCCTTTTCCCCCTTCACATTGGCTGGATGGTTGGAATGGCAATGATAAGAGTAATCTCAGAAACCAAGTATTAAAGAAGGTGGAGCTGCCATCATCCTGAGTCCCTGAATGACTGTGTGCAGCAAAGTTTCCACCAACTTAGAACATTCATTTCATATTGTCATGTGAGAGAGAAATAAACTTTTTATTCTGTAAGGCACCTAAAAAAGTTAATTTGCTACTGTTGACCCGGCCTACCCTTCACGGATACAACATCTAACTCAGAAAGATTATGGGGATTAAGTGAAATTGCAGTGGCTAACATTTATGCAGAGTCTACCAGTGTGCTAAAGACTTATACACATGGTGTCGTTAAATAATCACAATAGTCTTTCAAGATAGGCTCCATCATCTCCATTTTATAATTGGAGATCAAAGAGATTAAAAAATGTTCTTAAAGGGGCGCCTGGGTGGCGCAGTCGGTTAAGCGTCCGACTTCAGCCAGGTCACGATCTCGCGGTCTGTGAGTTCGAGCCCCGCGTCAGGCTCTGGGCTGATGGCTCGGAGCCTGGAGCCTGTTTCCGATTCTGTGTCTCCCTCTCTCTCTGCCCCTCCCCCGTTCATGCTCTGTCTCTCTCTGTCCCAAAAAAAAAATGTTCTTAAGGTTCAAGGACCAGAAATTGACAGTAATGGGACCAAATCCAGGTCTGATAAATGCTAAACTCATGGTGGTCTGCAGTAAGCCACATGTTCCCAGGTTTCACCTGCAGGTTCTCTCTCTCTCTCTCTTTTTCTCTCCCACCTGCTCCTGATCCCTCGTTTCTTCTTCCCCTCCCTCTTCCTCCATTCATTAATATTGGATTCCACTTTCATGTAAGATGGAATGCTACAATGTAATAAATACTGCAGTCAGGATATGTGAGTTATGGTCTCAGCTTTTGCAAGCACTGGCTGTGTGAACTTGGTAAATCATTGAATTCCTCTGACACCCAGTTTTCTTGTCAGAATAATAGTTATGTCAATGGTAGTTGCCTTATCCATCCTACATGATGACCATGAGGCTCAATTAAAATAAATTGCATCAAAGGTCTTTACATATTATAAAACATTCTAGAAATGGCAGGTGTTTTTCTCCACTTACCCCCTTTCCATATGCCAGTAGTCCACAATGTATGGTCCCTCTACAGCAGCATCAGCATCACTGGGAACATGTTAGAAATTCAAATTCTTAGGCTCCACCCAGGCTTGCTGAATTAAAAAATCTGGAGTACGGCCTAGAAAACTGTATCTACCAAGCCCTCTAGGTGATTCTGAAAGACACTCAAGATTGAGAAACACCATCACATGTGCACACACATGAACACACACTCTCGTATCCAGATGGAAGTAAGTCAAAATAAATATTAAATAGAAAAGAAGTCATAGAAGAACAGCCTGAGGGTGGTGTTTGTGGAAGGAGGTGTGAGTGCTCAGGAGATGCCTGGGAGGGAGGAGTAGGTCGAGGATGTGCATAAGGGTGCCAGGCCTTCTGTATTTAGAGGAATTTCCTTCTTCTCCCGAAAACCAGTGCTGTCGTCTATGGTTCAGCTATACCAATGGAAGAAGAGCAGGAAAAGTGAGTCTTGAAATGTCCCCATATTCATGAGGACTCTTTTGGTTGCAAGTAAGGGAAGCCCATCATAAATAGTTTCAAAGAAAAATGCAAATTTACTGGCTTACAAAATTAGAAACTCCAGGAGTAGACTAACTTGAGGCACAAGCTAGGTTCTTAGGCTCAAACCTCGTCTCTTACTTTTTTGGCTCTAGTTTTCCCCCTTGTTCTCATTACTCCCAGGGTCTTCTTGTGTGGTGGTAAGAATGTCCAGAATTTATCTGCTTAGCAGCTCTAGTGTAAGGAGAGTGCCTTTTTCCCCATATCTCCAGCAGAAATCTGAGGCTGGCTCTCCTTGATCTTGCTTGGGACACATGCCCACCCTTGGGCCCATTAGCATGACTCTGATTGGCCAGACCTAGGTCATATACCCAACCCTGGAGTCCAACATACCCACATGCACCAAAGAGGGGAGCGTGTTCCCTAAGAGAATATAGGACTGCTGTTACCAAAAGGAGGGCAGGTTGATGTCAGGCAGGTAATAATAACAAATGTTTACAAGAGACACTAACCTCCTACCTCTGTGAAGACTGGGATTATGGGTCAGCCATAAACTCCTACCAAGGTTCCCACCTTCCCTCTGAATCCTGCAGAATCATCTGTGACAGCAGTGACTGATCCTGAAAGGGGAGGGGTAGAAGCTAGGAAACAGCAGCTTAAAAAATAGGCCTGACTGTATCTCATAGTTTCAGGCTTGACTCAACTTCTCCAGTCTCGGGAAATTATCCAGAGAGAAATCTTTGAGCTTCATCACTCATCAGCTCCCATCTCCTTTTGCAACTTTCTGTGATAAATAAAATTCCAGTTGCCTTACAAAGAGAGGCCTGGAAGCTTCAACGTCTTTTAGGTTTGAGTCCACAATCTGTAATCTGTGCTATACAATAAATAAATAAATTCTCCAGCATGGAAATGTTCTTTATCTGTAATGTTTAATGTGGTAGCCACTAGCTACTCATGGCTATTGAGCACTTGAATTGTGACTGTTGTGACTGAGAAATTAAAATTTTCATTTTACTTAGCTTTAATTAAGTTTAAGTTTAATAGCTACACGTGGCCAGTGGCTACTCTGGCCTAGAGTAGGTTGTGGGGAAAAAGTCAGAGCAAAGGCTCTGACATTCTGAATCCTATCAAGTTCAAAAGACAGGCTTCAATTCAGGGCTACTCACTTCCTGTTCTACTCTTCTTCTTAGTAATAAACTTGTAAGTTTTAGTGGACCCATGACCTACTAGCAAGAGGCTCTATTGCTCAGCTTGCCTCACAGCTGGCAGGGGTGTCGGGCAGGAAGTCACATGTTAACTGGTTTATGGAATGTGAGAAGTGTTATGTGCAACTTTGGGGTTATCTCCTTAAAGAAAAAACCCTTGCCCTGGACTTTGTCTTCTCCTAGACTGGAAGGCAGATCTGGAATTGAATGAACTCAGTCCTCTTAGCACAACACCCTAGGAAATCATGGACCATAAAGATGGAAAGATGCTGGGTCCCTGAATTATTTGATAGAACAGAGATACCATATCAACCTTGAAATTCTCACCTTAGGACCATGTGGCAGGAGATAAATAAAACACTTTTATTTAAACCATTTTGAGCTTCTGTGTTGTAGCCCTTAATCTCTATGCTACTACATCATGTATCCAACAAGGCAGCAGCGTGGGGCAATGGACTGGTGATTTAGAGGTCTGAGTCCTCATTAGTTCCACCACTTGCTATGGTGGGATCTTAAATTTCTGTGTCCCCTTGTGTAAAAGGAGGCATTTGGACTGAATATGGGCTGTAGGAAAACAGAATTCATCTTGAGCAAAATAAGGAAAATAATAGCAACTACTTTGTAGAGTCCTGAGGATTAGACGAGACAACACATAAAGCACACTTAGCCCAACTCCTGAGATGCAACAGATGCTCTATAACTATTAGCTGTAATTATTGTTGTTGTTATCATTACTATTAAGTTCTGACCCTGACAGACTGCAGGGAGCTTCCTGGAGAACTGTGTTGACAAAAAGATGAGACCCCTCAGGACCCCATCAGTGCTTGCTAGAAATTAATGCCAGAATCATCCGGCAGGGTCTACTGTGAGCACAGGAGGGAGAGTTCCCTATAATGAAGGGAATTCCTGGATTTTGTTTTGTTTTTTAATTTTCTTTTTTTAATATTTATTCATTTCTGAGAGAGAGAGAGCACAAGCAGGGGAGGAGCAGAGACAGAGAGACACAGAATCTAAAACAGGCTCTAGGCTCCAAGCTGTCAGCACAGAGCCCCATGTGGGGCTTGAACCCATGAATCGTGAGATCGTGACCTGAGCCGAAGTTGGAAGCTTAACCGACTGAGCCACCTAGGCAGCCTGGGAATTCCTGGATTTCCAAGGCACTTCCCTTCCAATCTCACAGAATTTTATCTATCTGTACTAACAGCATAGAAATATCCTTTTCCCCTTCTTCCCTATGCACATATGCCACCAAATACTTCAAGTAAAACACAAATACAGGAGCCCCTCCTATGGTCTTTCACTCTCTGGCCTGCTCTGAGCCCATTTTCTCTCTCTCTCTCTCTCTCTCTCTCTCTCTCTCTCTCTCTCTCTGTTTTTGTTGTTGTTGTTGTTTGTTTGTTTGTTTGTTTGTTTTTGAGCCTAACCCCTGAATCTGGAGACTCTAGACTTAGGAAAGATACCTAGACTTCTTAGGCTTTTCTTATTATTTTTTAAATTTCCTCCTCACTTGACTAAAGTCACTTTTCAAGGCCTGGAAATTGCTGTGTTAAAATGATATTATTCAGCCAGTTCCTTGAAGGAAGTGTTTGGAGGACGGGGGTACCCAACAGGTACAGTCCCTTTTGGGGGTGACCTTGCCTTGCTGATGTGATGACATGTGGAAATTCTGCATCCAGGATTCTGGTCTTCTGGAAACATAAACACTCATACAGCTTAGAAAATAACCCAGGTCAGAGAATCCAAATCTGCATGCCCATACCCAGTCTCAAATCATTTCCAGAGAGAGGTTTTATTTGGGATCTTTTCCAAAATCACTGAAATTAGAGAAACTATGTATGGAAGGTTCAGTTGGGGAAAATTGGAAAATAGAATCAACTCAGTTTAAACAGTGCATAGTTCTCACAGGATAAATTCATGCCAACTCCCTTATTTAGAAAGATAGGTCTTTATATTTTTTCTTTTATTTATTTTTTATTTTAGAGAGAGAGCACAAGCAAGGCAGAGGGAGAGAGAGAGAATCTTTTTTTTAATTTTTTAAAAAAACTTACATCTAAGTTAGTTAGCATATAGTGCAACAATGATTTCAGAAGTAGATTCCTTAATGCCCCTTACCCATTTAGCCCATCCCTCCCTCTCACAACCCCTCCAGTAACCATTTGTTTCCATATTTAAGAGTGAGAGAGACAGAGAATCTTAAGCAGGCTCCATGCTCAGCATGGAGCCCAACATGGGGCTTGATCCTAAGACCCTGAGATCACGACTTGAGCTAAAATCAAGAGTCAGACGCCCAACTGACTCAGCCACCCAGATGCCCCTATTTATTCTTTTATATTGGGGTCAGCAAACTGGACCCCTTTCATAAAGAAAGCCACCATCTGTTTTTGTAAATAAAGTTTTATTGGACCACGATCACACCCATTCATTTACATATCACCCATAGCCCCTCTAGCCTTGCCACAGTAGAATTAAGAAATTGCAACAGAGACTGTGTGATTCACAAAGGCTAAAACTTTTACTTGCCTGTCCCTTTAGAGGAAAAGTTTGCCAATTCCTGTTCTATATTTTAGCAACTTCATTTCAGGCCAATATTATTTTTTTACTTCAGTCAACCAACCAAGCTAACACAACCATTGCCATCTGCCCATGTGTACATTTATTCCAGTAGCTTTGGTAATGGCACCCACGGCAACCATTTCAGCCTGATCCATCTCTATGTCCCTCCTTTCCTGGTCTAGCACCCTAAGAGTCCATCCCCACACCCACAGATAGGAGAGGTGAGCGATTTTGGGGGCCAAAACACACCCTGGTTCTCAGACAGCCTTAAAGCCCCAAGCCTGTCATGGTCTTTGTAAGTTCCCTTGTTCTGTCAGATGAGGCCAGACCACCGCATGGTGTGGTTCACAGAAGGCATCCCCTGTCTGTGGTGGGGAGAATACAGGAAGGGCAGAGATGGTACAACCAGAGAGTCCTGGCTGGTCTAGTGTGTGCATATTCTGTTGAGCTGATTTTTGCTGGAGGGGGAGCACAAACCCATGTTGCCAGATGTGCAATTCTTTAAAGGGAATCTGGAAATCCCTTTCGTTTAATTTTGTTTCCTTTTGATAGGTGATCACTGCATGCTGAGGTTTCAGACTAAGAGCTAATGACCTTGGGCAAGTTCATCTGCTTTTCTCAAGTACAGTGTCCTGAGCTATCCAGTGAATAGAAAGAAGGAAGGAGAAGTACTCTCTCTCAAAAGGGGTTTTGGATGCTTCCCCATGATAATCATGAAAGTTTTGTAGAATGGAGCTTGGCTGGCACAGAGTAAGTGATCAGTAGTTGTAGCTTTTTGGGTTTTTTACTGGAGGAGCACTACATTGAGATCCCATCTGTCTTGCCTATATCGATTCAGAATACAGTGTCCTGTCTTCCAAGGCAGAGACCACCTAGAGGAGAGATCCAGGGCTCAGTGGGAAGTCTCTGGAGCCCTTCATACAGAGGGGTGGGGGAGAGAGATACTGCAAGGAACTGCTCCAAACAACATCTGCTGAGAGTTTTTCTACTAGAGGGAAAATAAAGAAATAAATAAAGACGAAAGGCTGGAAGGAAGGAAAGAAGGAATGAAGGAGAAAAAGAAAGAAGGGGAGAAAAGAGGAGGGGAAAATTAGATTTAGAAAAAACTCAAAGCATAGATAACATTGTATTTAATACATAGGATGATATCCCGGAATCATGGTTCAGGGATATATAAAAAACTGCTAGGAAAAGTCATGTTGCAGATTATAATTAATGATATGTAAAGATGCTTAAGACATTGTTGAGCTTGAAAATCAAGGTATAAAATAATGTGTGTTGAATGAGACTAACATAACAGTGTGTATGTATTTACTCATATCTAAGTAGAAAAAAGACTAGAAAGACAACATAACATAAAAAAATGTTAATCTCTGGGTGACAAGACTGTGAGTGATTTTTGTGTTTTTGTTTTACTTATATAAACTTCCTAAATTGTCTTAATAAACCTCTAAGTTGTGTAATAAGACAAAATAAGAAGTATTAAAAATAATCAGTAGGAGTGTGATGTTAACTAGCTACAGCCAAACTGACAGTTTCAGATTCTTTTTCCAAACTTCCAGCAGGTGGCGCAATGGCAATGTCTGCCTCCGGCCAAGTTTCACTCCAGATCAACAGAATCTCAGACGCTTTGCTGTCTGCAGGCCTTGGTAGGTTCCTGTACACAGCCTCTGTTGAGGCAGAGCACATGTTCCCCAGTAGGGCGGGGGCACTTGGAAGAAACAACCCAGACCCAGGGGCTGCCCATGCTCAGATCCATGGCCCAGGGTTCCATTCTTCCTACACCGGGAAAGACAACAGTGTTAGAAATGCAATGAGACCCCCTTTCCTCTCCTTCTCTCCACTGACATCCTCCCCCTAATTTGGCCTAGGGAAAAATTCAAGTTACACTTTTAGGTCGGCATTTCTGGATTGGATTGGATTTGCAGCTCATCCAAACCCTAATGATAAGTGAAATTTTGAGCTGAAAGGTGAGAAGGTGGGGGGGGGGGGGGAGGGAAGGAGGTAATTCTGTATCCACAATGTTCTCCAGTCAGTACACAGAAAACCCCATCTACAAAAATGATGGACATTTTGGCCACTCTCAGATGTGTGGGTAGGAGGGCAGGAAGCAGGCAACCAGGCTAGCCAGCCTCCAGTGAGTAAACGGGACAGAGTCTTTCCAGGCCTGGACATATCTGAGGCAATGGATGGGCACAGCTGGGGCACAGCCTTCACCTGCTCTGGAAGAGGAGCATATCTCAGAGGAATCACCTCCACTCTTTCTTTTTCACTTTTGTTTTGAATCTTAAATTGTTTGCCCCTAAGAGAACCACTCTGAAGGGAATTCAAGGTAAAAAAAAAAAAAAAAAAAAAAGCCTCCAGAGTCTACCAAAATGGTCTCCATTCTACCCAGGCCAGCAAACACACACACAGTCTGGAAATAAGAAATGTTCTGGGCCCTTACTATTTCTCACAGCTCTTCAATAAGCCTCCCATGCCTTTCTCCATGTTGACATGAAGAAAAGGAAGGGAGGAAGGCAGGGAGAAGAAGGACAGCATGGCTCATCTTGGCAAAAAGAGGCTAGCAGTCTCCCCTGGCCTGGTTCCAGAAGTTTTCATTTACTGACTTATTCCTCTTCACCCCCGTTGTAATCTGGACCCCTTAACAGAAGACTGACTTGCACGTGGCACTCATCTGGGTTTTGAGTAAAGGAATCAAAGCCCTTAACATATAGTAGCTTTCAATCTCAGACAACCTAGGCAATCAGAAGGATCCACAGAAATGACAGGCAATAGGGATGTGGCAACAACCATATGTGTATATGTAACTTCATCCTACAGATGTTCATTCCTGCTCCGGCCCTCTTCCACCCCCACCTCCCCACCTCCAACACACACATACACATGCACACACACACAGGCATTCCTCAGGGCACTAGAATAGTGGAGATCATATAACAACAGGAAGATGAAAATAACACATATGAGACTGTATATCAGTTCAGATTCAAGGTTAAGAGCTTTGGAGTCACTCAGCCTGGGCTTGAGTCCCAACCCTGACACTTCCTATTGTGATACTTTGGATCACATAAACTCTCTGAATCTTAGTCTCCACATCTGTTAAATGATAATAATAATGTCTACAAGTCACAATATTACAGAGAGGGTTCAACAAGATTCTTCACGTAGAACACTTAGTGCAGTGCCTATCTGTGAGCAGCTCAGTACAAGTGTGTCGTTATTACTTTCTAAAAGCCAAGGATAAAGGGGCAGTTTGAGATTGCCCAACTAGAGTTTGTCAGTTGAAGGGAAATTTCACCAGGGGCAGTTATGGTCAGTGACAAGACCTACTGTCACCAAGGTAATTTTTAAAAGACATTTAGTATGCTTTTAAGCAGATCCCAACACTTTTGGGGGGGACAGGTTTTAAACAGGTGACAGGTGACCGCCAAAATAATCAACAACCAGCACGGCAGGAGCTCCAGCCAACTGGAAAGAACCCTGTCTTAATGCTGGATCAGGGTCCGAGAGAACCCCTGGGTGCCAGGCCCTTTATGTTGGATTTTGGGGAAATTTGGGGAACCCAGGGAAGGAGCTGGGCATCAACAATGCAGAAGGGCACTTGGCAGGGGCTCCTGACCAACTAGTACATAAGAAGTCTAGTAGGTCAATAATCTGCAGGGTCATGCTGGTGCACCCTGGCTCAGTGTCAGTTCTGGGTCAAGGTATGGGGTTCAATCTCATTCTCACTTGAGCATTCCTTTGTCCACCAGCCAGACTGGACAGCCCATTTATAAATATGACTTCTTTGGCAAAAGAGATCAGTGAAAAATGTGTGAAATGATGTTCAGCAGAAATCTCTCCCCAGTTCTGGAAGGACTACACAATGTTAAAATGGCACATGGTTGGTTCCTAATCTTTTGTAACTGGTAGAGGGTAAAATATTCAGGAGCCCCACTTTCTAGCTTCCAACAGTCCAGGAGAGAGCTTATTCCCAGTACGAATGGAAGGAGAGCCCACTAATGCACAAGGGCTCTTCTGAGGTGGGTTTGGTGAGGCATGAGGGAATATCCCATGAAGTTGTGAGCTCTTGGAGTGAGGAGCACACCAGGCTCTGTGCCACTCCCAAAACACTGTTCCCAATCAATACTCAGTGTGGCCAGGTGTTAGTGTGGAGCTCAAGCTTTGGTCAGAAAGGACTGATCACATGTCTGGGACAAGTTTCACCAAGGTGAGGGACATGAGGGGAAGAAACATGAGAGCATGGGGAGGGAAGACTTTGAAGCCAGCCTCTGTGGTCTTGTGTCTGGGCTCCAGGGAAAGATAGGGCTACAAAGAATGCTTTGTCTCCATATTCTCTGGCAGACTGTAGGAGAGCAAGGCAGTTGTCCTTTGGAACTGGCAAGAATGGAAGGGGGTAAGAGAAGAGATCATTCCACAGTTTCTAAGTGGCCTGAGTGGAGTGGGTGCAGTTTGGCCCCCAAGCTAGCAGAAGAATGGAGCCCCACTACGTGGAAGGAGCTGTAGGCAGCAACAGCACTGGGAGACACCTTCCCTCAGCAGCATCATTAAGACTTTCCTTGGAGTTTCTCCGCAAAAGCTGGAGGGGCTCTGAGGAGAGAACCAGAGGGCCTGCTGCAGTGGGAAGGCAACCCAGAGAAATGCATGCCACTCTATGAAAATGACCCCCACATCTAAAGAGCATTCTGCAGTTTACTCTCTCAAACCTAACTCTTCCCAGTAGAGATTACTACTCCTGTTTTCTAGATGAGAAAGCAAAGACCCAAGGAGGTGAAGGGATGGAGTCAAGGTCTATCATGATGGTGCCAGGACGCACTGGATTGTCGTTCAGGTTTTCTGGCCCTCAACAAAGTACTCTTAATCAGAGTGGGATCAAGTGAGGCATGTGGGGTGTAGTACGTAAGGAGGCAAGATCCTGAAGAGTGAGGTGGCTGGGGCACAAATCTGAAGGTGCTTGAAATGGCCCTCAGGATTGTACAAATGGGCAGTCTGCCTTCTTAAATTTGGCCCTGAGACACCTTGCTCACCTCCCCCACGCCCAGGCCTTCCTTTAATGACCTGTCCCATTCCAGGGACAGAGAGCTTTGCCAGAGGAGCATACTGTTCGGATTGCAAACTAGATATCTCTGGCCCCCGCTTGCCTGTTGGGCACGTCTGGGGCCTCACCACAGGCTACATCCTTACGGAGAAGTAGCCTGGCATCTCAATCTGTTCTTGCAGCTTAGAGAGGGGGAGAAAAGGAGAGGGTTGCCACCAGATACGCTGGGCACCACAAACAAACAACAAAAAAGATTCATGTGTTCAATGGAGCTGAATTTTAATTGATACTTTCTCAAACAGTGGTTCTGAACCAACATCCCTCAGCCCCCAAAGATGATAAAGGGGGTGTGGCTTAACGCCACAATTAGCAGACAACCCCACAACAAATACAGTAAACATTAATCATATTAAATATTGAAAGCAGACTTTGGTACGCTTGAAGAGCAATGGGTTTTTTAAATTTTATTTTACAGAAGACAAAGCAATGATTGTGGAAGAATTATTCCAATGTCAGGGCTGAAGGGAAATAATGTAACATTCTGGAATTTATATAAAAATTACAGCTTTGTTGTGTTTCACACTATATATAGTAATTTAATCATTTGCAGCTGATTAATTTCAGCGAAGGAAAATGTAGCATTATGCATCCCTAATGGAGTTCCAAGGTTTGAATTCTAATCGTGAGTTGGGCACAGTTTAAGTCTAAATTAGCAATTAGCCTGGGCAAGGGACGTGTAGGTTGAAATGGAGTCATCTGTTGACACGCACTGAGTCAACAAGAGAGCGGCAAAGAAAATCATCAGGAAAATGCTCGCCACAGAACACTCTTTGCTGGGTTAATGATTATAATTCCTGACATTAGCAGAATGCCGCTGCACTTTAGAAAACATTTCTTGTACGTTTATCTCATTTGCTTTGGTCTCCATCTAAGTCTATGAAGTGGAGATTTGTGCTCCATTTTATGGCAAGGAGACTGAGGCTCAGAGAAATTAAGATCACAGTGAGGAGGAACATATTGTGGCAGTCTTTGAACTCAGATGCTCCAGTTTCAAAGCTAGCACAGATGGTCCTCAAATTACAATGGTTCAACTTACAATTTTTTGACTTTGTGAAGGCGCGAAAGCAACACTCAATCAGGAGAAACCATTCTTGGAGTTTGGAATTTGGATCTGTTTCTGGCGGTATGCAGTGGCAGCCACAGCGTCCAGCCTGCCGTGCCAACAGGGAGGGTAAACAGTGACACACTTACAACCATTCTGCACCCATAAAACCGTGCCGTTTGTCACTTTCAGTACAGTATTCAATAAATTGCATGAGATAATCCACACTTCATTCTAAAATAGCCTTTGTGTTGGAGGATTCTGTCCACCTGTAGGGCTAATGTAAGTGCTCTGAGCACGTTTAAGATGGGTTAGGCTAAGCTAGGATGTTCAATAAGTTAGGTATATTACATGCATTTTCGACTTATATTTTCAACTTATTGATTGGTTTATTCGGACATGACCCCATTGTAAGTCAAGGAAGAGTCTCTCTACAAGATATTTTCTGGGGGAACTTTGCTCCATCTTGAGATTCTCCAGAATGAAGTGCAAAGGTTATAACAATACTGATAAAAGTGACCCTTGATGAAACTCTCATGATGTATCCAGCACTGTGCTAAGCATTTTAAGGTATTAGCTCAGTTAATCCTGGAACATACCTATGAGGCAGTTTCCATTAATATTCCCTTTTACAGATGAGGCTCAAATGGGTTAGGCTATTTGTCTAAGTATGCAATTGGGACTGAGAACCTTGCTTTCTGCCATAACACTTAGCTCCTCTCAAAGACAGTTCTTTTTTTTTTCAATATATGAAACTTATTGTCAAATTGGTTTCCATACAGCACCCAGTGCTCATCCCAAAAGGTGCCCTCCTCAATACCCATCACCCACCCTCCCCACCCTCCCACCCCCCATCAACCTCAAAGACAGTTCTTAAATGCCAGGGTAAGGTGTCTGGATCATTGAGTCCATTTGGAATCTGGCGTGCTTGGTTGTGATGCACATTTGGGGCCAGGAACTAAGCAGAGCCCCTGTGCTGGATATCACCACATCCATTCTCTCCTCTCCACCTGCTCTGAGCCAGGAAGGTGAGGCTGGGTGGATCTGCTGAGTCTGGCCAGGGGGAGCAATGGCAAGAAAGAGATAGGAACGAGGCTCCTGTCACATGGCCACGATGCCCTCCTTGCCTCCAGGTTTAATAACTGCACCTCTCCCTGCCCCTTTAAGCCCAGAGTTGGGTATGGTGCCCACTATCACCATCCCTGGAGCATAGCATTCTCCCTTCTTGCAGTTTCTCTACAGTTTGCCTTTCACCAATGAGTGATGCATAGAAGACCTACTCTGAAGTCCAACCAAGCAAAGGTTGCTTTCAAGGAACTGGACAGAGAAGAGTGAAAGATACTAAGTTTTTCTGTATTTCATTTAAACACCCACAGAAACCTGAGACTGGAATGAAGAGCTCTCCCTGGGTTACACTCTTCAAACAAATGGAAGAGCTCGCTGTGTGTCTCTAAAACCTCGGATCCCTTTGCTCATGCAAACTGCTGACCCTTTGTGCTGCCTCCAAATATCAGGGCTCTTTGGATGCAGGTGACCGACACAGACTCAAACTGGCCTAAGCAAAAGCCAATTTCATTAGTTCATGGACCCAAACTGGAAAAAGTAGAGTGGATCTGAGCTCGGGGAAGCTGGGATCCAGGAAGTCCACTACCAGGAGGATACTCTCCTCCATTTCTTTTCTGCTTCTCCCTGCACGTAGTCTTTACTGACAAATGCAGCCTTGCCAGTGATGCCATTGACAAAAGCAAAATTAAAACCAGCAATTAGGTGGGAACTGGTCATTTGGAGTGAAATTCACTGAATCAGTCAGAGTCCTCGCAGGAAGCAGAATTTCTCAGGTTGTTTAAATAAAGGGATTTTTTAAAAAGCATACCCACCTTTTCTCTTTTTTTGAACGTTTATTTATTTATTTTTGAGAGAGAGAGAGAGAGAGAGAGCACAAGCAGGGGAGGAGCTGAGAGGGGAGGGGGGAGGCACAGAATCCCAAGCAGGCTCCAGGCTCTGAGCTACCAGTACAGAGCCTTATGTGGAGCTTGAACCCATGAACCATGAGATCATGACCTGAGCCAAAGTCAGATTCTTAACGGACTGAGCCACCCAGGTGCCCCTAAAGAGATTTTTAATAAAAGGACTCTTTACCGAGATGTAGACAGGGTTAAGTATATAAATAAGAACTACCGGAGCACCCGGACTGGAAGAGGAGGAATCTATTATCATCGTAAGGTGAAGGGCCAACAGGAGGAAACACCACTGCTGGACAGTAAGAGCTGCCCCGTGGAGAGGCATGAGGTGGGGACTCAGGTGTGATGGATGCTGCTACCGCCAGCAAGAAGAGCTGCAGCACCTCACCTTTTCCCTCTCTGATCTTTGATGTCTTGCCAGTAACATGCTCCCATGGGCCTCACCCAACCAGATACGCAATTACAAGCAAATTGGGGTGGTACAGGGTTCAAGGTCAACCTCCCAGGGTACAGACTAGGGTAGTTAAGGCAGAAGGTGGAACTCAGGAGACAAAGGGAGACTAACCTGCGTGTTTATTTTGTATCTGTTGGGGTGTTAGGAAAAGTGAACGTATTTAAGAGTGTTTTGATTTTATGAGCGTTTCCTAAGAATTTCAACATCAATGACATAACTGACTTGAAGCAAATATCATCCAGAGTTACTAAAACCACTGAATGATTAGTTGGTTGGCCATCAAGATATTTACATGATCTCAAAGTATCTTCCCAAAGATTACCTGTTAATTACAAAATGGAAGGTATCTTCCTGCTAGAGAGATCTGCCAGGCAGCTGCTTAACCAAGAAGTCTGGCTTAACATCACCAGTAAAGGACACACTGACACCAAGTGCCTCGTCATAGGATGCCACAGGAGGTATACAACTTCACCTCTGTTGTATTCTTGCCAGAATGGTTAAGCTGTCTCATCTGGAGGAAATGATCAGGCAAGTCCAGATCATAGAGCATACTACAAGACAGCTTGCCCAGACTCTTCAAAAAAGTCCATCCCCTGACCAATAACAACTGAAAAGTTAGGGGTAATTCAAAAACAGAGTACTGCACACAATTTGGACAAACCTCACATACATAGTATTGAGCAAAGGAAGCCAGATTCAAAAAAGAGTTTATAAAGTGTGATTCCATTTACATAAAGTTAGAAAACAGACAAAACCTATTTGGGTATTAGAAATGAGGACACTCAGGGTGCCTGGGTGGCTCAGTCGGTTGAACGTCCAACTTCGTCTCAGGTCATGATCTCACAGTTCCTGGGTTCAAGCCCCACATCGGGCTCTATGCTGACAGCTCAGAGCCCGGAGCCTGCTTCAGATTCTGTGTCTTCCTCTCTCTCTGCCCCTCCTCTACTCGTGCTCTGTCTCTCTATCAACAATAAATAAGCATTAAAAAAAAACTTTTACATTAAAAAAAAGGGGGGGCGCCTGGGTGGCTCAGTCGGTAAGCGTCAGATTTCAGCTCAGGTCATGATCTCACGGTTCATGAGTTTGAGCCCCGCATCGGGCTCTGTGCTGACAGCTCAGAGCCCGGAGCCTGCTTCAGATTCTGTGTCTCCTTCTCTTTCTGCCCCTCCCCCACTCACACTTTGTCTCTCTCTCAAAAATAAATAAACATTAAAAAAAAAAAGAAGTCAGGTTTTCCTTGGGCATGATGCCAGGGAGGATGCCCAACAGAACATTCTGGGGTGCTGATGGTGTTCTGTTTCTTGATCTTAATGCTCATTATAAGGGTGTATTCACTTTGTGGAAATCTGTTATAGCCAGTGTGCTGTGCTGTGTGTGTGTGTGTGTGTGTGTATTCACACTCCTTAGAGAGAGGAAAAGAGAGAAATATAATGTTAATGTGGCAAAATATAGCCAACTGATAAATCTATATGAAGGATATATGAGTATTTTTCATTCATTATACTATTATTTTAATTCTTCTCTTCTTTGAAATCTTCCGAAGTAAGAAGTTAGAGGAAAAACAGAAATGGTTTTAAATTATTTTTTAACTGTTCCACGCCACACAAATGGCTGGCATATTATTTATTAGGAATGGCCTCTCCAATACATTCACATCAGCCACACGCTTATTTAAATATATGCAAACTGTTCATCCTTAGCTAGTACAAAACAAAGAGAAAAAAAATGCAACTATTTTGCATTCATCATGATCCCTAAACACAAGACAAATATCTGTCTGGTGTTCAAACACAAAAATTGCAATCTTTTCCCGTGTTAAGAGAAAACGTGCTGTGTTGGGCATACTAAGCTATAGTTTGGAAACCACAGAACCATACCTATGGGACTTTGAATTCCTACAGGTTATTTTAATGGTAGGTGAGTTTTACTACGCTCGCTAAATTTAGAACCCAACTGACTTAGCTGTGACATCACCGGCAAAGTTGACCAATATTAGAATCTTGTTTATCCTTTAAAATATATAATCTTCGTGTGCCTGGGTAGCTCAGATGGTGGCACGTCTGACGCTTGATTTTGGCTTAGGTCATGATGGGAGGGTTGTGGAATTGAGTCCCGTGTTGGGCTCCATGCTGAGCGTGGAGCTTGCTTAAGATTCTCTCTCTCTCTCTCTCTCTCTCTCTCTCTCTCTCTCTCTCTCTCCCCCTCCCCCCTCCCCTGCTTGCTTGCTCTCTCGAAAAATAAATAAATAAATAAAAGTATATGTTCTTGTTGGGGTAGGAGGAAGAAAATTCAGATCTCTGTCTTCTGATTTTTTAGACCCAGGCATGGATAGAAAATCCCAGAAGAGGGCAGACAAAGAGGAAACAGAGGAGATCTATTTGTTTTTATCCACCTCTGTTCCAAAATGGCAGAAGATCCAATGTGGGGAGCGGCTACTCTAAGCATTCTTTTTTTTTTTTTTTTTAACGTTTTATTTATTTTTGAGACAGAGAGAGACAGAGCATGAACGGGGGAGGGGCAGAGAGAGAGGGAGACACAGAATCGGAAGCAGGCTCCAGGCTCTGAGCCATCAGCCCAGAGCCCGACGTGGGGCTCGAATTCACGGACCGCGAGATCGTGACCTGAGCTGAAGTCGGCCGTTTAACCGACTGAGCCACCCAGGCGCCCCGCGGCTACTCTAAGAAGCAATGGTTCTTACTGTCAAATGTCATCATGACAAAATCTTTATTCCTCCCCCCAGTTCATCCTTTTATTGCCAAGGCTTCAGGAGGGCACAAGTATTGTGGCCTCTTGGCAGCCTGGGTCTGAGAAAGAAGCAGACTCTGATCCTGACTCTCCAGTCTTCCAAAGCCAGCTAAATAGACAACTTTATTTCAGCCCAATTGCCAGCTGATCTGTGAGCCACTCTCTGGCACACTCCTGGAACATAGTAGGTGCTCAATACATACTGTTAGATAAATGAATGAGCTAGGGAGAGAGGACTGCAGAAGAAGCTGAAGGAATGGTTTTCATAGAAGATTCTATGCAACTCAGAGGGCTTTTTGCTGATTTCTGCTCAGAACCCAGCTCTGGAATGCTCAAGGATGCCATCTGGGATCAGTAGAGATGTATCCTTGGCAGAGATATCAGCATTCTTACTTCAAGGGACTTTGCAGGGAACTGACATCTGTAAGGGGGCAGAGTAGGAAAGAAATACCATAGCTGTGAGGCAATTTATGGAAGATATACTAATTTTTGAGTCTATATGTGATATCCCCTAGGAGTCCTTGACTAACTCAGCATTTGTAGGGGGCTAAGGTAGTGACAGCATAGGAGTATAAGAGAAAGAGTCAGTGAAATTAAGGAGGGGGCTATTATTACCATGAGTCCATTTTGTGCTCTAAAAAAATCTGTATTGAGAGTGAATTATGTGTTAGATCCCATGCTATATACTTCAGACATGTTATTTTGTGCAATTCTCACAGCAACGCAATTAGTTATCTCATTTTACAAATGAAGAAACTAAGGCTTGAAAAGGTAACTTACATAAAGGTGGTGGTTATGGGTCAGCTTGACTGGGCCATGGGATGCCCATATATTTGGTTAAACGTTATTCTGGGTATGTTATGTCTGTGACAGTATTCTAGGATGAGATTAACATTTGAATCAATATACTAAGGAAAGCAGATTGCCCTCCCCCAATGTGAGTGGACCTCATCCAAGCCATTAAAGGACTCAACAGAATAAAAATGCAGAGTAAGAGAATTCTTTCTCTGACTGTCTTCAAGCTGGACATCGGTCTTCTCCCACCTCTGGACTCAGTCTGGAACTATACCATTGGCTGTCCTAGGTCTCTAGCTTAGTGGCTGCAAACTTTGAGACTTTTCACTGTAATCACATGAGCCAATTTCTTATAATAAGTCTCTTTATATTTATATACAAATTTGTTTAACTTTAACTCAGTAGTTCCCTGGTGTGTGTGTGTGTGTGTGTGTGTGTGTGTGTGTGTGCATAGTATTATTATATTCTGTTACTCAGGAGAATCCAGACTAAAATACTAAGATCATGCAATTATATAATAGACACTCTTGGCTGAGACACCCCACTCCCCTTGCTGGTAGGACCCACCTTCCACTATGAAGACTTAAATTTCCAAATACTCCCCTTATCAGCTTCTCATTCAGGGCACAAGCATGCAACCCACACCTTGTCATGTGAACCTAAAGAGAGTTTGGAGGGAGGTAGTCCTGCAAAAGAGTTTCTTTCCTAAAAAAGAAGCCAACCAGGAGGAAATAGCTCTATCCAACTTGGTGGAGGATTTCATCTGCCTGGTGCCAGAAACTACAGCAACATCTTGCAATCAGAAGGAAGACATTGCCTTTGTGCTGAGGAAGGTAGAACAGAAAAAAAAGTGTGAATTCATGACATTACTGTAGAGCTGCTGGATTAACCAATTTTGAAATCACTGGCCCTCCAGATTTCTTACATGACATAATATTCTTATTTTTTAAGACTCCTTTAATGTCAATACTACCCAAAGCAATCTACACATTCAATGCAGTCCCTATCAAAATAACATCAGCATTCTTTACAGAACTAGAACAAACATTCCTAAAATCTGTATGGAATCAGAAAAGACCCTGAATAGCCAAAGTAATATTGAAGAGGAAAAACAAAGCTTAAGGCATCACAATTCTGGACTTTAAGCTGTATTACAAAACTGTAGTCATCTCCACAGTACAGTATTGATACAAAAACAGACACATAGATCAATGGAATAGAATAGAGAACGCAAGAATGGACCCACAAATATATGGCCAACTAATCTTTAACAAAGTAAGAAAGAGTATCCAATGGAAAAAAGACAGTCTCTTCAGCAAATGGTATTGGGAGAACTGGAGAGCAACGTGCAGAAGAATGAACCTGGACCATTTTTTAACCCCATACACAAAAATAAACTCAAAATGGATGAAAGAGCTAAATGTGAGAAAGGAAACCATCAAAATCCTACGGGAGAAAAGAGGCAGCAACCTCTTGACATAGGCCACAGGAACTTCTTATTTGACATGTCTCCAGAGGCAAGGGGAAAAAAAGCAAAAATGAACTATTGGAACCTCATCAAGATAAAAAAAACTTTACAGTCAAAGAAACAATCAACAAAACTAAAAAGCAATGGATGGTATGGGAGAAGATATTTTCAAATGACATGTCAGATAAAGGGTTAGTATCCAAAATCTATAAGGAACTTATCAAACTCAACACCCCAAAACCAAATAATCCATTGAAGAAATCAGCAAAAGACACAAATAGACACAAAGAAGACATCTAAATGGCCAACAGACACATGAAAAGATGCTCAACATCACTCATCATCACGGAAATACCAATCAAAACCACAATGAGATACAACCTTACACCTGTCAGAATGGCTAAAATTAACAAGTCAAGCAACAACAGATGTTGATGAGGATGCAGACAAAGGGGAGCCCTGTTGCACTGTTGGTGGGAATGCAAACTGGTGCAGCCACTCTGGAAAACAGTACGGAGGCTCCTCAAAAAAATTTAAAATAGAACTACTGTATGACCCAGCAATTGCACTACTAGGTATTTATCCAAAGGTTACAAAAATGCTGATTATAAAGAGCACATGTACCCCAATATTTATAGCAGCACTATCAACAATAGCCAAATTATGGGAAGACCCCAAATGTCCATCAACTGATGAATGGATATATAATGGAATACTGCCCAATGATGAAAAAGAATGAAATCTTGCCATTTGCAACAACATGAATGGAACTAGAGTGCATTATGCTGTGCAAAATAAGTCAGAGAAAGATATCATATGATTTCACTCATATGTAGAATCTGAGAAACACAACAGATGAACATAGAGGAAGGGAAGGAAAAATAAGATAAAAATAGAGAGGGAGGCAAACCATAAGAGACTCTTAAATACAGAGAACAAACTGAGGGTTTCTGGAGGGGAGGTGGGTGGGGGGATGGGTTAAATGGGTGAAGGGCATTAAGGAGGGCACTTTTGGGGATAAGCACTGGGTGTCATATGTAAAAGATGAATCACTGGGTTCTACTCCTGAAGCCAAGATGACACTGTATGGTAACTAACTTGAATTTAAATAAATTTTTTTAAAAATGTATGCCCAAAAGACCCTTTAAATGGAAGTCTGTTTCCTGCATCCAAAATCATCCTAACCTAATTAGCTGATTTAATTTTCACTGTACGAACTCACATTAAAGGGCATCAGTTTATCTAGTCACAGGTATAATTAGAGTTTCAACTCATATTCTTCTTTATTTACAAATAGTCCAACTAAACGCTAAGTATGTCTATACATCTATGTCCATATCCATCCCTGCATCCCTTCATCCTTCCATCCCTCCATCCCTCTATCTATCAATCATCTATCTATCTGAGTTCTGTGATCGAAAAAGTTTGGGAAGCTGTGATTGGAGCATACTATAGCTCCTCTGGAGAATCACAGTGAACATTAACGTGGGAGAGCCTCTGAGAAGTTCTACAGTAAAGAAACTTCAACTCAGTATTTCTCACGTTTTTGTTATCTAATCACAGAACTCTTTCTTTGAGCACACACTGTAACAGCAACCAAGTTTGGGAAACACACAAGTGACTGGGTAACTCTCTCTCTCTCTTAAGATCCCACACACACACTTTAAGAGGGCAATTGTTCCCTCTGAAGGCAGCACTTGTTATCCTGAAGCACTCAAGCAAAGCCTCCAGCACAGAGAGGCCACTTGGAATTTGCTTAGCAGATGTTTACATATAGCTGATGTTAATTTCTACACAAAAGGTTTGTTTATGGCCTTGACTTATTGTTTAGGATTCACAACTACATTCTAGGACCCTCGAGTCTGGCCCGTCATCCTGCTTGAGCTAACCATATTTGACACAAACAGTTCCCATTCAGGGTGGCCCTATCCCCTGTTTACACCATCCATAGCCCAAGAGGCAATCTCGTGCTTGTGTGTGAACATAAACTTCAGATCACATGCATCCTAACACTACTTCATGAGCAAGAAATTATTACATCTGGTTCATTGACATTTACTTCTGGGAACTGTTTCCATCAGATTAATCCGTTTATCTAAATGATCTTCCACTCACTTCACTACATCAGAACTCACCAATACATTTCCTGTTGATGCTTCCAGTCCTCCTTTATGTGGCCCAAGATACAGGGTCATTATTGCCTGCGGATCTGCAGACTGGACCCTGATCCAGTCTGCTGTGAGGTGCGAGGGAGCCCAAAATAGCATGTACCCCATCAGCGTTCAGGAAAGGGGAGAAAGAGTCTGACAGCTAAATGTGTCAGCATCAGCCTGTTGCTGAGAGTGCTTTTGGGAAAAGTGGCTTAGACATGCAGGAGTAAACAGGCCTTGTGTTAGGACAGGTAGTGTATGCCACAGTTTTACCAACCAACCAGGACTCTCGGCGGCTGATAAAAAAAACAAAGGTTTATTTCTGATTCACATGTCCCCCGTGGCTAGCTGAGGGTCTGTGCCATGTCATCTTTACCCAGGGACCCAGCACTTGGAGCACTCACTACCCGGAACGCTGCCAGTCATCACGGCAGAGGGGGAAATATGAGTGGGGAGACACACACCCACTCTGGGAGCTTCTACTCAGAAGCGATCACATCGCTTCTGCTCAAGTTTCATTGGCCATGTGTGAGCTCCATCACCCAGGCCCCTTACCTCTGAACCCCAGAGCCAGACAGATGTGTTCCTCTAGAACAGGCATCACTGGAAAAGCCACAGGCTGCATCCCACAAAGAGCAGAGCCAGGCAGGTGCTCTCTGCAGACACACAGATCCCAGAGCAGTCGATGGGGTAAACAGAACTCCCCATCCGGTGACAGGGTGGACATGGCCAGGCAAAGGCAATCAAATCACACTAAGACTTCTGCACAACAGGTTATTCCTTATGGTCTTCTTCAGTATGAAGTTCCCCATTTCACTCTTGAACCCCTTCTTCTTCAACATGTCCTCCACCTTCCTCATAATTTACTTTCCCATCACTCTAGCCTGCTTCCTCCTTCTCCAGTGACAGCAGTGAACCCCACTCCACTGCTGGGCGCCCAGTGACATGAGCCAACAACCCAGTGGCTGAATCACAAACAGCAAAGGTGATGTTTAGATCAGTGTGAGACAGGCTTTTCTGTGACTGGCCGCCATAGGCTTCCTGTGGGAGCACTGAGCAGGTAGATAAACAAAGAGATAATGTCCCGTGTGCAGTAGGTACAGTAGCTGCTCATTCAATGTCAGTTTCCACCTTCAGTACCTTTGCTTATTCTGGTCCTCTCATGGCATGCCCTGTGTTTTTCTCTTTCTGTATCCAAATGCCAACTATTCCTCAAATGTCAAGCTTAGGTCCCACCTCCTCAGGACACGTTCATACCTCTACAGCCAATGGTAACCCACCGTGATGCTTTGTCTACATCCCTGTGCTAACTCTTGGAACTCAAGTTATCTGACTTCCATGTGTAAAGATGGACTTTACAGGTTACCTGGAAGCTCTTGGAGGGTGGTGGCAATGCCTCATATGCCCTCTGCTCCCCTGACAGAAACCAGGACAGTGCTGGATGCAGAGCAACTTTGTGACAGATAGTTTCTGGAATGACTTGGTATACAGGCTGTTGGGGGTGGTTGTCGAGGTCTGCTCCTATTACAGCGGGTAGGGGAATGAATGAGCACCAGCCCGGGCAGGGTGGACACTTGATCATGCCAAAACCCAGGAGACAGTCTCCACGTGAGTCCACGACTGTGGGGTAAGATGAGACTCTCTCTTTCGGGAAAACATGTCAGAACTGCCAAGGGGGAGGGTTACTCAGCTGGAATCAGTAAGGAGATAAAGGAAATCTAACACAAATTTTATTTTAAGTATTACATTATTCATTTCTCCCAGGATTCTGGGTTTTTCATTTGCTTGCTTTTACTGGACATTTTTTAACAAGTAAAGAGGTGAATTTTGCCCTGTTAACGACCTAGGAGCTGCAGCTGATTCTGGCTTGATATCAGTGACTTTTAATGAGGTGCCAATGGCAAAGTGACTCTCTTGCCTAAGTTTTGATGTACCAGTAATAACAATTATTATGAGCCAGTTACTATTCCAAACATATTATTTGTACTAATCCATTTGATTTTTACAAGAACTGTACAAAGCAGGTGCTATGAATGTCAATGTCTCAGAGATCAGAAAGCAGTGTAACAGAGAGATTGGGTTATTTGGCTAAGGTTACAGAGCGTGGAAGTGCTGCAACCAGGTTTTGAACCCCTGTACTCTGCCTCCAGAGCCCTGACCCTTAACCTCTACACTGAAGGGCAGGTGGAGCAAGAATGGGAAACTTGGGCCTTCTGAAATAAGTCACATAGGGCATGGCCTTGAGAGACAGAGAGCCTGGGTTCTTTACTGTCTACTAGAAGTTTCATTTTAGGCCAGTTGCTTCACCTTTCTAGGTCTTAGTTCCTTCATCTGTAAAGTGGGGTTAAAAGAAATTAATATATAAGGTGTCTGGCACATAGTAAATGCACAGTAAATGTTAGGTATGAGTTGTTCTCATGTTCTCTTGTCTCCTAAGACCAGAGTCTTTATTTCATTCAGACTGCATTCCATCTGCCACTCTTCTCAACCAGCTCTGTGACTTGCAAACACAGGAAAAGAGAATTCTCTGATGAAATGGAGTTTCCAGGCCGGCCAAGCATTGACTAGATCTCCAGGCACCTCTGTCCAACACCTGCAGTCAGAGGTTCATAGGACCCTTAGGAGACCCCAGATTCCACCGCTTTAGCTAGGAATAAAGATGTGGCTGAGAAGAAAAGAAGTTCCTTGGGTATTTATCGTTATAGTTCGTTTATGCCTTTTTTTACCTTCCCCCTCTCTGGTCCTTAATCAGATATTTCACATTTGTTAATAAATCCAAAGTCCAATGACAGAGCTACAAACAGCAAACCAACCAGTGTTTCCCCATGGCTACTTCGTAAAATGACAGAGACCTAATCTAGCTGCAAAGAGGGGCAAGCTGGTTAAATTAGTTTTTTTTACAAAAAGAGGAACTCTCTTCCATTGTGTTTTACCTCCAACAATATTGAAGGCAATTTAATAGCTTTATATGCAAACAGCCATGTCTAGTTCTCAAGTAATTGCCTTCCCTGATGTAAACACTGGTTTGGGCTATTCACCCTTCACCCAGAATAGCTGGGTGAGCAGGTGTGGTCTGGAGAAAGAGAATGCCTGGGTTTGAGCCCCACACTTGCCATGTGACTTTGGGCAAGTCACTTGCCCTCTGTAGGAGGCCTCTCAAAAATAATCATGTCCTAATCCCTGGAATTCGGGAATGCTAATATGGGGAAATTTTCGAAGGTATGATTAAATTAAGACTTTTGAGATGAGAAGATTAGCCTGGATTATCTGGGTGGGCCTTCAATGCTATCACAAGCATCCTGCAAAGAGATGTAGGAGTTTATGCCCACACACGGAAGGCAGCCAGTGACATGATGGGGGAAGGAGAGAGACAGATTTGAAGATGCCATACTGTTGGCTTTCAAGATGAAGGAAGGAGCCATGATCCAAAGAACGAAGCTCCAGGAGCTGGGACAGAGAGGCAGCAAATTTCCCCCTAGAGCCTCTGGAGGGAATAGAACCGTGCCTTCAGCCTGATTTCCATCCAGTGAGACTGATGTTGGACTTGCAGCTTCCAGAACTTGGAGGGGAGAGTACATTTATGTTATTTGAAGCTGGGAAGTCTATGGCTGTTATAGGCAGCCCTAGGAAACGACCAGAGCCTCTAGGAGTCATGGTCTCCATGACCACCAGACACAGGACGGGACAGGGCCAGGCAGGTGATGTGGAGGTGGGGACTGTGACAGAGGTGCTAAAAAGTGAGATGTGGAAGCTGGCTACAAATGCCATAGCGGGGCAATTTCCTGGTGACACAGGGCAGACCTCCACACATCTGCTCAGCACTTCTTGAGTGTGAGGCTCTCGTGTAACTCTACACAAATCCTAGTGGTATAGACTCTGCAGCCAAAATTTCACTGCGCCTCTAGGTACCTGGAGCAGGCTATTTAATCCCAATGGCTCGGTTATCTGAGCTGTAAAACAAGCTAAATGAGGTAACGGTACAAAGGACTTGGTGCCTTACCTGGCACAGAGAGGTCCCTGAACAAGGCGGGTTTCCTTACGGTCCTCTCAAAGAACAGAGAAGCAGGAGGGGCTTCTCTGGGATCTTCCCCTCCACCCCCTTCCAGCTGGACACCAGTGACAGAAGAAAATGACCTGAACTGTGATTCCTGTAGCTGTGTGAAAGAGCAGCACCGTGGCCACGAAGGTCAGCTTGCAGACTGGGAATGGCCCTTGATGGTGTTCCCGTCAGCCCTTCAATGTTCACTGAACATGTTTGTTGAGCATCTACTACATGCCAGGACTGGTCAAAGCTCCCAGTGAAAGCAGAACAGTATAGCACATGGCCACTGCCAGCTCCAGAAGTGTTTTGTGCAGATTAGAAAAAGTTGCCCTCTCTGGGCAGACACAGCCCTGTTGGCACACAACTTGGCAAGCAGAAGCCCCTTTGCATAAAGGAAAAGGTGTCCCCTCATCCAAGTGGACACAGCCCATGCAGGGCTCATGGTTTGACCAACAGAGTGAGGACAGGTCCTGTGTACCCTTCATCCAGGTGGCCTGGCTGTTCATAAGTGTCCTGCTAGATGCAGTGTTCCCCTAGTCATACTTTACAATTTTTTAATTTGAATATAGTTGATACATGATGTTACATCAGTTCCAGGTGTACAACATAGTAATTCAATTTCTCTAGGCTTTATGCTATGCTTACTACAAGCACAGCTAACGTCTGCCACCCTATAACACTATACGATACCAGACTCTGTTCCCTATACTACACCTTTCATTCCTGTGACTTATTCATTCCATAACCAGCAGCCTGTATCTCCCACTCCCCCCTTCACCCATTTGCCCATCCCCCCACCCTCTTCCCTCTGGCAACCATCAGTTTGTTCTCTGTATTTATAGGTCTGATTCTGCTTTTTGTTTATTCATTTGTTTTGCTTTTTAGATTCCACATATGAGTGAAATCATATGGTATTTTTCTTTCTCAGTCTGGCTTATTTCACTTGGCATAGAACCCCCCTAGGTCCATCCATATTGTTGCAAATGGAAAGACCTCATCTTTTTTTATGGCCGTGTCTTATTCCATTGTATCTATACATCACATCTTCCTTTTACATTCATCTATTGATGGACACTTGGGTCACTTCCATATCTTGGCTATTGTAAATAATGCTGCAATAAACACAGGAGTGCATCTATCTTTTTGAATTAGTGTTTTTGTTTTCTTTGGGTAAATACCCCATGTGGAATTGTTGGATCATATGTTATTTCTATTTTTAATTTTTTGAGGAACCTGCATATTGTTTTCCACAGTGGCTGCGTCAACTTTCATTCCCACCAACAGGGCAGTGCATTTTTCTTAAAGCTAAATGTGCTCTGTTCAAGAGTGTCTCTTTGATTCTCTCCTTTCAGATAAATGTCCTTCCATTTATGAAATGAGGGTAATAGCAGATGGCCATCGAGAAGTGTAGATGGCACTTGTGGGTTTTATCTCTTTTGTGACATGTTCTTACCTCACAAAATTAAGTTGGCAACTTTGTCAGTTCTCTGGGACATCTTTCTGGCCTGCAAATCTAATACCTTTGGAAATCACCGATCAATGGGAGGCGTTGCATGGTAAGAAGCCCTCTGTTCAAGCAAAGAAAAAGTCATTGCAAAACACAGAGCCAGGCAAGTACTCTATTAACATCAGTGTCCCCGAGCTGCAACGATCTGCATGACATCTCAGAACTGCTGGGTTGCTATGGTTATCACTATACCTCTGTAATTACCTAGGACGTTGCTGTCTTTGTGACACATGAGGCCCATGCCATGCAGATATTCAAAAAAGAAAAGATGTTTGCATCTGAGAAATGTACATGTGAGCAACAAATGCCACTACTGGAATGCAGCCGCGTGCACACATGAAAACATTCATGCACACAGGAGAAGCACTGCCTCTTGCATGCTTTGGTGATTAGATGTGCCTCATGTGAAGACCACATAGCTGTGAAGAGGCAGGCCTTGGCTCCAGAGCTTAATCTTTCTCTTTGAGAAAGACTGAAAGAAGCCAGGATTCTTTCAATTGCTGGAAGCAGAAAACTGGTCTCAGTGAGAGGGGAGTGAATTGGCTCACCCAACTGAGAACGGAGTGTTTCTGTCAGGAATAGCTTGATCCAGGGGCTCAGTGACAGTAACAGGATCTGGCTTTCTCCTCATCCCCCTGATGCTCTGCTTTCCCCTGTGATTACTGGGCACAGGCTCTCCCCTCAGACGGCCTCACCACGTGGCCGATTGGCTGCCAAATTTCTAGCCTTGGATCCACCAGAAAAAAGGAAAGCTTATCTTTCCCAACAGTTCAAACAAACAAAAGTTCTGCGTCTGGGTCTCATTAGCCTGAGTTAGATCATATGCCTAACCCTGCACCTCCCACTGTAATCAGGGGCATGCTGAACCCTGAGCTGGGTTGTGGGGGAGCCATAGTTCTCTAGAATATGGTCAGGGTCAACGGATGTGGCCAGCCTAGCTTCCTTTTACACCTAAAAGGAGTGGGTTCTAAGAAGTTAGTCCCCAAAGGGACATCGCCCATGCTGCTCATTCTCCCTTTGCCTCTGCCCGCCTCCTCCTTGATCTGTTCTCCCCTTTGAGATGCTGCCCAGTAGGGACTTTGTCCCCAGGCCCCTGGCTGGCTGGCCTCTGATTGAATCAGATGATGGGAGGCACAAGCAGGAGATCTGAGGGAAGGAAGGAAGAAAACGAGGTGAAGGTATTTCTTCCCTGCTCCCTCACTGCTCTGGGACCTCCCAGCACCCCATTCTCACTGGGGCAAATTCATGGGACTTCTTCCTCCTGCCCTGTCAGCCTCCTGCTGTTGTAGTCTCTGGGTACCTCAGTGCCCCCTGTTTGTTCCTTTGACCCTGTCCATATATCTGTTCATGGTCCCTTAAATTTTTTTCGTTAAACCAAGTGTCAGCAAACTCTGGCCCATAAGCCAAATATCTATGTCCCAGTCTCTCCTTGTAAAGACAGTCTTACTGAATGGAATTCAGCCTCACCCATCGCCCATCACTTAAGTGTTGTCTGTGGCCAATTGTGGCAGAGACTATGTGGCCTGCAAAACCAAAAATATTATTATCTGGTCCTTCACGGAAAAAAAAATTACCGACCCCTGGGCAAACCATCTGTGATGGATTTTGTTTCCTGCTGCAACCCTGCCTATTACATTTTCTTATAAAACTTAAGAGTAGAGTGCTACTTTTGCTGGGAGATTTGCATGTAAATATCAATATAAAAGGTCAACGCTGCTGGCTCAAGGGGAAACCACATAGGGCAGACAGAGGCATAGCAATTTTTGTTCATACAGCAAGCCCTGCTCTCCCCCAGCCCTTGAGATGAGGGGGGCAGGACAGAGGGTGCTTCCAGGGCTGGCTGCTGGCCAGCACCCATATAGACGGCACACCTGAGTGCTCCAGCTTCATCAGAGCATGCCAGCGAACGGGAAAATCAATATGTAAAGAACCAAACTGAAATGCTGGAAGAAAAAGATGAACATTGCTAGGTTTAGAAAATAAAAATGTTCTAAACAGATAAACAGTAAGCATTGCGCTTTGATTTGTACTGTTTTCCAGTCCATAAAACCCTAATATCCACCGACGTTTCATTAAGAGCTTCTATGCCACTCGGCAAGCCTGCGGCAGCTTGAACAGATTGCTGCAAAAATGTTATCTGAGCCGCAGACCCAATCTTTAGCAATGTTTTACATGGGTGCTAAATGGGGGAGAAGTCTGATCAATCATGAACAGAGCTCTAGTTTAGGGGAAAAGTAAATGCTAGAGTTAAATGAACAATATCTATCATTCTGCAATGCAGTTCTTCCAGTCAATCAAAAAAAAAAAAATGCTAGGCAAAGAGCATTTATGGGAGTGAGGGGGAAAAAAAACTCAGCAATGAACATATGCAACCATATCCTTCGGCTTTTCAGAAACAGGGAGGATTTGTGTTGTGAATAATAACTCCAGTGAAATAAATGTTCAAATTATGTTGGAAAATTGTTCATTTGGACTCCTAGCCTTTCACAATCTCCAAAGCTAATAATACTCCAGTTTATGAAATCCCTAACTAATATATCAAAACCTCTTCGTCTGTTGTCATACTCAGTCCCCCAGTGGCCCCACTGAAAGTTTTCTGAATGATCAGCCAGCACTGAAGCCACTACAGAGGACACTTTCCTTTAATGATCTTCATGCTGTGACTGCAAGGAAGAAGAAAGAGCCCTAGATAAGAATGCAGCAACCCTGAACTGGATTCTAGGCTAAGCTGAGAAGCCTTTGGCAAATTACTGAATCACTCTCTGAGTGAGCCTCGGCTTCTTTATCTATAAAATGGGACCAACTCCCCTTGCTCCCCGCCACCCAGGTTCTTATGAATTCATCTATTTCCATTTGATGAATATTTTCTAAGAATCTTTTATGTGTCAGGAAAGTGCTGGGTGGGGAGGAAGGTGCAGGCCCTGCCCTCGCGAAACTCGAGTTCTGAGAAGAGAGGGCCAGTGACAGCATGCTGCAGTAAGCCCGAGAATAGCCATAGAGACAGGTCTCTGGAAGCACCCAGGAGGCACCTGCAGGCCAGAAAGAGCTTCTGGAAGGAAGGGATCCCTAAATGAATTCTTGAGGAATAAGTCAAAGAAGAGGGGTAGAACGGAGAATATTATCATCACAAGGAAGACGAGAAAGAAAGTGGCCCCTTGGAGGTACTTCAAGCATCTTTGCATGGCCACATCCTGAGGTTCAAGGTGGGGTGTCACAAGCCCAGGGAAGGAAGGAGAGCTAAGCAGGACCCAGCTATCAAGGGGCCTCCTGGTTCCACTGTGGAATTTGGACTTAACCTTAAAGGCAATGGGGAGTCCACTAAAGGGTTTCTGCTGGGGGAGGCAGCCTGATTTGCTGTGTTTTAAGAAGGCCATTGTCACCCCCCAACAGCTGCCAGGTGGAGGAGTGAGAGAGGAGGCTGGAGGCACGGAGGTCCACAGGCCAGAGGCACTGGCAGCTGCGGAAGAAGATACAGGGAGCGGAGATAAGGTAGAAGACGCCTTGTAAGAGGCATGGAGTTGACAGACCAACCTGCTAGGCTGGACTGGTGGGAAGAGGAGAGGAAGGTATGAGGAAGGACACTAGGATTTGGGCTTGGACAAAAGGGCAGATGCTGGTTCTTGTCACTGAGAAGGAGCATGCTTGACCATGGTGCCTGGCACAAGGTAAGGTACACAGTAGGTGCTCAATAAATGTTTGCCAACTCAAAGCAGAATCCTTATTCTCCTAGCTTCGTTCTCATTCCACTCCTGCTGCCCCCACCCACTGTACCTCATTCTGTACATCACTGCCTCGTAAATCTTCTTAAAATACCAATTTGTCTGTCAAATTGAAATGGCTCATTTAAATGGCTTAGGATTTCCCCAGGCACCACTCAAAGCCCCTCCGCTCAGCCTCCCTAAGCCAGCTCGCCCACACTGAGCAGTGTTGTTTCTGTTCTACTTCAGCCAGGCCGTCCACACAGTGGCCCCATGACCTGCTGGCCTTCAGGTCTTTATTCGGGCTGTGCCCCCTCCCCGGAGCACCCGCCTCACCTCTCTTTCATTCTGCCACTGCAAATTCAAATCAGAGAATCACAGTGGAGACGAGGAAAAGAGAAAGCAATTTTCTCTGTACTCCTGTTAATTCTGTTACTTCAAGACAGGCATAGTTCTTTGACATCCAGGCGACTCACAGGTCTGAGGTTAAGGAAGTTAGGAAAGAAGAGAAAACAAGAGGTAAGTTTATCTAGGTTATAAATAAATTGGCTGATCAGATGAGTCTTAATACATCCTCCTAGTGCATTCCAGACTCTCGGAGTCCTTTTGATTTTGAAATGCGTTCTTAAAGCGTGAGTGGATTATGATTGTCAGGGGGGAAAAAGCAGTTTTCTTACAGGCCTGAAGCTGTAAAAACTGCTATTCCTGTTCTTTCCACAAATGAGCCCACTTTAGTATGTCCCGCTGGGAAATGAAGGCAATTGCTTTATGCCTGGGAATTACCAAAGATTTACTTGAAAGCACTACCTCACACTCAGTGGGAAATAAGTCTAAATGAAAGGGAAGACAATTAGCCCAAATGTGCCAACTGCAACGGTGTTGGCTGGCTGGTTGGTTGATTCTGAAAGCCCATTTTTGTTTCTAGAATCAAAAGTTGCAAAAACAAACAACAAACAACAAGACCCCCAGTGGCCATATAGTCCAAAGATGAGAAGCCCGTGGGGCAAACGCAGACAGGGTTACTTTGAAGGCCACCCATCTTTGTGTTTGAGCCCTTCCCAGGACTCTGGGACAAACTGCAATCCTTTGGGCC
This sequence comes from Neofelis nebulosa, assembly GCF_028018385.1. NCBI lineage: Eukaryota > Metazoa > Chordata > Mammalia > Carnivora > Felidae > Neofelis > Neofelis nebulosa. The sequence goes on from NC_080791.1 coordinate 86,376,700, forward strand.
AAGAAAGCCACAGAGCTCCCTAAAACAACCAGCAGACCCAAGTTCTGTCCACCAGGCTTCCCCATTACAACATGACCTACCTCCTGCCCCAAGCTGGTTCCACCCCCTTTCCAGCCACCAGGGCAGTATTTCTCAAACTATGTCCACGAACTACCTGTACCTGCATTAATGCATCCCATGCTTCCTGGGTCCAAATCACTGAAGGTGGGTTCATTCTTCAAGGCTATTTGTGTGTAGTCAGACTAGCAAGGCTCCTTTTTTTCTCCCGGTAAATTGGCATTCTCCTTCCATTGCTCTCCTTATCCAATTTAGAGTATCCAGTCCATTGTTTTATTCTAAACATCCTTGCAATTCTGTGCCCTACAATTCTACTCTGTTCCCCCAGGAAACTCACTCCTCACGCACCTCAATAGTGTTGTCAAATCTCTTCTACTCTCTTAAATTACAATTTCCTAATTACCAATCATACAACCTTGTAGCAATCCCCTAATTCTCTGAAGATTTAGATGCTACCAAATGAGAATTCTCTCCTCCTCTAGATACCAACACACACACACACACACACACACACACACACACACACACACACCAGTCTTCTCTGGCCCCATCCTTCACCTTGACTCTGGATCCCACCCGGCCTTCCTTCTCAGAGCCTTACACTTTCATGTGCCTCCTCTCACCTGTGTTCTTAGTCATATTCTCTTAACTGAACTCTTCCCTTGGCTTTCCTTTCCCATTATAGAGCATCACTAGAGTAACAGATTAGTGTGGGGCCCTCTCCAATATCCAAGTTAGAGAATAATTGCATCCATAAGGACATGTTCTACATTCGGATACCACACTTGAATGTTCACCTGATTGTTGCCTATAAATCCTTAATAAAATGAAGAATATGTTCAATACAGCTTTTAACATTTATGATTATGGAAATTTCCAAATATATTAAAAAACAGAGACACTAGTTTAATGAACCACCACGTACCCATCACCCAGCCTCAACAATTACTACCATTTTATGGATGTATTTTAAAGCCAATCTCACATATCAAGTGATCACAATATGCAACTCCAGATGATAAGGGCATATTTCAAAAACATAACATCTACCAATTACTACAGCTAAATAATTGACAATGATATTAATCACCTAACATACAATCCATGTTCCATTTTCCCAACTATCTCAAGATGTCTTTATAAGTTGGTTTGTTCAAAAGCAAGATTCAGTCAAGATTCCCATATTGTATCTCATTGTTGTGTTTCAAGTTGTTTTCATCCTATAGTAGTCTCCTTGCCTTTATTTTTTTAAAAGGTTCATTTCGTGGGCCATTTGTTATGTAGATTATCCCAAATTCTTGATTTGGCTAATCATATCCTTACAGTGTTGATAACTTGTGTCTCTATTCCCCACATTTCTGGTAAAGTGGTAATTACATCAAGAAATTTCATTAGATTCGGGTGCCTGGGTGGCTCAGTTGGTTAAGCGTCCAACTTCAGCTCAGGTCATGATCTCACGGTTCATGGCTTTGAGCCCCACGTCAGGCTCTGTGCTAACAGCTCAGAGCCTGGAGCCTGCTTCAGATTCTGTGTCTTCCTCTCTCTCTGCCCCTCCGCTGCTCACGCTCTGTCTCTCTCTGTCTCTCAAAAATAAAGAAAAATGTTTTTAAAAAAAGACAACAGAAAAAGAAATTTCATTAGATTTGGGTTCAGCCTTATTTTTAGTAAAGTACTTCATAGATAGTGCTTTTTAAACAGGATGTGGTAGAGACCACTTTTAGAAAAACTCTTCCTCATCTCACATCCTCTTCCATCTATCAACCTTTCTATCTCCTCCCCATCCACAGCCAAATGTTTCCTGAAAGTGGCTGTCTTCACTTTCTTAATTTTTTTTAGCTTCTACCCACACTTTAACCCACTCAGATCTGGCTTCTGCCCCTGTTGCTCCTAGAAAAATCAATGACCTCCATACCACCAAATCAAACAGACTTTTTTTTTTCAATTCCTATTTTGTTCCAGTATAAAATTTAGGAGGTTAAAACAAGAATTTATTTTTCTCCCTCATGATCCTGTGGATTGACTGGGATCAGCTGGGAACTTCTCACTTGGGGTCACTCAAAGGGTTGGAATCATCTTGACATTCAAGATGGCTTCTTTCCTCATATGTCTGGTACCCAGGCTAGAATAGCTAGATTAACTGGGGATTGGCCAGGCATCTCTCTTCTTGGTCTCTCTCTCTCTCTCTCTCTTTCTCCCTTTCTCTTCCATGAAGCATTTCACAGTTAGTTTGGACTTCTTTACAACATGATGGTCTAAGGATAAACGGACTTTTTACTTGGTGGCTGGCCTCCGTCTGAGTAGGGAGGGAGACCAAGAAACACTGCAAGGGTTCACATGACCTAGTCTCAAAAGTCACACAGTGTCCCTTCTGTGCAGTTTATTGGTTGAACACAGACAACCCTCATTCAATGTGAAGGATACTACACAAAGGTATGAATTTCAGGAGGCATCCTTCATTGGCGGGGCGGGGGTGCTGGCAGGCATCTTTGGAGACTAGTGGTCATACTTCCTCTTTGACTTTTCAGCAATTATCAGAACCTTTGGAAACTATCTGTTTTCTTAAATACGCTAGTCCCTTGTTTCTATAACACACCACATTTCTGCTCTCTTTCTGCCTCTCTGACAAAGGTCTATCCATGGTCTTTGCAGGCCTCATCTTCCTCTGCCATTATCTTCCAGGCCTGGCCCTATGCCTCTTCTTTTCTATATCTCTTCTCTCCCAAAGCCATTTCAATGTCCACAGTTTCAATTAATCCCTAAAATGTGAATGATGAAAGTATTAATAGCTCCAACCCAATCTATCTGCTGAGCACCATACCTCGCTATCTCAAAATCTCCCTTTGAATATCCAAAGGGACATCCAAGTTAGCATGTCCAAACTGAACTCCAAATGGACCTCTACCCCCAACTGGGGCCTCTTCCAGAATTTTCTATATTGTCTAATGGCACCACCATTTCCTCCTTTTGCACAGAAATCTGAGGGTCATCTTCAACATCTCTCTTTGTCTCTCCTTTATTGGTTCAATTTATTCTTTCACCAAAAGACTGTTGCTGAAATATTTCTGCCCCCTCTCCCCCACCTCCATCTTTTATCACCACCTACTATCCACGCTACCATCTCACACATGTCGCCTCTAGGGCTATCCCTTGAAGAAGGTGAGATCCAGGGCACCGCAAGGCAGCGCCGAGTTCACCCAAAGTTCTGGCCCTTGAAAGGAGGCCATTCCGTATTGGCATATTTTATTGGCCCCTTGAGATATTGTTAAGGACAGCAGCATCAAAATTGAATTTTAGTGATGTTGATTACAATGTATTCGTTCTGTCGCTTCCCATCCTAAGTGCAGGGCTCAAGAAAATGCTCCATATTCTCTACCCAAAGGAAAGGCCTGCTAAATGGTCTCCTTGCATCCACTCTTGTCCCTTTAGAATTTCTCACACTTAACTGACTGAGTTACCCAGACACCCTTAGAATTTCTCCATGCAGCAGCAAAAGTAACCTTTTGCAAAATGAAACTATGGATCATGCTCTCTGATTAAAACTCTCTAATGGCTTCCAACTGATCTCAGCATAAAGGCAGGAAAAAAAAAAACCCAATCCTTAACATAGCCTCCAACACAAATAAGAGACATGGTCTGTCCCCTTCTTTACTGTTATGATGTTTTGACCACAAGTAAGAGAAACTTGAACTCAATAAGGAATCTCAGGAATTATATAGCCCATATAACAGGAAGTCCTGAGGTAGGGTGGCCTTTGGGACAAGTTAATTCAGCAACTCCGCCTATGTCAAGGAAAAAGGTTCTTTCCACATGTCTCCTCCATCCTTGGTGACAGCTTCATCTTCAGGAGGAGAGGATGGCTGAAGCTGCCCCAGGCTTCACATTCAGGTTTGACAAAATTCAGAGGAACAATTAAGGACCCAATTTCTTTTGACTCACTCTTAGGAGCAAGGACACTTCTCGTGGAAGTCCACAGGAAACTTTCCTTCTCTTCTCACTTGCAAGAATCAGGGCACAAGCTGATAAGTAAAACACTAACTGGGAAGGGGATCACCCCCTTGAACTGGGAGTGAAGTTAGTGTCCCCTGAGGCAGAAGACTGTGTTGGGGGGATATCTAGATTCCTGAACAAAGTGGGGGTTCTGTTGTGAAAGGAGAAAGGTATAGGGCATGCTGGGTAGACTCTGCAGTCTGATCTCACTCCAAGTTCCCTTGCTTCTCTCCACTGCAGCTACATGAGCCTTCTTCAACACCCTTGTCTGTACCTGCTTCCTTTGTTCAGAGTCTGGTACCTCCCCAGGAATGCTTCCTCCCTGAGGAAATACAAAGTATCCTTCCCGTCTCAGCTAGAGCATTACCTCCCCTTGGATTCACCCCTGACCTTTGCAAGATCAAATCTCTCTGCCAGACAAATGCTCTTAGAGCCATGGACTTCTCCCTTGTAGCACTCACCACTGCTGCATTTATACATGATTTCTGTGATTATTCCATCAATATTTTTCCCCCATCAGACTGAAAGCAGGGACCATGCCTGATTTTCCTCACTATTGGATCATCAGTGCCCAGTAGTGTCTGACACAGAACCACAAAGAAACAAAACCCAAAATATCACGAGTTGCATGAAAGAGTTTGAAATCAAAGGGAACGATTTTAGTTAAGGTGACTTTTACCTGAGCGTCACATAATCTGTGGTCCAAAATGGGAAACTTTTGAGAGTGAAAGCAGGCTCAGTTAATAGTTAAGCCAGGACAACAGGGTAAACCAAGATGTTTCCACGAACGTCAGGATAGGTGGTTACCCTCTCTGTCCCTCAACATTGTCCCAGACTTCTTTTGTTGTTGACGTTGCTGTTGTTTTTTTTTTTGTGGGTATTTCATTTGTTTGTTTGTTTCAAGTTTTTCCAACACTTCTTCAGGAAAGAATAGGGGAGGCATGCATTTCCAAAGGACCACACTGATGTACCTCTCTTGGGATTTCCAAGGTGACCTTGTTTTTCTTGGTTTATGTCTATGAACCTTTGGGGCACATTATGCAACTAGAGCACAGACTCCTAGAGTATCCATAGTTCGCATAATTTTTTTTTCTATACGTCATGGTCATTGAGAAATCTGCTCTGTCACTTGCTGTTCATGGTAATGTAAACTGGTACACCTTTCTGGACAGCAGTTTGATAGTTTATCTTCAGAGTCTTCAGTAAAGGATATACCTGCAATTCTACTGGTAGGAATTTGTTCCATAGAATGGATCAGATAACACTCAAAAATATTTGTATAGGAATTTACTATAAAAAAAGTCCCCCAATTGTTCATCCTTCCCTGTGTCCACACTATTTGCCCATAATTGTGCTGAGCCATTCTACTCTGTGCAGTTGGCCACATGGCCTGCTTTGGCCAACAGGATGTGAGCAAATATGCCACAAGCAGAGGCTTGCAAAAGTGCTTGCACATTTCTGCTTAGCCGTTGCTCCTCTGAACAGCCATGAGAACATGCTTGGGCTAGCCTCCTGGAGGATTACTACCTGGAACAGACCAGAAGTGCCCTGGCTGTCCAAGCCATGAGCATCCTAAGGAAGCCAGTAGCCAGCCAGTCACAGACATGAGCAGGTCAAAATGAGAAGGACTGCTCAACCAGCAGGCAGTTGGCTGCAAAGGTGTAAGTGTGCCCAATGGAGAACAGCCAAGCTGAGCCCAGATCAGCTGAACCCCCCCAATCTTGCAAACCAAACAAATGTTTATTCTGGTATGCCACTGCAATTTTATCAGTTGCTCACTACATAGCATCATTGTGTCAATAGATGATACAATTGCAGTGCATCCAACAATTGAAGAATGGACCAATATCATGCAGCCATTAGGAATGTTGTGTAGAAGTATAAGGACTTGAAATGTTCACAGTAGACCGATAAGTTACAGAAGGAATGCAGAACATTGTATATAATATGAGACCATTTTCATAAAACGTAAATGTTTGTACCTGCAAATGAAAGTGTCAGGTCTAATATACAACAAGATGCTGACATGGTTATTTCTGGATGATAGAATTTGAGATGATTTGCATTTTTTGTTTATCTGCATTTATAGTTATTCTATAAGAACATGTGTTACTTGCATAATTTTTCGTAAGGGAGAAAAAATATTTTGTTGGATTATCCTTTGGTTTGTCAGTAATAATCCTGAATGCTTTTTGGGTTCTTTTTGCAGATAAGGTCTTCAGTACTCTATTTCTACAATATCCTGTTCAGGAAACTTGGAAACATTGCCTCTTTCAAGATTCACTAGGGAGTGCAGGTAGTAGAACATCCTTTTCTAATCCCTCCAACAAACCTGAGAAATAAAGCTCTGCGTGTGGGGGTGGCTTTCACACCAGCCCCAAAGTTTAGAAGAACCCTGTTTCCAGCTCCCCTTCTGGAGCCAAGATACTGTAGAGCTCCCTCACCCAGAGACAAGGGCTGGGGAAACTGGGAGCAGAGGAGTGCACCCAAGCAACTTCCGACCTACAGGGATTAGTGACAACCCTTAACAAACAAAAGAGAACTTTTTCTAAATTCCTAGTAACAGGGTATCAAATTTCATACATTCAGAAAAAGAAATTCAATGCCCCAAGGCAGGCCAAGCATACCTAATGCTAATTCTTCCAAAGACTAAAAGGACTTTTTCTTTTCTTTTCTTTTTTCTTCTTTCTTTTCTTTTCTTTTTTCATTTTTTTCTTTCTTCATTTCTTCCCTTCCCTTCCTTTCCCCTCCGGTCCCCTCCCTCTCCCCTTCCTCCCTTTCTTTCCTTCTTCCCTTCCCTCTCTCCCTCCCTCTCTCCCTCCCTCTCTCTCTCCCCCTCTCTCTCCTTCCCCCTCCCTCCCTCTTTCTTTCTTTTCTTGCTTCCTTATCCAACATTTTGTAGTGAGACTCTCATTTAAAATCAGCCCTAGTTTATATAGCAACTCTATCCCTGCATTCTCCTTGCCAATCCTCAATTTGCAATAAATCACACATCCACTTTTTTTCTGCCACAAGTGCTGCTGTTGCTCACACCTGCTTCACAAAGCTGGTGAAATCACACATCAGGCTGAAGGATTCTATAGCAGTCATATAATAATAGTATTATATGTAATCCCACCCCAGCTGGCTATCCTTAAAACCCTGGATTTCTTTTTCTAATTCCTACTAATTTCTTCATCCTTTTCCCTAATTTGAGTAGATCTTAACCTTTTCAATCTTTTTCATGCCCAACATGTGAAATCCAAGGACTGGCATTCCTCCTTCTCCAACTGTCTCCCTGCCTCCTTGTGTCCTATGAACCCCCCCACCCCCCACCCTGCTCTGCCCCAATCTTCCTCCAAAGCTCTTGGTCCCAATCAACAGGTTTCCCCAGGACAGAGGCTCTTTAAAAGCTCGGTTCAGGGGATCAAGCAGAGTTCACAAGGCACTCCAGATGATACAAGATTCTTCTCAAATTAATGCAGATTTTTGCCCTTATGTCAATCTTTAGGTGAGAGTCTCTAGCTTTCACCTAATTTCCAAAGGGTTCTAGTGATTGAGGACTTTGCTTCATCAGTTACCCACACTTTCTTGCATTTTCAGACTCTTCCCTTTTGACAGGCATCCTCTTCCCTATCTACAAACAACCTAGGGCCGTGGACAAGCATGAAATATAACTGACAGGTTGACAGGTTATGCCAGGTCTGCTCAGGCATTACAAAATAGCACAGGCTGTGTGGCTTTAACCACAGAACTGTATTTTCCCACTTTTTGGAGGCTGGACGTCCAGGATCAGGCTGCCAGCATGGCTGGTATCTGGTGAAGACCCTTCCTGGATTGCAGACAGCCACCTTCTTGCTGTATCCTCATACGGTCTTTCTTTGGTGTGTGCATGCAGGCAAGGGGTGAGGGGGCGATCTCTCTCTCTTCTTCAGCTTTTCTTCTTGTTGTAAAGTCAGGAGGGACAACCTCCAAGCTCTTTACTTGTTGAAGCTGAAACAGGAAACCCTGAGAGGGGCTAGTTTTTGATTGCCTGTCTTTGATTGTCTTTCCCTGACTAGTTTGCTTTGATGGTGAAATCCAAGGTTGGTAGTAACAGTCCCATCCACCTCAAGGATATACTTTATATTAGTTGAATTTGTTTAAATTTATTGACACTTGTTTTATGGGCCAGAAGATTTTCTTAGTAAATTTTGTACACTTGAGAATAATGTGTATTCTGCTGTTGTTGGGTCATTTTTTAATTTATTTATTTTAATTTTTTTGTTATTGTTTAATGTTTATTTATATTTGAGAGAGAGAGAGAGAGAGAGAGAGAGAGAGAGAGAGAGAGACAGTGCATGAGCAGAGAAGGGAAAGAGAAAGATGGAGATACAATCTGAAGCAGTCTCCAGGCTCTGAGTTGTCAGCACAGAGCCAGATGCAGGGCTTGAACCCACAAACCTCGAGATTATGACCTGAGCCGTTGTAGGATGCTTGCTTAACCATTTAACTGACTGGGCCCCTCAGGTACCCTGGGTGTTGTTGTTGTTGTTGTTGTTTTCTTTTAAACATCAATCAGGTTAAGTATTGCTAGAGTTTCAAATCTACTATATTTTTGCTGATTTTATGACTATTGTTCCATTAGCTATTGAGGGAGAATTTTTAAAAAGTTTTTGACTACAATTGTGTATTTGTCTATTTCTCTTTGCAATTTTTTTCTCCATTTATTTTAAAATTTTGCTGTTAGGTACATAAACATTTAGGATTGTTAGGCTCGCTTGCCTAACTGACCCCTATGTGATTGTGAAAGGACTTTCTTTACTCTTGGCAATATTCTTTGCTCTGAAATATACTTTATCTGATATAAATATAGTCCCTCCAACGTCCTTTTGATAAGCATCAGCATGGTCTATTTTTTCTATCCTTTTACTTTTAACCTATTTGTGTCTTTATATTTAAGATTCATTTCTTGTAGGCGGCATATAGGTGGGTATTGCTTTTTTACATAATTTGACAGTCTCTGCCTTTTAAACTGGAGTATTTATACAAATTACCTTTAATAAGATCATTAACATGGTTAAGTTTGAGTCTATCATCTTGCTATTTGTTTCTATTTGTCTCTTCTGTTCCAGGTTCTCTTTCTACTCTTTTATCTGCCTGCTTTGGGATTAATTGAGTACTTAAAAAAAATTTTTTTTAATGTTTATTTATTTTTGAGAGAGAGAGAGAGAGAATGTGACATTGGGAGGGGCAGGGAGAGTGGGAGACACAGAAACCAACGCAGGCTCCAGAAACAGAAACCAAAGAAGGCTCTGAGTTGATAGCACAGACCCCAACGTGGGGCTCAAACCCACGGACCACGAGATCATGACCTGAGCCAAAGTTGGATGCCTAACCGACTGTGCCGCAATTGAGTACTTTTTATGACTATTCTATGACCTTTGTTGGATCATTTAACTCTTTGCTTTCATAGTTTTGTGTTGCTTTAGGGTTTAGAGTATACTTCACATTAACAATGGAAGTTGAAGAGTTGACTGCTAAAGATTAAGACTCATGGGGCGCCTGGGTGGCGCAGTCGGTTAAGCGTCCGACTTCAGCCAGGTCACGATCTCGCGGTCCGTGAGTTTGAGCCCCGCGTCAGGCTCTGGGCTGATGGCTCGGAGCCTGGAGCCTGTTTCCGATTCTGTGTCTCCCTCTCTCTCTGCCCCTCCCCCGTTCATGCTCTGTCTCTCTCTGTCCCAAAAATAAAAAATAAAAAACGTTGAAAAAAAAAATTTAAAAAAAAAAAAAAAAGATTAAGACTCATGGAACCAAAAATGACAATATTTACATAGCTATAGTGTGTGTGTGTGTGTGTGTGTGTGTGTGTGTGTATACATAACAACATTAAAGAAAAGACATGCATGCTTCACATCATAGTGATGGGCCTGGAAAGGTCAGAAGGGTCTTCTATTGCCCTGCTTTCTATAAGGACCACAGCCGAATACAATTTATCTCTTGGATCAGGAACCACTGTGTGTATACAGAACTCCTCAGAAATAAGCAGCCCCAAAGGGCACCTCGCCAGTCATGTAGCCATATATATTCTTGCTACATGGTGGCAGACTCCTCCAGGAGTCCCAATAAATGATGGTACAAAGTTGTAAAACTTGCTCCCAAGTTTCTCAGACCCTTGGTTTCAAGGCAATACTACGATGGAGTGTGTTTCATGACTTGATTAGGGGTCATGTTTACGATGCAGAAACATTAGCAAAATGGCTCAGATTAATTCCTACTCCACTGGAATTAAGCTTTACAGCATAATCTTTAATATATCATGGTCTACCATCAAGTGATAATATGCCACTTCATGTATAATATAAGAACCTTGGAACAGTGGACTTCCATTTCTCTTCTCGGGTCCTATATCCTACATACAGTTGTTATTATATGCTTCACGTATGCATGTTATAAACCCCAAAATACGTTGTTATTATGTTTGTTTGAGCCATCAGGTACATTTTTTATCTTTTAAATAATAAGAAAAATGTCTTATATATTTATCCTTTCAGGTGAACCATTTCTGGTGCATTTTGTTTCTGTGTGTTCGGCCAGATTTCTAGCTGGTGATGTTTTCCTTCTGTCTTTTTTGTTTCTCTAGTCCTCTTTTACTGCTTTCTTTTGCATTAAGTGAATGTTTTCTAATGAACATTTTCAGTCCTTTAATGATTTTTTTCCCTGTATATTTTTTGAGTTATTTCCTTAGTCCTTGTGCTAAGGCTTATGTTATATATCTTAACTCATTAGAATCTACTTTAGATATTAATTCCAATGAAATATAGAAATGTTAATTCTATATAACCGTTCTCTTCCCCCCCCTTGTGCTATTATTTTTACGTGTATTACATCTATATATATGTTACAAACTCAACAATACATTGTTATAATTATTACTTTGTATCATTTTATGTCTTTTAAAGGAGCTGAGAAAAGAAAGAACAAACATATATTTGTAGCTTTTGTTATGTTTACCTTTTATTTGCCATTTCTGGTTCTTTTCATTTGTCCTATGGATTTGATTTATCACCTGGTCTAATATAGCCCAATATAGCTTTGTTCCTACCCACTCCCTTTATATTGTTTGCCAAATATGTTACATATCTATATGTCATAGGCCTAACAATACGACTGGACACATATTTTACATACACATTTTAAAATCAGTTGTGAGAAGAAATATGCATTTATACTGTCTTTTATAATTACATTATTATCTTTACTGATGCTCATGTAGGGGTGTGTGTGTGTGTGTGTGTGTGTGTGTATTTGAATTGTCTTAAGTCATTTGCTTTTTGCCTGAAGAACTTCCTTTAATGTTTCTTGTAAGGTAAATCTACTAGCAATGAATTCTCTATTTTTACCTATCTGGGCATGCCTTTATTTCATTATCACTTTTGAGAGGCAGCTTTGCTGGATACAGGATTCCTGGTTGATTGGCTACAGGATATGGTTCCTCTCAGTGGCCATTTCTGTTGCCTATATTTTGTTCCCTGTATATGGGTCATATTTTCATATTTCTTTGAATGTCTTATAATTTTTAAATTAAAAAAAAATTTAGGGGCACCTGGGTGGCTCAGTTGGTTGAGTGTCCAACTTCAGCTCAGGTCATGATCTTGCGGTCTGTGAGTTCGAGCCCGCGTCAGGCTCTGTGCTGACAGCTCAGAGCCTGGAGCCTGCTTCAGATTCTGTGTCTCCCTCTCTCTCTGACCCTCCCCTGCTCATCATGCTCTGTCTCTCTATTTATATAAATAAATAAACATTAAAAATTTTTTAATTTTTTTTTTATTTTAGAGAGAGAGAGAGTGCAAACAGGGGAGAGGGGCTGGAGGGTGGGGGGAGAGAGAGAATCCCAAGCAGACTCCATGCTCAACACAGAGCCCAATGCAGGGCTCGATCCCACCACCCTGGGATCGTGACCTGAGCCGAAATCAAGAGCCAGACACTCAACTGAATGAGCCACCCAAGCACCCCTGAATGTCTTGTAATTTTTTTTTTTTTTTAAACTGGTTATTTTAGATAACGTACTGTCACAACTCCAGATACTCACCTTCGTCCTCTAGGTCTTCTTGTTGTTTGCCTGTTTATTTGCTTAGGAACTGGCTGGACTCTCTTAGAGAAGCCTCTTCCTCCACATTGTGAAGGCTGTGGCATTGCTCCTTTGGAAGTGCTGCCTTAGACATGCACACAGTCACTGTCACCCTGGAATGACAGTGGTTTAAAGAGAGCTCTCTTTGACTATTTCCTGGGTCACAACCAAATTTAGACACCACTAATTGCCAGCTAATTGCTCTATAGTTTTAGACAATGTCCTGGGGCAAAGACAGCTCCCCAGTCTGATCCCATTAAACTCATAATCCTTGCCAAAGTTTTTTGGGATCAGTATTTGAGGTGGTTTTGACCCCAGGAGGCACCTAGCTGTCTCTTTTCTGGGTTCTCTCTGGTAAACTTGCTGGCTTGTGATTTCATGTGTATTCTTGTTACTAATTAGCATCCTTTCTTTTCAACTTAAAGAAGGCCCTTTACCATTTCTTATAAGGCCAGTTTACTGGTGAGCTCCTTTAGTTTTTGTTTGTCTGAAAAACACTGTATCTCTCCTTCACTTCTGAATGATAACTTTGCCAGGTAGAGTATTCTCATTTGGAAGTTTTTTTGGCTGTTTGTTTGTTTGTTTGTTTGTTTTCCAGCACTCCGTTCTGGCCTGCTACTTTCCTGCTGGAAGATATGCTGATAATCTTATGAGGATTCCCCCGTAACATGTTGTTTTTATGTTGCTACTTTTAATATCCTCTTCTTGTCTTTAACTTCGGACATTTTGATTGTAATGTGTCTTAGTGTGGGTCTCTTTGGGTTCTTCTTATTTGGAATTCTCTGGGCTTCCTGGGTCTGGACATCTATGTCTTTCCCCAAGTTAGGGGAGCTTCAACCATTATTTCTTCAAATCAGATTTCTGCCCCTTTTTCTCTCTCTTCTGCTTCTGGGAGACCGATAATGAAAATGTTACTCTATTTGACATTGTTCCTAAAGTCTCTTAAGTGATCTCCACTCTTTTCTACTCTTTTTTCTTTCTTTCTTTTTGCTGCTCTGTTTGGATGAATTCCACTGCTCTGTCTTTGAGTTGACTGATTCTTTCTTCTACTTCATCTAGTCTGATGTTGACCCCTCTAGTGTATATTTCAGTTCATCTATTGTATTCTTGAGCTTTGTGGCATCTGTTTGGTACTTTCTTACATTTTCCAGCTCTTTGTTGAAGTTCTCACTGTGATCATCCATTCTTCCCCCATTTGGTGAGCATCTTTATGACCATTACTTTGCATTCTTTATCAGAGATAAGTATAAATTCCTTATCTCCACTTCACTACAGCTTTTTCTGAGTTTTTAGTTTGTTCTTTCATTTGGAACCTATACTTCTGTTTTCTTCATTTTGCCGGATTCCCTGTGTTGGTTTCTATCTAGTAGATGAAACAGTCCCCTCTCCAAGTCTACAGAAGGAGTAGCCTTGTGTAGGAGATGAACCTTGTCACTCAACCCTGCCTCAGCTCTTTGTTGTCTTTTAAACCTTTGTGCGTGTCCAGGGAGGCTATTATATATTTAACAGCTCCCAGTGGTTGAGGGTGTACGAAGACTTGTCAGTGTCTCAAAGGGGGAGGATTTCAGCAGCTAGATTCAGACTTACTGAAAACCAAACCCTCAGGCAACAGCTTTTAAAAGTGTGCAAATATAGGGCACTGGGTGGCTCAGTCGGTTAAGCCTCTGACTTCAGCTCAGGTCATGGTCTCACGGTTTGTGAGTTTGAGCCCCGCATCAGGCTTTGTGCTGACAGCTCAGAGCCTGGAGCCTGCTTCGGATTCTGTCTCCCTCTCTCTCTGCCCCTTCCCCGCTTGCACCCCCCCTCAAAAAAAAGTGAATAAACATTTAAAAAATTTTTTTTTAAAGTGTGCAAATATATATAGTCCTGTGGGATCACCAGCATAAGCC